>NC_080395.1:53260357-53582142 GCF_030265065.1 Corythoichthys intestinalis | reverse complement strand
GTTAAACCTACGTGTGATTGCCTGTCCCCAATGTCAATCCATCGGCTTGGAAAAACCAGGGTGGTAGCTTTCAAAGCTACCTGCTGTGACATATGCTGTTCTGCACTAAAGTGATCTATCCTTCTTCTACTTCACTCGCTACTTTGCACTTCAAACTTCGCGCCCTCAGTCCATTATTGTCCATCGTTTTTTTTTGTTTGTTTGTTTTTTTCAATTAAAAAAAAAAAAAAAAAACAGATGAGCTGTGCTGAGCCGATCGCGTAGTCTCACCCTCCCTACCTCCCTTTCCCTGCTCATTGTTGGTCAGGCAGTGAGTGCACTGGAGTTGCTTGACAAAGTTAACAATGATTGAAAGACGTTGATGTTTGATGATGTCAGGGAACCGAGATTGAAAGTAATGCATGCGTCAATCATCATTTAACTTGTTAAACAGTTGCTGTGGCAACTCATTGAGTGTAAGTGAGCTCCTTGAGTGGATTTGAGTGGAATCACTCAATGAAGCATTTAATAAAGCCAAGCATTTTCCTGCTTTATTCTTGTTTAAAAATAATTTGTTGGGACAGTATCATGTTTAAAACTTATCGTAATAATTACTTTTTAAGTGCTTAAAAAAACATTTAATAAAATTCATTTATACATACTGTAAGTTTTTTTTTTTTTTTTTAATTATACATTGGGGGGAAAAGTGAAAAAACATGTTTCAAATATATATATAAAGCTGAATAAACTAACCACTGAATTATGAACTAATCTACTGGATCTAATCAACATAACGATCACATGGACACGGTCGACAATGAACTATTGGGAAAATGAACAATCAAGGGGAATGGTTAAATTAATTTTTTTTTTTTTAAAAAAAACCTTGTTATCACTACGCAATCTGAATTTCAAAAATTGTTATACGATATTTTCTGCGTCCTATGGTATACTGGGAGCGGGTCTCAATAAGCTTCGGCTTCTCCCGTCTGCCCTTTTCTTTTCGGGTTGAATTAATTGTAAACACCACATATAAATGCTGTATGTTTGTTGGATTTGTCATGCCTGAAGGGAAAATAAAGAAAGAAGAAGGAGAACAATATGTATATATATTAGGGCTGTCAAACGATTAAAAATTTTAATAGAGTTAATTACAGCTTAAAAATTAATTAATTGTAATTAATCACAATTCAAACCATGTATAAAATATGCCATATTTTTCTGTAAATTATTGTTGGAATGGAAAGATAAGACACAAGATGGATATATACATTCAACATACGGTACATAGGGACTGTATTTGTTTATTATAACAATAAATCAACAAGAGGGCATTAACATTATCAACATTCTGTTAAAGCGATCAATGTATAGAAAGACTTGTAGTTCTTTAAAGATAAATGTTAGTACATGTTATAGAAATTCTCTTAATATTTTCGTTTTAATAAAATTTGTAAAAATTTCAATCAAAAAATAAACTTGTAGCCCACCATTGTTGATGTCAATAATTACTTACACAATGCTCATGGGTGCTGAAGCCTATAAAATCAGTGGCAACCAAGCGCCATCAGAGGGCGGCAAAACTCCATAAAAGACAGTTAACAAGTGGGCAAGTGGCTGTACTGCCATTTAAATCTGTCTGAGCGGGCCATGTGCGTTAATTGCATCAAATATTTTAACGTGATTAATTTAAAAAATTAATTACCGCCCGTTAACGCGATAATTTTGAAAGCCCTAATACAGTATGTGTGTATACTAGGGCTCTCAAACGATTACAATTTTTAATTGAGTTAATCACAGCTTAAAAATTAATTAATTATTCTCTAAAATATGCCATGTTTTACTGTAAATTTTTTTGGGAATGGAAAGACAAGACACAAGACGGATATGTACATTCAACATACTGTACATAAGTACTGTATTTGTTTATTATAGCAATAAATCCACAAGATGGCATTAACATTATTAATATTCTTTTTGTTAAAGGGATCCACGGATAAAAAGACTTGTAGTTTTTAAAAGATAAATGTTAGTACAAGTTATAGTAATTTTATATTAAAACCCATCAATGTTTTCGTTTTGATAAAATTTGTTAAATTTTCAATCAAGAAATAAACTAGTAGCTCACCGTTGTTGACGTCGTCGAGCGGTAACGTCACAGCTGTTCTTCCACAGTTCTTTAACTACGTAAGGTAGTGATTGAAATACACCACAAGGTGTCAATGGCTCATTCACGTTCATTTGAGTCATTTGAGTGCTGGCTTTACAACGTACGAGACCACTTTGTATATTGTGACTAAATATTGCCATTCACTGTATTTGTTGAGCTAAACTAAATGTTTGAATAAGTCTGAGTATGTTTTATGTGTATTTTGCATAGCTAGTTTGATTGGGAATGCCAGCTTTTCTTTTTGTGAACATTATTTTTTTGGAGAGATAGGAATATTATTTTTGTTTTGCTTTAACTATATGATACTTTTGTTTGTTGTAAAGGAGTTGCTGAAGCCTATGCCAATAAACGGTGCGGTTCAATGAATGCCTGTGTCAACTGCCTTTCTCTGCCTCTTGGCTCTCAATGTGCAAAAAACGGCGTCATTGTAATCTGTTTGAGGCAATGCATGAATGCGCGGGTCATTCCGCGCATGCGTTAAATGTGTCAAATATTTTAACGTGATTAATTAAAAAAAAAATTACTACCCGTTAATGCGATAAATTACATATATATATATATATATATATATATATATATATATATATATATATATATATATATATATATATATATATATATAATGATTAGGGTTTCTTTCCAATGCTAAATCTATATAAATACATTGAACACACAAAAGACAATTTTTTATTAATTAAATTTTTTTTTTTTTTTTTAATTTGACACTACTTCGCGGTTTTTCACTTATCGCGGCTGGTTTTGGTCCCCGTTAACCGCGAAAAACGAGGAATGACTGTACTGCCAAAGTGCTCCAACATGTGAAAATCAGTCCACCGTGATGTTACTGTCAGAAAATATCTTTAAAAAAAAAAAGCAAAGGACTGAAAAGTTAAACCGGTAATGTATTGGGTGAATATACATGAAGAATGTACAGTATATATATTCTTCCACCGCCGATTCGTGCTGAGCACTTTGTTTATTTTATTTTTTATTTTTTTCACTGCCGATTCGTGCAGCATCTCAAAGTATATATTTGTTCATTCGCTTGGCCATTCTGCCATTCAGTATATTCAGGTTGTGAGTATGTTTTTTTCTTGATCCAGGGCATCGGGAAGCACTTAACTTTGAACCCTGGACCAGTAATGTATTATTGTATACTGCATGTAAATGAATACAGAAACAACATATTGTTTTCATTATATATACAAAAATAAATTGTACACTGTGAGCCCTTGGGCATTTACACATGCATCAGTGTCTAGCTCAAACTCAATCTTGAAAAGACAGCATTTGATTTCTCTTTTGGCAAATACTCTTAACGTTTTGCAGTTATGACAAAGAGAATAAAGTACTAAGTTTTTAAGACCTACTCCTATCGGTTTAAACAAAGTACAGTCTGAATTTGATCTAGTGCTATATATAGGAATTTAAGTTTATTTGAGGGTATTGCGTAGAAGAAAAACTTCAGAGCTTTTGTTCCTTTAGACCGATTGCAAACACAACTGCCCAGGGACAGATTAAATATTGACTGAAATTTTCCATTGCATATTTATTCTGCTGTATGTTGTTCCTAATACCATGCACGTAACTGTCAGGTTTGATTAGTGTTTAAAAAAAGAGAAAAGGCAATAAATCAAAGCCCAGAATGGGTCATGTAAAAAAAAACAAATATTTAATGTGGAATACTGTCTAATTGCTCAGAGTAAATAAATCTTACAAACGTATTAATGTGCTAAGTGTGATTGTCAGAGAAATGACATCCTGGGGATCTTAGGTATTTACATCTCATTATTATCTCCACAGATAATACCATGACGCTTGCTTCTGCCGTGTCATGGAATGTATTGGAATGTATCTCTCCCAGAGGCCAGAGTGTATTTACACACCCACACACATTCTGAACGTATTGGTATCCTTCTGTTAATTAACAAAGAATACACTTGTCACTGATTATTTTTTTAATCATTAAAAAGAAGTGGAAATTGACCACTGAAAAGAAGCTATTTGTTTTAAATTCCATTTTTATCAAAATTATTAAAAAAAAAAAAAAAAAAAAAAAAAAAAAGATCCATGTTGAGTAATTATTTTGTCACAAGAACCACAACGTTGGCGTGAGACAAACAGCACCTCCTCCATGTTTGACAGTAGGGACAACTGTGACCACAGTATGTTTAACAGAGTGGTACGGACACTTGTGAACAATGACTGCTAAAGGGGGAAAA
The DNA here is from genome assembly GCF_030265065.1 of Corythoichthys intestinalis. NCBI lineage: Eukaryota > Metazoa > Chordata > Actinopteri > Syngnathiformes > Syngnathidae > Corythoichthys > Corythoichthys intestinalis. The sequence goes on along the minus strand of NC_080395.1, from coordinate 53,577,771 downwards.
AAAGGAAAAGTTAACATTTTAAAAAAAAAAAAGAGTGAGCCTGTAATTTGCCAAACTGCATGTTGACAAGCTACAAAGCCTCTGGGAAAATGTCCTATATAGATTGTGGCTTTATGAAGTTCAATGTTTGATTGAGCCCGGGGTGCAATTCAGAGAGTGAATCTGTATCACTCATCTCAATCTTCTCTGGAAACCCTGTTTGGTTTATTTTGAGTATTGCAGCACTGGGGCATTGAGAAATGTTCATCTGTAGCTAATCTGGTTGCAGCAGCACAAATGTAATGAAAGAAGTATGTTTTCTGTACAGAATGAAAACGTATAAATCAATCTCAGTTCACCCATTTGCTTGAGTACGCCCCGTGACATAATGTTTCATCCATACCAATTATTTTCAAAAGCATCATTGCCAAGTACAATGATTTCTTTTCTTTTATTACTAAATAAATCTGATTGTCAAACATAGAGGGTACAGGCAACATTATGTTTCACAAATACTGTATGCTTATACATTTCTCTTTTTGGGATTCATTTAATTGTGCTCACTGTTGTTGTTGGTGAGTGCACATTGTATCACTTTCGGGGACCAGCAACAGTTTTTTATGAGACAACTTTCTGTGAAGGAAGGAAATAAGTCCTCGTCAAACCCCAAGAACATAAAAGAGACGTCTCTGGAGAAGAAATTCAAAGAGGAAGCTCTTCTCTTGAGACATCTAGCTGGGAGTGCAATGTGAGCATGAAATGGATAGAAACTCGGAACAATTGCTAGAAATACAAACGTAATAGGATTATAATTCAGCAAGAAATATTTTAAATATGAAGCTTATGTAGTAATACCCGCAAAGTGTATCCAATACAATAACTGCGAGAAGTAATTATGTACATAGAAAAAAAAGGCAATTTTATCATATACCATGGGTTACCAAGATTTTTAAACCACCCAGTTGGATGTCTCAAAAACTTTCTTGCTTTGTTCTTTGATAGAGCAACCAGAGGGAGGTCTCAAAAACTGGCCTGCTTTATTTATTGTTTTTCCTCTTTTTAAGGAGGACACTCAGTAATATTAAGTCTACTCCGTTATTTGTGGAAGCAGCACAATGAAATTTACAGTATATTCTAGGAATACATAAATATATACATGCTTCAAACTTTGGAGTCTGGTTTTTATTCTTTTGTCTCAAGGCTAATTAATTTAATTCATTATATGCGGGCTTATTGTTGCCTGCAGGGTCCGACTTAGCCAATAGAGGACGTGCACGTTCTTCTGTGCTTTTAATATCTCTGGGCTGATGTGTTGTTTAGGAAGCAAGCATGGTGGTCAAATAGCTCATTTTGAAATTTTTGTTTGGAGACCTACTTCTTGTGGACTGATTCATGCAAATGGATACCAGTTTGATACACATTTCTGATATATTACTTCAAATTAGCTTTAATCAAAGCTGGGGGTGCAAAGGTAGGTATATCATTGTGAAATCAGAAATCAAGAATCAGAACATTTTTATTTATAACTATATCTACTTTTGCACCACCCCCTGGATAATTAATTAATAATCCTGCAACTACGCTGACCATGTTAATAATTTACTGCAGTAGAAATTGTTCATGTTAAAAATCAAACTTTGGCACAGTATTTTTGGTTTTGAACGGCAGTGTCTATGTACTGACTACTCTTGTACTGACCGGATCGTGTTCAATTGCTACAGCTTCTGAGATTGTTGAGCCGGTAAACTTGTGTACTCTCTTATCATGATATCAAACACAATGGTAACAACATCTGTTGATGAGTGATGAGTCCACCCCCCCTCCCCGTTATTTCCCTCCTGTTTGCTTTTCACCCACTCAAACTTCATGCTGGGCCCAGATGGAATCAGTCACGGGTGGCCACTTGTTCTAAATATTCAAGCCAAAACCCCACGTCTCTCTTGTTTGGATCAAAGACAAACACAATATAGATGCAAGTAGACAAGACCTGTGAAGAACATAAAATGTAAATTCTTTTGATGGAATAAATAATAAAAATGATGCAAGTACAAAAATTTCCTGCTATGAATACTACCATTTGTCGGTATCTTCTAACAGAAATCAAGGGCGTAGGTTTGGTCTCAACATTACGGTATAACAGCATAACCTGGATGTACACTTTTTGCTCGAGATGGAACATTAATAAGACCAAACAGATTGGGTGAATGGGGGTCAAGGCTACATTTCTTACAAATATGAAACTAATTAATTGATATACTGAATCAGGGGTGATCATTATGTCGATCACGATCAACCAGTCGATCGCAACTCTAGTGTGGGTAGCTTGCGGCATGCAAAAATATACATATATTTTTGTACATAGTTAATTATGATTATGTTGTGTGTATGTTGTGTTGTGTGAGCAACATATGAGGTTATGCAGCACCCGTCGCTCTCTTAGCAGTTTCTTGCTCACCTTTTTCTGGTTCTCTAGTTTCTAACAGAGTTCACTACATTTCTCACAGTTTGATTAACGTTAGCTGTAGAAAACACAAACAGAAGGAGCTTTCTACTTGAGTTTTGCAGGTTAGCAAGTTTTCACAGTTTAATGTTATGTTAAATCTGATGCAGGTCAGACTTTCAGTTGCAAAATTGGTCATGGGTTTTCCACCTCGACAACATTGGCGTCTTTTTAAATTACTTGCAAAAAAACTTCTTATAGCCCTCCTCTTTGAAAGGGGCGGAGGAGGCGGCATGTTGTCGACATGCATTTCTGTCGGGGCTGTGTGAGTGTGATCTGGGATCTGTGGCTGGATCAGGTTATCAGCCAATCAAACATGCATTTGAGGGGGGAAAAAATGGACCGGCACATTCAGAAAGTGAAAAGGGCTAAATGTTATTTTTAACATAATAATAATGATAATAATAATAATAAAATGGTAGGGTCAATTCTATCATTACAACATACAATCTAAATTACCTATATAACTGAACTCATTATTTAATGCATATAAGATTGCTTGAAAGTTGGTGGGGACAATTTGAGGATCATGAATAGTTGGTAGCGTTATGTCCCTACCTTCCCTATGCAAACCTACGCCCTGAATAGAAATGATATAGTTAATTTCTTTTTAATGTAATTACCATGTTTCTTAAGGTAATTACATATACTAGTACAGTGGGGCAAATAAGTATTTAGTCAACCACCAATTGTGCAAGTTCTCCTACTTGAAAAGATTAGAGAGGCCTGTAATTGTCAACATGGGTAAACTTCAACCACGAGAGACAGAATGTGAAAAAAACAGAAAATCACATTCTTTGATTTTTAAAGAATTTATTTCCAAATCAGAGTGGAAAATAAGTATTTGGTCACCTACAAACAAGCAAGATTTCTGGCTGTCAAAGAGGTCTAACGTCTTCGAACGAGGTCTAACGAGGCTCCACTCGTTACCTGTATTAATGGCACCTGTTTTAACTCATTATCGGTATAAAAGACACCTGTCCACAACTTCAGTCAGTCACACTCCAAACGCCACTGTGGCCAAGACCAAAGAACTGTCGAAGGACACCAGAGACAAAATTGTAGATTTGCACCAGGCTGGGAAGACTGAATCTGCAATCGGTAAAATGATTGGTGTAAAGAAATCAACTGTGGGAGCAATTATTAGAAAATGGAAGACATACAAGACCACTGATAATCTCCCTCGATCTGTTGCTCCATGCAAGATCTCACCCCGTGGGGTCAAAATGATAACAAGAACGGTGAGCAAAAATCCCAGAACCATACGGGGGGACCTAGTGAATCACCTACAGAGTGCTGGGACCACAGTAACAAAAGCCACTATCAGTAACACAATGCGCCGCCAGGGACTCAAATCCTGCACTGCCAGACATGTCCCCCTGCTGAAGCCAGTACACGTCCAGGCCCGTCTGCGGTTCGCTAGAGAGCATTTGGATCATCCAGAAGAGGACTGGGAGTATGTGTTATGGTCAGATGAAACCAAAATAGAACTTTTTGGTAGAACCACAGGTTCTCCTGTTTGGAGGAGAAAGAATACTGAATTGCATCCGAAGAACACCATACCCACTGTGAAGCAGGGGGGTGGAAACGTCATGCTTTGGGACTGTTTTTCTGCAAAGGGACCAGGATGACTGATCTGTGTAAAGAACGAATGAATGGGGCCATGTATCAAGAGATTTTGAGTGAAAATCTCCCTCCATCAGCAACGGCATTGAAGATGAGACGTGGCTGGGTCTTTCAGCATGACAATGATCCCGAACACACAGCCAGGGCAACAAAAGAGTGGCTTCGTAAGAAGCATTTCAATGTCCTGTAGTGGCCTAGCCAGTCTCCAGATCTCAACCCCGTAGAAAATCTGTGGAGGGAGTTGAAAGTCCGTGTTGCCCAACGACAGCCCCAAAACATCACTGCTCTAGAGGAGATCTGCATAGAGGAATGGGCCAAAATACCACCAACAGTGTGTGAAGAGCTTATGAAGAGTTACAGAAAACATTTGGTCTCCATTATGGCCAACAAAGGGTACATAACAAAGTATTGAGATGAACTTTTGGTATTGACTTATTTTCTAACATGATTTGCAAATAAATTCTTTAAAAATCAAACAATGTGATTTTTTTTTTTACACATTCTGTCTATCATGGTTGAGGTTTACCTATGTTGACAATTACAGGCCTCTCTAATATTTTCAAGTAGGAGAACTTGCATAATTAGTGGTTGACTAAATACTTATTTGCCCCACTGTATCTTCTGTTGCATATTGGGTTATACGTGCACAGAGATACAGTATATTGTATTAGTCTTGTAGTAATTGTTCTGCGTTCGTGTATTTGGTTGAATGTTTGCATTATATTCTAAGTAGCTGCCTTTCTTATGCCTCAGGGTTCCGTCATCTATGTTAATAAAAGGAAATTCCAAATTGACATGGAGGAATATTCCTTCACAATTAGCGTGTGTTGAAATTGACTGACACTTTGCACAGAACACTAAGATACTCTGCCACCTGTGACGTGGTCCCAGAGAGTCTGCCAAGTTGTTAAGAGTTTTGTATGATCAATATGTAGCTAATCAAATGCTCATGAACCCAAAAAAGTAATTAGGTCAAAAATACCTTTATTCTACTTTGGATACAAATTTGCGCATGCGTGCGCAGTCACAGAATGTATACTTACATACATTTGCATGGGTCTGCATTATATTATTATTTTTTTATCATTTATTTTTTTATCTTTTTTTTTTTTGTTTGTTTTTTTCGTTTTTATTGTTTGATTATTTTTAGTAAGAATAAAGCCTGTTGGGTAACCTGTTGAGTAAAAAAATATATATATTTCCATATAGTATATAATATATACTATATGATAGTATATACAGTATATACATACACACACACACACACACACATATATATATATATATATATATATATATATACATTTTTGTATATAAATTTTTTTTTTTAAATAAAACTGAATTTTTCCATCCAGACGGAGGAGTATATTAAAGTGATATAGGCACCTTTGAGTGAACCGTGAGTAAAATTGTGAATCAAAATATGGTCACCCTACAGTATCTCGTCAATCAGGTGGTTGGTGGCTGCGTTAAAATATGGCTAATCTTGGTTCACAGTTTGATAACAGTAAATAAGTCAATGCTAGATAGGCCAACTGCTTTGCTCACAATTTTCCATGCTTCCTCATTTATGGGTTGGTCCTTGTATTAATAGTGAACTGTGTTGTAGAGGTCGGGGTGCCAAAAGACTGTGAGAATAATTTTGCCCTCCTTTGACTGGCAAAAAACAGCTTTACTTTCTCACTGGATGTTACAGTAACCTGTATGTTCTCGATGGTGATTGGTTGTCACAACTCAATATGCAACAAAAGGTTTATTTCTCTGGATGAGTGCAAATAAAAAGTGAATATTTCAGATGTTTTAGTTTCTTTTTGTTGTGAAAACATAAAATTAAACTCATATCACTTTTTTTGTGACTTTTGTGTATTCCAAAGACTTTGTTCCTTCAACCAGTTAACTACAAATTATCATAATGTCTTTCTCTGTTTTCTTTGGTCTGTGGCAGGTAATTGACATTAGAGAGAAATTTCAGATGTCCAAAAGGTTCTGGTCTAATCTACCAGACGATATCTGCGGCGATGTCAAATTGACAGAGTCTGATGAAGAGCAATGTTGGAATAGCCACACCAAGGGAAGGTGAGGACTTTTTTTTTTTTTTTTAAACGGATAAATTTCACTGATGCATCACCTCCAGAATTAGTGCATACAGTACCTTTTATTCTACGATCTGACGATTCCACACAAGTAACGGTTTAGTACGCACCGTGGTACGGGGGTCATGGTTCGGTACAACGGGAAAAACAAAAAGGCTTTTTTTCCTCACAGCATTAGAAAGTTAAAATTTGTATAATGTTACACTGTTATATAGGTGAAAATATATATTCAGTCAGTTAATATAAAAATTTTTATGTGAAAGATATTATAGAATCTATATTGTGATGACATGTAGAACATTAAAAATAACGTCAGTTACTTTGCTGAGTAACTAATTACTCTTACAATGAGGTAACTGAGTTGCTAACACTTTTAGTTTTTGGGATAAGTAATTTGCTACTAATTAATTTGATTAGATGCCACTGCGGAACCACAATAAAATTGGCCAGCGGTCTGTTTTTTGTACTTTGGGATTAAAGTAACAACACTGTGTTACTAGAATAACACTTTCTTTTTAATTGCTTGTATGGTTAGTGCTTGTATGGAGAACTGCTATAAGCACCAAGATTATAATGCCCAGAGGAGTGTGGACTTCAGTTATTACCACTGCAGTGTGGAGATCACTGAGCTGTATAGAAGATTGGATTGGCTCCTTTGACAGCAAACCAGAGAGACAGGCTGAATAATTTCACCACACCATCCCCTTTGCCCCTCGCAAATAACAAAATCACAGATGGTGCATTAAAAGATGTTAATTCTCTTGCATGTGCCAGGGTTGTTTTAAACACCACTCCAACTCTAGAACCAGAATCAATTGCTGTGCAGCAATAAAAGAGCATTAACATGAGAGGACCATTAATAATGAAATTATTTTTGCTTTATCACAAAAAAGCTGTACTTGACTTTTTTTTTTTTTGATGCAAAACTGCAGATCCACAATATGTATGGATCGGGACAATAACTACTGCTGAACATTTTATATTGCTCTCTCCCTCCTAAATGGGTGATTCACGAAACCAAGATCTGTACTGTGGATATTTGTTTTTACGTTTGTAATCTGCATAGTTGAAAATTTGTAGAGATGCTGTGAAATTAATATACCATGATGAAGCAATTTGTTGCTTAAACAAATTTTAAGTAATTTTGGGGGAGAACTTAAATAACTCAAACCAGTTGTTGACTTGAGATTTTTAGTAATGACCAATATAGGTCCAGTTAATTAAATGTGGTGATTTACCAAAATTATTGGTGTTGTTTGTTATTCCATCCAGATATTTCCCAGAAGTGGTGAAAGAGGGACTAACCAACCAACTGAACAACCCTGAAGTGAACTTGGACATCACCCGGCCAGACACATTAATTCGCCAACAAATAATGGCTCTGCGAGTCATGTCCAATAAATTGAAAAATGCATACAATGGAAATGATATCTACTTCCAAGACTCCAGTAAGATTCGCTATGGTTGTGCGGATTCATTTTTGTATAAAGTATGTGCATCATATAAATTGCATATAATCTTGTGGTTAGAAGGATGGACGGATTAAAGGAGGGGGGGAAAGGGCAGATTATGTGCAAACATATGTACATTTTGCAATCCCAAACAGCAGTGGTGTTACCAGGATGCCAGGTGTGAGTGGGCATTAGTCTTACCTTGGGGTGGGGGGGGGGCAAAAAAAATAAATAAAAAGCTACAATGCTCAAGTAGGTCAAAATCCAGCATAGGGCTACTGCACCAAAAAACATGTTTTGTTTTCTCCTTGAGATATCTTGTTGTGATTTGGTCTAAACAAATAAAAGTTGATTTGATTTTATTTGACTTAGAACACATCCATAACTGAACAGTATGGACATGCAGGTGACAATGTGTTTTTTAGGTAACCTATTGTGGTTCCTCGATTTTATTATTATTATTATTATTATTATTGTTATTATTATAGTTATTCTTTGTTCAGCAGCCCCTTTGAGCTCAATTTGGCCCACTTAGAATGCTTCAAAATGCACCAAAATGGTCAGGTAGGTCAGACAGGTGCAATCTTTGACACCGTGTAAAGACAAATTCCAAATACACTATGTAGCGCCCCCTAGCAGTCATTCTTTGTCCCGCTGACGCTTTGAGCGCCCCCCATTCGCGTCAAACTCACGGCACAGGAATCAGATCTGGTAGCTAATGAAAGTAAATTATGTGCATTGACCTTATGTTTCTCACTAAATTAAGTTATAAATAACATTTCTATAATCCTTGCTGTAAGATTGAGGACTTCAAAAAGCAGATGTTTTGTTTTTTCTTTTTAAGAAACAATCCTAAACATATTTATGAAAATTGTTGCATTAATATAAATTGAGTATTCCTATCTGAGGCAGATCTTGAATATGTTTCTTTCAGAATCAGAATGTATTTATTGTCATGAGGAAGGAAGTACAGCAAAATTGAAATTAGAAATAGCTCCCATGGACAGAAGAACTGAACAGTTCATTCGTTCGTTCGTTCGTTCGTTCGTTCATTTTCCTTGCCGCTTTTCCTCACGAGGGTCGCGGAGGTGCTGGAGCCTATCCCAGCTAACTATGGGCAGTAGGCAGGGTACACCCTGAACTGGTTGCCAGCCAATCGCAGGGCATGAACTGAACAGGTTAATAAATAATAAATACAGGTGAATATACTAACGATAAATATATAAAAGTAATGATATGACTAAGAAATCAAAGTTATTATTAAAAATTAGGTAAGTAGTTCACTGACTGAGAAGTGTTTTTCAACAGCAGGAACAGAGCATAACAACAGGTTGTGAATTTGATAAAAATTGGTTAAAATCTGGTTCAGCCCTGTTCGCACAGTCCGTACATGTGTATGAGTGTCTATTTTGACTAATTTTTCCATACAGGTGACGAAGGCAGTACTTCTGGTAGCGGTAGCGGTTGCCCAGATGGCTGCACCACTGAGGCTGTTGTTGCAGGATCTGAAGCACCTGTGATCGGAGCAGACAGAAGTGATGTGCACACTGCAGAAGCAGGAAAGACACAATCCCACAGACCATCACTGCTGATAATGACTATGGCCCTCATAGCATCATTCTGCGCAATTCAGTCCCGATGGAGATAATATATGACTATACTGCTGCGTACAGTATGTTTAAACACGTTCTACAGCTGCTTCTTCACCAGACCTGTAGAACTTTCCGGAACCCACCCAGTTGAGAGTGGATGACTGTGTGTGAGGACTGAAGTAAGTACAGTGCTGCATCATTTGTCATCCCCAAAAGAATGCTAGATGACAACACTGAATCAGCTTTCACCTCCCTGACAAAAATGGTGGCGTTCACTCAATGTTTGAAAGTGTATTTTCATGCCAGATGACAACACACTTTTAGAGCTCATTCGAGAATGTGTTTTTCCTCTGAGCAACAACTCTGGAACAGAATTTAGTTTATCTTATTGGCCTTTCCCCACCCTCAGCCTGATTTAAAAACTTGGCTTTCTGTGTGCATGTGAGGAAATAAAGCTCTGATATTCTTTGTTTTTGTTTATTTTTTGTTTGTTTTGTTTTGATTTGTTTTGTTTTGTTTTTTTTCAATGTAGGGTTTAGAACAGTTATATTGATGAACAGTCTACACCAGTAGGTCCTAGTATCCATGTTGAGATGTATGCTTACATCAGGTGTCTACTTTTCTTTAGCCATCGTGTACATGCACATCTGCTCTTCAAAATAGGGATCGAGGAATTCAATGAGGGAATTGCCTTGCACACTAACAAATAATGAACTTGATTTGTTTTAAAGCACTAATCAGATTACCTTGTTTTTCACAGTCAAAAGATGTGTCAAGTGTTTCCTTTGATGCTATATCAACGTAACCATACATAATTGGAGTAAAATAACATGTATGTATTGTTTATTTGAACATGATTCAAATGCAAAACAAAAGAAAGAAACAGTAGTATGCCATTACAGTTAAATTGCCTGAGACAAGCTTCTCAAACAAATCTGACTAATTTTCTTTATTATGAGTTCTTAGAAGTTTGTACGCATTCGACTATACTGACCTTTACAAGACTTTTTCTTCTTAGGATTTATTTTATTAATAACACAACTTCCCAACATAAATCAGAGTTTCTGCACACTACTCACAGACCAAGCTGTCTACTTGAAAGCAAGCTGAATGCTGAGTTAAGAACGATATTTGTACTCAAAGGACTAAGGTCACTCTATACAGTCCTTTTTCTTTCAGACTTTAACCTCAAAACGATATAAAAACTTAAGGGCCATGGCCAGATTTGTGCATGTGCATATTGTGTAATTTATGTTACCTTAGGTCACAAAAGTTCCAGACATACAGTATTACAGGGATACCAATCGAAGGGGGCATTTGTTCATGGTGCCAGGGCAGTGCAGAGTCAATATGGTGCAGTGTGTCTAAAGATAAATACCTGAAAAGTGAGTCTCTTTTCTCAGCAGACTTTTCCCACAGCCTTCCTCTCTAGCAAATTAACAGCTGCTGTGAGCTTCTCAAAAGAGATTACACGTTCCATGTAGCGGGCATGGAACATTACTCCTCTCCTTGCTGCACTCCAGAGGGAGAAAAAGCACTTTCCCTCACGGTCATTGTCCTTAAACTGTTCTTAAACACAAATGACAAGCACAACAGAAATGTGGCGCACCAGTTGTCCTTTCCAATGAACAAATATTTGAGTGGTTATCCATAGAGACAACATTTGCAGCTAATTAAAATATTTGTGTTGGACTATATGGTTTACCAGAGAGAGTACAAAAACAAAAAATCTTGCAGTTTAGGACACGCAGAGACGAAAATACATTCTGTCTTCTCGTTCTGCGCAGAAAGTATATTAGCAGGAGGTGACCACCAGATTTTCAGCAAACTCACTCTGGTGCAATTGAATCAGGGACAAGACTCCCCAGTGTGAAACAGTATGATAGACGTGAGCCGTACAGAAATAGATGTGCTGGACATTGCCTAGTTGGAGACATGAAGCTCAAACTATTTAGAAAGGTTTATTTCTCAGCAAGTGCACCAAATAAGATTGGATTGTCAGACATTTACACTGCTGGCCAAAAGTATTGGCACCCCTAAAATTCTGTCAGATAATTACATAATAATTACAAATGCTTTGGTAGTAATATCCTCATTTATTTTGCTTGCAATGACAAAAACACTAAAGAGAATGGGGGAAAAATCATTATCATTTAACACAAAACTCCCAAAATGGGCAAGACAAAAGTATTGGCACCATTGAAAAATTATGTGATGCTTCTCTAATTTGTGTACTTAGCAGCACCTGTTACTTACCTGTGGCACATAACAGGTGGTGGTAATAACTAAATCACACTTGCAGCCAGTTAAAATGGATTAAAGTTGACTCAACCTCGGTCCTGTGTCCTTGTGTGTACCATATTGAGCATGGAGAAAAGAAAGAAGACCAAAGAACTGTCTGAGGACTTGAGAAGCAAAATTGTGAGGAAGCATGGGCAATCTCAAGTTTACAAGTCCATCTCCAAAGACCTAAATGTTTCTGTGTCTACCGTGCGCAGTGTCATCAATAAGTGTAAAGCCCACGGCACTGTGGCTAACCTCCCTAGATGTGGACGGAAAAGAAAAATTCACTAGAGATTTCAATGAAAGATTCCGCGCATGGTGGATGAAGAACCTTGACTAACATCGAAACAAGTTCAAGCTGTCCTGCAGTCTGAGGGTACAACAGTGTGAACCCGTACTATCCGTCAGCATCTGAATGAAAAGGGACTCTTTGGTAGGATACCCAGGAAGACCCCACTTCTGACCCAGAGATGTAAAAAAGCCAGGCTGGAGTTTCCCTGATGTTTTGGGGTTGCTTTGCTACCTCTTGCACTGGACTGCTTGACCGTGTGCATGTCATTATGAAGTCTGAAGACTACCAGCAAAAGGTGGGTGTCCCTCAGAGGTGATTGGTCTTTCAGCTGGACAATAATCCAAAACCCACTTCAAAAAGCACTAGAAAATGGTTTGAGGGAAAGCACTGGAGACTTCTAAAGTGGCCAGCAATGAGTCCAGACCTGAATCCTATAGAACAGCTGTGGAGAGAACTGAAAATGCCAGTTTGGAGAAGGCACCCTTTAAATCTCAGAGACCTGGAGCAGTTTGCCAAAGAAGAATGGTCTAAAATTCCAGCAGAGCATTGTAAGAAACTCATTGATGGATACCGGAAGCGGTTCTTCGCAGTTATTTTGTCTAAAGGTTGAGCTACCAGGTATTAGGCTGAGGGTGCCAATACTTTTGTCCGGGCCATTTTTGTTTTGAGTTTTGCGTAAAATGATAATGATTTTTTTATAATGTCTTTTTTCTTATTATTTCTTATGTGTTTTTTCATCGCAAGCAAAATAAATGAAGAAATTACTACCAAAGCATTTGTAATTGCAATCGTTTTCTGGGAGAAATTGAGCATTATCTGACAGAATTGCAGCGGTGCCGATATTTTTGGCCAGCAGTGTAGACTTCAAAAGGGTCAATTGTTTTTTTTTTTTTTTACCTCTATGAAAGAGTGATATCTTTTTGCTTTAGGGTTGCAACAACATATCAATAAAAATCAGTATGTTAAAGTGTTAGCAATTAATTTAATTTTCAATCAAATGATCAGTCACCCATTGGGTTCCATTCTGCTGTAAAATGCCACAGAAGCAGAGTAAAGTGTGGTAGAAATAGAGCCATATGGACTGATAGAAAATTGTGTTGTTTTTTTTATAGTTTGTTTTGTTTGGTTTTAATAGCTGGGAGGGCTAACATTGTCTAAAGCATTTGAGCATTTCACACTACACAATACAAATAACATGTTACTTGCAAACTAAAATGTCAGTGGTATTGCATCATTTAGGAGAAATGAGCTTTAACTACGGGGTAAGTCAATAGTGGATGTTGTATTGTGGTTGGTCACTCCCAGATGTACTGCAGTAATAATTCTTTATTTACCATTTTAAAAGCTCTTGTACATTTATTCAGCAATCTGTTACAGTACTTTTCTGCGCTGCCAGTTTGTAATAATGTCGTGGATTATTATTATTATTTCTTTTTTATTTTATTTTTTTGCAAAGGGATAGTGGGACATGAAGACAAGTTCTAATTGAACTACAACCACCTGACTCCCTAAACGTCTCGTCAGCCCAGAGACATGATAAGCATACTATAAGTATGCTTGTCCTCTACTGGCTAATTTGAAACATACAGGCAACGATAAATCCGCAAATAATTAATCCTGGGGACCAAGAATTAAAACATCGGGCACCAAGGATTGATGCACATATATCCCTACGATATAATGATACAAATTTTCATTCCAATCCATCCATTAATAACGAAGGAGAAGTTACAGTCTATCACAAAAGTAAGTACACCCCTTGCATTTCTGCAGATATTTAAGTTTATCTTTTCATGGGACAACACTGGCAAAATGACACTTTGACACAATGATAAGTAGTCTGTGTGCAGTTTATATAAAAGAGTTAATTTATTTTCCCCTCAAAATAAAATATAGCCATTAATATCTAAACCCCTGGCAACAAAAGTGAGTACACCCCTTTGAAAAAACGTACATGCCTAAATGTCCAAATTGAGTACTGCTTATCATTTTCCCTCCAAAATGTGATGTGATTCGTTACAGGAGTGCTGTCAGCATTGCTGCAGAGATTGAAGAGATGGGGGGTCAGCCTGTTAGTGCTCAGACCATACGCCGCACTCTACATCAAATTGGTGTGCATGGCTGTCACCCTAGGAGGAAGCCTCTTCTGAAGATGGTACACAAAAAAGCCCGCAAACAGTTTGCTGAAGACATGTCAACAAAGCACATGGATTACTGGAACCATGTCCTATGGTCTGATGAGACGGGTGGGCTTTCTTGTGTACCGTCTTCAGAAGAGGCTTCCTCCTGGGGTGACAGCCATGCACACCAATTTAATGTAGAGTGCGGCGTATGGTCTGAGCACTAACAGGCTAACCTCTTCAATCCCTGCGGCAATGCTGATAGCACTCCTGTAACGAGTTACATGACATTTTGGAGGGAAAATGACAAGCAATACTCAATTTGGACATTTAGGGATGTATGTTTTTTCAAAGGGGTGTACTCACCGTTGTTGCCAGGAGTTTAGATATTACTGGCTATATTTTGAGTTATTTTGAGGGGGAAATAAATTAACTATTACATAAGCTGCACACAGACTACTTTTCATTGTGTCAAAGTGTCATTTTGTTAGTGTTGTCCCGTGAAAAGATATACTTAAATATCTGCAGAAATACAAGGGGTGTACTCACTTTTGTGATATACTGTATTTTAGTTGGTGTTCTCACCAAGAACAACAAAGTAAACGAGAGCTGGAGAAAAGAATTTTGAATATCTAGAAGATTTAATTACAAATTGATTCAATAACAAGACAAAAAGAATGATAACAATAATAACCTTATCAAAATTATTTAATAATCGGAAAATCTGGCTCCAGATGCTTTTAGCGTAAATTCTGCATCAACAGCGGTATATTAGCATATTTTGCTTTACAAAGAACTTCTGCACTTCAAAGAGAGCCCAAAAATTGTTTTTTGCAGAATGTTTTTTGCAGTGACTTAGTACACAGTAAGTGATTTATTGGTGTCCCTGAAGTACAATAAAGAAAATACAGATTGGCATTTTATGAGTAAGTCATATTGCCGCAAAGAGGTTGCTCTTCACGAATTGTGTTAAGAGCAATACCTGTCCTTTTCCTTTGTCTTATGAATTGTGTTCTTACAAGCTATCGTACCACTATCACACATGCAGTATTGTCTAAAATGCTTGAGAGCTTCACTTAATTAGTCTATCAGACATTTTTGTTTTTCCTCTAGTCTCTAAAAAGAAAAAATAAAGGACAATGGCCACTCTTCTGCCCTCAGTTGAGCGTATGGCTACTCGACTTCGGCAGCGAGCTAAACCAACAAAGAAAAATGGAGGCCCAAACTCCTTCCTCTCATTTATTTCTTTGCTTGAACGTGTGTGCGTGTGTGTGTGTGTGGTAAAACTGAAACATACATAAAACACAAATGTTATACACAAAATAAAAGGTTCTATACAATAACATGTTTATGTAAATAACAGAAAACTGGCTCCATTATGAGCAAATGAAATGAAGTGGCTACTTTAGCTTAGCACAAAAACGTGTGGGTTCGCGCCACATAAATAACAACAAAATAACAGAATAGACACACCAAAATTACATCTAACCCACTGTTAAAACGTACAAACTTACAGATTTTGTTTTGTCAAGGGTTCCCAACGATGTATGGTGCAGAGGAGGTGTGTAACGTCTTAACACCTCAAGGCCTCTTTTCCAACTGAAATAAAAAGTTCTTTCTGCCTGCTGCTTACAGCAAGTCGCCACTAGGGGAAGCCGAGCGCAAACAGCAATACCAAAGAAAAACTTAAGATTCTGAGTTAGAATAGCGACATCCTGTGGACGGATGAACAATGTACAATCTTAGAAAGAAATTAAACCCAAAAAGTAGTCAACATAAGACCAGAGGACATAACACTCCCCGCCTGACATCTGCAAGATGTCAGCCCTTAACTAATGAACGATACAAAACAACTCGTTTTACATGCTATCCTTAGACATCAAAAGCACAACTTCACGAATTGGGCGAATGTAAAACCTATTCTCGCCGTTTCGGAAAATCTTAACCTCAACTTTTCTGACATTACCGTCCTCACTTGGGAAAGATTTTGTGATCAGTCCGAGTGGCCAATTATTCCTATGTTCCAGAGACTCCCTCATTAAAACAACGTCGCCCATTTGAAGGTTCGGCTTTTTTATTTTCCACTTGCGACGAACCTGCAAGCCTGCGATGTATTCTTTCTGCCAACGACTCCAGAAAACATTAGCTAAGTACTGCACGCGCTTCCATTGGGCTTTGAATAGGTCACTGGTCTGAAACTGCCCTGGTGGAATCGGTGGTGTGCCAACCTTTTGCGTGAGTAGCATCGCAGGAGTAAGAATGACTGGGTTTTCGGGATCTGTAGAAACGGCTGTTAGCGGACGGGCATTTACAATTGCGGTGACTTCAGCTAACAATGTTACGAGTACTTCATGTGTGAGCTTCCCATATGGATGTTCAAGGAGCATTGCATTGAGGATTTTTCGGGTGACGCCGATCATGCGTTCCCAGGAACCAGCCATATGGGATGCATGTGGAGGATTAAACTGCCATTTGCACGCACTGTCTTTCAAGAATGTGCCTATTTTGTCATTGTGACAGCCTAGTTTGTCTATTTGGAGCTCTTTGCAGGCACTCACAAAATTTGTCCCACAATCAGATCTCAAGAGTTTGGCACCACCTCGGATGGCAAAGAAACGACGCAGTGCATTAATGAATGACGATGTGTCCATTGACTCAATCACTTCAATATGAATTGCACGTGTACTCATGCAGGTGAATATGACTGCCCATCTTTTAGCATCTGCATTAGCACCACGCGTTTTTCTCACTGTAACGGACCAGGGACCGAACACATCAAGGCCTACATTTGTGAAAGGAGGGTCCGTGGACAGCCTGTCTTCAGGTAGCTCAGCCATGATCTGTTCAGGTTGCCTGCCCCTTAATTTGCGGCATGTGATGCACTTGAAAATCACACTGCTTACTGCTCTTTTTCCTCCCACAATCCAAAAGCCCCCTGCTCTGACTGCTCCCTCCGTGAAATGCCTTCCCTGGTGACATAATTTTTCGTGAAAGTGTCTTATTATGAGCTGAGCAAGATGGTGCTTTCCAGGGATTAGTATGGGATTGGTTTCTTCTGCAGACAACTGTGCTTTCTTTAGTCGGCCTCCAACTTTAAGGAGCCCTTGCGTGTCAACAAATGGATTCAGTTTGCTGAGTGGACTTGAGTTTTTTAAAGCTGTGCCTTTTTCAATGCATCCAATATCTTCTGCGAAGACCTCTCTTTGAACGGTGCGAATGATCGTGGTCTTGGCTAGTTGCAGTGACTTTTCAGTTAAATGTTTGTTGCAGTTGTGCCAGCCACGACAGGAAACCTCAGAGTTGTTCTTGAATGATTGAGCTATATGTTGGAGTTTGGCAATAGCCTTTTGCAGCACCTTCCAACTTGAAAACCTTTCAAATCTGGCACTATTAAACTGGCCTTTTGATAGGGTGGTAGTGCAAGTTGTTACCTCAGGACGCAACTCACAGTCAGTCTCTGGGTCTATGAGATCGAAGGTTTGACTTCGAACTTGACTTTGGTCCAACCTGGAGAGGAAAGCTGGGCCTCTGAGCCAGGTGGAGCTGGAGAGCTGCTCAGCGGGCAACGCTCGTGTGGCATGGTCTGCCGGATTTAAGTGTGTGGGCACGTAATGCCACTGGTGAGTTTGTGCAAAGCGCCTGATGCGTTCGACTCTGTTGTGCACATAAACGTGAAAGCGTCTCTTGGTGTTTGAGATGTACCCAAGCACTACCTTTGAGTCTGTGTAAAGATTCACCTGATCGACTGTGACATCCAGCTCCTCTAGAACCAACTCTGCTACTTCCACGGCCAGGACTGCTGCACAGAGTTCAAGTCGGGGTATGGTGATGTCTGGTTTAGGAGCTAAACGTGCTTTGCCGAGGAGGAATCCCACTTCGCTGTGTCCGTCCTCATTTGTGAGTTTGAGGTATGCTACCGCACCTACGGCTTTTGTGGAAGCATCACAAAAAACGTCAATCTCTATTCTTTGGGCTGCAGACAGCGGTATTGAAGTGTACATTCTGGGAATTTCAAGATGTTGTAGGTGTCCGAGGGAACTTTTCCACTTTTGCCACTGTTCTAATTTGTCTTTTGGCAGTTCAGTGTCCCACTCTGAAACATTTGTGGAAATGTCTCTGAGTATGGTTCTACCCCCTACGATTACTGGAATAGCAAAACCAAGTGGGTCGAACACACTGTTGATAACTGACAGAACTCCCCTTTTTGTGAACGGCCTTTCATTTACTCTTACTTGGAACTTGAATTGGTCAGTCAACAGCTCCCATCCTAAGCCCAAACTGCGCTGCATTGGTGGGGTAGTCTGCCCAATGTCAAGACCTTGCATGCCTACAGCACGATCTTCGGTTGGAAAGGCTCCTGTTATGAGAGGACAATTGGATGAGATTTTGTGCAGGCGTATGTTACACTGAGCCAGCATCTTCTGTGCCCTACTAAGAACATCAATGGCCTGCTCTATGGAAGAGAATGACTTTAGCCCATCATCTACATAGAAGTGCCGTTCAATGAATTCTTTTGCGTCACTGCCAAATTCCATTTCTCCTTCTATGGCTGTTCTTTTCAGTCCAAAGATGGCGACTGATGGGGAAGGACAATTACCAAACACATGGACAGTCATCCTAAATTCTTGCACTTTTCCATCAAGGTCATGATTTTGGAACCACAAGAAACGAAGGTAGTTACGGTGGTCTTCTCGTACTACAAAGTTGTGAAACATATGCTCCACATCTGCCATAACGGCGTATGGGTCGGACCTAAACCGCATCAGAACTCCTACGAGAGTGTTGTTAAGATCTGGTCCCTTGAGGAGCACGTCATTGAGAGAAACATTGTCAAGTTGAGCACTCGAATCAAAGACTACCCTAATTTTTTCTGGCTTTTGCGGGTGGTAAACGCCAAAACTAGGGAGATACCAGCACTCTTGATCTGGCGCCAGTGCGGGCGCTGGTTCGGCATGGCCCTTGCTGAATATTTTCTCCATAAACTCAGCGTAATGCGCTCTCATTTCAGGCTTTCTTCTCAGCGTTTTGCGGAGCGACATTAAACGATTGTAGGCCTGCTCCCGGTTGTCAGGTAGGCGCCGCCTAGGTGAGCGGAATGGGAGTGGAGCTACCCAGTTATTCGCCTCATCTTTAGCAAAGTTGTTGTGCATAATGTCTAGGAACAACGCATCTTCTGCCGAAAGTGCAACTTTGTCGTCATTTGTTGTTTGTTGGAAAATATGTTGTCCTAGTTCCGCTTGTGTGTTTAGTGGATCGTTTTTGGTGTATTTCTCTTTGATAACGATTGTGTTTTCGCAAGGACTGAGGAACGTGGGACGTCCACTGTTTAGAACGTTCGTCTTAAATGAGTTCAATGTGGGTTTATGAGCTCCAGAGAGACAGACATCACCTATGACAACCCATCCTAAATCGAGACGCTGGGCATGAGGTGCATTGTTTGGCCCATTTACCTGACCACGAACTTTATGAGCCTGAATGATGTCCCTTCCCAGGAGCAGAAGAATGTCTGCCGATGGGTCGAGAGGAGGAATCTGTGAAGCGATTGATCGCAAATGAGGGTGAGCTGCTGCTACCTCAGGGCTGGGAATTTCGTCTCTATTATCTGGAATCTGATCACATTCTGTTATTGTAGGCAGCATCATGGAGACCTTACCATCTACATCTTCTACAACAAAGCCATCAGCTTTACGACCTTGTGTCTCTGATAAACCTGCACATGTTCTCATGGTGTATGGGAATATGGTACCTTGCACATTAAACATGTCAAAAAACGCAGATCTGGCTAAGGATGAATTGCTCTGATCATCCAACATGGCATATACCCTCTTTTTCTTTTCTGGAGAAGTTCGGCGATATACATTAACTAAACAGATCTTTGAGCATGATTTTCCTTTTACGCCTTGCCCACATACTTCTGTGCAACTGGCTGTGTTCACAGGATTTGGGCCCTCAGACTCCCCGCCGTGACTCTGGGTTGGGGGATTAAAGTCTTGAGGTGTCCATGGAGGTGGACCGACATGCATGGCAGACACATGAGCATCGCTATCACATTCTGAGCATTGGATAATAGCTTTACAGTCTCGAGCCCTGTGATTTGTGGACGCACAACATTTAAAACAAATGGCGTGCTCTTTGAGAATGTTCTTTCTTTCGTCTAGTGTTTTCATTCTAAACCCCCTGCATTTGACGAGTGAATGAGGTTTTTGGTGGATAGGACATTGTTTGTCTGGATCGAGTGCTGTCAATTTAGCCGGACTGATCTCTATTTTATTCACTGCTAGTGGAACTCTGTATTTGTCTCGTCTTACTGATGTCTTACCAACCCTTGGATTTATTACGTTTGAACACTGTAACATAAAGCTAGGGTCTGTTCTCATTTCAGCGTAGTCATTTACGAACCGCACAAAATACGAAAAAGGTGGATAGACTGCACCGTTTTCCCTTTTGTATTTGGTACCTTGTGTAACCCATGACTCCTGGAGTCCATATGGGAGTTTTTCAACTATCGGGTTTATGCCCCTTGGTGTGTCGAGAAAGCTAAGACCCGGCAAATAACTTTCACTTTTGGCATACGATAGCTCTAACAGAAGATCAGCAAGCTCCTGCAGTAAGTGAGTGTCTTTGTTGGAGATTCTTGGAAAAGTCTGCAACCGTTGGAAGAGTGAGGATTCAATTACCTCTGGAGAGCCATAAGTCTTGTCTAGCCGCTGCCACAGACGCTGGAGACCTGCCTGCGGATTACTCACGTGGACCGCCCTGATCCTCTGAGCGTGTTGAAGAGACTCCCCGCCGAGCCACTTGGTGAGAAGGTCGAGCTCTTCGCTGGGCTTGAGATTGAGGCCTTCCGTCGCGTTGCAGAACATGGACTTCCAGGACAGGTAGGACTCTGGCCGGTTGTCGAAAACCTTGAACCCCGATGTCAGCAGATCACGCCGTGCTAGATAGGCTGCTAAATTGGACAGTTCACTTTGTGGGGTTGCTGAAGGTGTAGGCTGGTGTGAGATGTCCGTTCTCGCACGATGAGATTGGAGATGCTCTTCGTCAGCGATGTCGATGTGACGCACATGTGGAAAAGCACCAGCTGATTTTGGGCTATTTTCTGGTTGTTGAGAGTCATTGTGCCTAACCAGGTGCTCATTGTTTGGCGTTTGTGTGCCATCTGCTTGGACACGCTGGTCGTCAAAGTGAGCATGCACATACTCTTGTGCACGCCTGATGGAGGGGGGTGTCTTGGAAAATACCCCTTGCTCGCTGAGGTCGACTTTGGCGCGCTCCTCTTCTTCGAAAGTCGCCTCCCAAACTTTAGCTGCGGCGAGCGCTGCTTCTGCTTCACCTTCCGTCTTCAGAGCGTGTAGTGTTGCCTCGATGCGTGCCTTCTCGACCTCCATGTCGATTTGGCGTTTGGCGTACCGTGCTCTGGCGTAGGCAGCTTCGGCGTCTGCTCGTGCTTGTGCAGCAGCTTGACTCGTTCTGGACCGGCGTGAAGAATGAGAATGACTGGCCTCCGACCTGGTGACCACTTGGCTGATAGGTGGTGAAACTTCTTGCTGAGACATCTTGGGTGCTTGATGTGTTGAAAATCTTTTTACTCTTCTGCCCTCAGTTGAGCGTATGGCTACTCGACTTCGGCAGCGAGCTAAACCAACAAAGAAAAATGGAGGCCCAAACTCCTTCCTCTCATTTATTTCTTTGCTTGAACGTGTGTGCGTGTGTGTGTGTGTGGTAAAACTGAAACATACATAAAACACAAATGTTATACACAAAATAAAAGGTTCTATACAATAACATGTTTATGTAAATAACAGAAAACTGGCTCCATTATGAGCAAATGAAATGAAGTGGCTACTTTAGCTTAGCACAAAAACGTGTGGGTTCGCGCCACATAAATAACAACAAAATAACAGAATAGACACACCAAAATTACATCTAACCCACTGTTAAAACGTACAAACTTACAGATTTTGTTTTGTCAAGGGTTCCCAACGATGTATGGTGCAGAGGAGGTGTGTAACGTCTTAACACCTCAAGGCCTCTTTTCCAACTGAAATAAAAAGTTCTTTCTGCCTGCTGCTTACAGCAAGTCGCCACTAGGGGAAGCCGAGCGCAAACAGCAATACCAAAGAAAAACTTAAGATTCTGAGTTAGAATAGCGACATCCTGTGGACGGATGAACAATGTACAATCTTAGAAAGAAATTAAACCCAAAAAGTAGTCAACATAAGACCAGAGGACATAACAGCCACTAACTTGACATTGTGGTTTTACAGAATGTTTTGAATAAAATGTTTTATGCAAGGTCGTTTCCATTTTGATGTAAAACATTTAATGCACTTTTGCTAAGACATTTGTTGTGAATGTGGTATTGTATGTTCATTTGCAAAATCAGATATCCAAGGAGCACATGAAGATTCTCTCTTAGCTGCCAATGCACGGTGTTTGAAATGTTTTGGAACTGAAGTTGTTGATAAAGCAGACATGCCTTACCATTTTTTTAAATAAATGAATGGATTGCTCATTTGGCTTTTGTTACTGAAAATGATAGAAAGTAATATTAAAGATTTGGTTTTTAAATATGTGTGCATTTCCTTTTTCTTTGTTACAATGAAATGTCTATAATATGCCTTTTTCTTCAATGGGTTTTTTCCATCCTCAAACTATCATTTTGTTACTTTTTCAGCAACATTACACTTCATTAAAGAAATCCTACAATTACGCGCTTTAGTACTCCACACACAGATTATCACACAGATCGATCACAAACCAAAAACTATTGAACTTTGTGGTTAACATTAACTCATTAGGGTTTGGGAAAATGTATCCTATTCAAGTAATTTACCTGGACTAATCATTTTTAATTGTAGTATTTAATTTTTTGCGATTAAAAGTAGCATTTATTTTGAATTTCAAAAAAATTTACAGAAGAATTTCTCATTTCCAATACAACTATACGTAGCTCCCCAGATATGGCTGCCCCAAACTCAGTATGAATTCACTTGCCGGATCAGCAAACAGTTTGAGCAAGAACTGGGTCAAAGTAGCAGAAACCAAAATATATGGCCAAGATAGAAAAAAAATCATTTGGAACAAGCAATTCCACATTAAAGATTTTTAGACTGTAAACATATTGTATTTGTTCAGGTTCTGGGGTAGCGGAGGACCAAAGCGCAGGAGGCAAACTGGCAGTGATAACAAGAGTTTATTGACGGTTAGATGGAGTGGCGGATCGTATCCAAAGAATCCGGTGAGCAGTTTGGTGATAGAAAAGTTGAACGGCCAGCTAGACGTTTGGCAGGTAAGCAGTACAGGATCTATGAGGAAAAAAACAAAAATGCACTCTGTGATCCTGAGACTGAGATAAGTAAGATTTCTTAGCTGAAAAGCTGGAGTCACAAACTCAGAAACTTAAGTTGTTGATCCGGCTGTAATAAGAAGCCAAGGACCGGTTTAAGTAAGCTGCTGACGATGATCACCGGCACCTGGTCCAAGACTCACCCATATATCCAATCCTACAATCAAGTCAGTGACACACATACGCACACTCAAGGAGAAGGGGCAGGGGCCCTAACAGAATGAAAAAACTAAAAAATTTACAGCAATACCGAGTAAAAGCTTTGCCCCTCCGTATGTTGTTCTGCAACAAATTTTGAAATTACCTAACTTGCAGACATAGCAGAACACTTGAATACACCAGCCATTGAGAAAAAGCTCAAGGATTACACAAGTTAACTAGCAGCCTCAGGTTCTGAGCTGTAGACCTAGAGATGACAAATATTTGTGATTACAAATGATTTAATAAAAGGACTATCAAATAAAATACTGAGTTATGGACTGAATAAAGACATTACAGTATGATACATTGAACAAAATGGAACCCAAATGTAATACTGAAATAGGTTTTGATACAAATCTGGCCCAGATTGTGTAACATGTTTGCCATATGTGGTTTCTGCTACTTTGGACCAGTTTTTGCCCAAACTGTTTGCTGATTCGGCAAGTGAATTCATATTGTTGCTGTGCGGATGCTCGCTTTCAGGGTGCGCGCTGCTGTGACGTCACACGTTATGTACAGATTTTGAGCGCATCCGGTCTGCACGGTCCGCCCCAGAACAGTATATACCCTATCATCTGTACTCTCAGATTGTTGATCCCGGCAAAATCTGGCGTATTGACATTCAGTGAGTGTGATTACTATGTGAATCTGGTGAGCTGAGACTGGATCCAGTACACAGTCATCTGCTATTGGGGTCAGTTTGCTGTTAATCAATTTGCCAAAAGAGAGACACATTCTAGCCCTTTAATGGACAGTGGTCACTACAACTGACAGGTTGGTTATGTATGGTTGTTATTTCTGATCATTCATGAGTTCATTCATGATGATGAGTTATAAAACACTTGAGAAAAGAAGCCTGATGGATAAAAGTGCTATATCATAAAAAATCAATTTTACACATTTATTCAATTAACCTTGATAAAACACTCAGACACTCAAAGGCGAAGGACGCATTTTCCTGAGCTCTGTTATCTGTCTCTGATAACTCAGGCGCCAGCTGGAAGAGAAAACCTCCCAAATATGCTTAATGCACCGAAAAGAGGAGAAAAGACTGACAAGACTGAAGAAATGGAAGATTTAAAATCTTCTATGGAAAATTTTGAGCTAAAAATAGAGCAAATTATGACTGAATTCCTGAATTCTGAATTCTTGGTCCAAAATCGGGACCTCTTGAAGCAGAATCAAGACATCTTGAAGCAATTCCAATTGCTGCGGGCTGAAAACAAGCAACTGAAGAAGACGATGAAAGAGAGATGATTGTATTAAAAAACTGGAAGCTTTGGCAGAGGATCTGGATCAAAGTGGACGTGCAAACGATCGCCTCATCACCGGTATCAAAGTGAGAACACGTGCATATTCGCAAGTTCTTTGGGGTGACCATGAACCAAACTACGCAACGGTGGAAAAACAGGTGACTGACAAGTTACAAGAATTGGGAATAAGAGTGGAACAGCAATTAATTCAACAATGCTTTCCGCTAGCTTCTGGATCTAATCAACATAACGAGCACACTGCCACGATCGACAATGGACTATTGGGAAAATGAACAATCACAGGGGATGGTTATTATAAAAAAATAAAAATAAATTAAAAAACCTTGTAATCATTACGAAATCTGAATGTCAAAAACTGATATTCAATATTTTCTGCGTCCTATATGGTATACTGGAGACGGGTTTCAATAAGCTTCGGCTTCTCCCGTCAGCCCTTTTCTTTTCGGGTTGAATTCATTGGAAACACATATAAATGCTGTATGTTTGTTTGGATTTGTCATGCCTGAAGGGAAAATTAATTAATTAATTAATTAATTAATAAACCTAGGTTGCATTTTGGGGAACTACGCTGCCCAGAGTGAACCCACAATATCAAAGACAGAAAAATGTTTGCATTTGTTGCTATTTAATGTTTTGACTGTTTTTTTTTTTCATTAGTTTGGGTGTTCTTTTTTACCATCTTAAAAGGAGCACTCGTCAGTGTAAAACTGGATGCCCCCCTGCTTAAAGTACAAAAAAATGAGGACATTAGAATCGCAACAGATCTTTTATTTTGTATTAATTTTTAATCAGACCTTGGAAAATGATTGAGCTTTTGTTTTGTTCCCATTTCCTCACATTGAACTGAACAGATTATCCTTGGACCTGAATGAGCTTCCGTAACAATAAAGCCCAAATTTCTGGCGAGTTGTCTCTCAAAGTCAGCTGTCAAGTTTGGAAGGCGGCATGCGCGATGCCTTGTGGGCCGCAAATGAAGGCAGGAATAAGTAGTGGCTAAAATCTGAAACCCTCTGCAGATTGAAACAGTCTCATTCAACCAATCTCCCAACGGAGATGGGTTCTGAAACTGCCTGCTACTTGCAGTTGAAGTGTTGTTGTTTCCTTAGGTTCTACTTGTTTTCATGTTCTGTTTTTGTACGGTAGCGTATTGAAGCAAATTTGAAGTGTTGATTACATTACCCACATATTGTAACAAGCCAGCTGCTTTGGTAACAGGAATGGAACTCAGACTGTTTAGACAAATCTTTTTAAGAGAAACACATGGCTTAACATGGCTATGTGTTTTGGCTTGCACGTCATCCTTAGTCAGAGCTCTCGTGCAGTGAAAGCTGGAGTCTAGCTGATATTGTCAGTCAGGTAGGAGAACCCCCCCTCATTTTTTTGGATGCATAAATATAAAACTTATCAAAAAGAGAAGCTATGAACATAAATATTTTTTCTTGATCAATTTTTCACTCTACAGCAGACTGCAGACCTAATCAAACCAAGCATTTACCATTCTATTGAATAAATGTATATAGGAGTCATGTACTAGCTTGTGCACCAAATATTAAGAAGGGGTGGAGCAGGATTGAAAGGGCAAATTCGTAGCGAACATTTCTTGAGCTGTCAAAAAAGACTGCTTGAGTCAAATGCTGAGATTTATCCAGACAGGTGAAATAAAACCTTAAAGTGTCTTGCTCCGGGGCTGTGCCACCACGGGCCACCAGAACAGCTCCGCCTTGTCATATATTTGACAAATCTCAAGAACTCTGCTGAAACGTGGAGGAGGAAGTGCTGCAGAAAGGAGGAGGGCACCCTTCCTCAAAAGAGTTCCTTCATCTGGTGTTTTGAAGACACTGCCGTGTGCAGTGCTGTCTAACTCGTCAAGAATCTCCCAGAGGTGTCCAATTGGGTCGGGAATTTATGACGATGAAGGCCTTAGCATTTAAGTTACATCATTTTCAACCTCAAGTCATTCTTCAAACCAGGCTCTGGGTCACATTTTGTCAGGCGATGCAGAAAAATATCTGTCATCCAAAGAACAAAAGAGAAAAACATTAGTGCAATTTCACGTCCATTTCATCCGAGTAGCTCCTCAAAACATCCATTTATTCATTTTCACATGACAGCATCAACGGGGACAGCACGACACAGCTTCACATCTGAACCAGAATTATTCATTTTAAGCTCTCTTTCTGTATGTACAATTATTTATATGCTTCAATTATAGATAAAGAGGTGAGGAAGGGGCAAACTGTAGATGTGATACACAAAGTTGAATTTTTTTTTGAGTGATCATTTCAGGTTGCTCTCAAGCAAAGACTCAAAGAATAAAATGTTGGGCTTTCATTATGAAGTAACTGATTATACAGCCAGCCTCAGTTAGCTGCCAAAAAAGAACCGGCTTGTAAATTTTTGTATTTTGTTACATCTACGCACTTGGGCTTTTAAAAAAATGCTTAAATTACTTTAGAATTAATATCTTTTTGGGCAGTTGGCATTCTTAACATAGGGCACAATATCCGTGTGCATGCGTGTACATCTGTGTTCAGGCACAAGGTGGCAAGTTGAAAATTTGAAACAACTTCCAAACAGCCCCTTTATTTTTGTGTGTGTTGGTCCAGGATGTTTTTCCTAAAAAGCCCTAACTCCTATAGACAAGTTTCCTTAGCGAAACGTGGGCGGCGCCATCTTGGAAAATGTCTGCTCCAAACTTCCGGTTTAGAAAGAACAATAAGAATTGCGGTTAAAGTAAGCAGTGTTTTGACAAAGTTAAAACTGCAAAATCAAACCAGAAGATCCCACGGAATCTCCAAAAATGGATTCAGCACGACAGAGATGAAGCTCCAGGACTTTCTGTGTTGTGCCTTTGTTCTTAACGCTTCGTTGATCATTCGTGGACAAAATTATAACAACCTGTCAGCCTGTTTTGACGTGAGGTGTAAATTGATATGACGGCCATTTGAGTGACGAAAATGAGTTGAAATTACAAATAATATTACATTTGCCGAATGCAGAAGGGCTGACACGGATTTTGTTGTTACGAGGAAGGTAGCAAGGTATGTACATATAAACAAAAATAGTATGTCATTTTTTTTTTATTGCAGATATTGATCACAGTAAAACATTTGGACAATATGATTCCATTTCTTGTTTTATTTAAAAGGATTGGTGCATGTGCAAAACAGGTCAATAAATCACATTTAAAAAATTATTAGAAAAATATTAACGAAGGTTGAGCATACGAGGAATGTGTTATCAGACAGTAGAGCTTAAATGAGCCTCGCCAAACTTTCACCTGACATTACGGAGACCCTCCACGGCATCCAGACGGGCTTTGCCACGCTGTCCTCGGTAATTCCAGCTCCAATACTTTCTTAAAGTTTCTGCAGTTAAAAAGCTCGTATTTGGATCTCGGGATCGAGAGGCGCGCCACCGTCTCCAGTCCCAGCCTCTCGGCCGCCCCCGGGTAGAACGCACGTAGTCTCGATACATGTCCATCAACGTACAGTAGTGTTGTTGTGAGGCACATTAACTTATCTTCCCTTGCCTAACAGTGTTTTCCACCTGTAAACAAATGAACAAAACTTAACATTTGCATTTATGCGTTGACATAATTGTGCCGTGCTACACATACTAATTACCATAATTTCCCGAATATAAGGCGCACCCGTGTATAACGAGCACCCCAAATTTACTTGTAAAATCTAGGGAAAATTATTGTACCCGTGTATAACGCGCACCCTAATTTTAGCACCAATAAATAGAAGAATACAAGAAAACAGAGCTCGTGTAAAGATACAGAAATGTAATTTTACTGACTGGTGAAACACAACACAAGCATAGCACATTGGTAGTTTAAAACATTACCGTAAACTGACAATATGTACGGTAATAATATGATACGACAACTTCTTCAACTTACCAGAATCCAGGAGAAAACAAAACAGATGTGACTTTTCTTTTAAAGGCTGCTGTATAACTTGCTCGTTTCATCATGATGAATAAATGTTTCTTGCATGGATTGATATGGTAAAATAAAAGTGGTGATTTAAGTCGGAAATCAGAAGAGCGCATTGCTGTTGACTAGACTGTAACAATAGGAACTATTGTTATTTGGATTTGAGTTTCCCGAGGGACAGATATAGTTGATGGACACAGAAAGTCTGTGTTGTGTTACGTTTGTTACGGTCCGAGTTGCGGAGCTGCAATAAACGTTGACTCAAATGAGTTCAAGAAACTAAATTCTGTGCTTTATGAAGAGTGAAAAAAGCAGAATTTAACACAGACGAAATCATTCGACCAATCAGAGTGAAGTATTACCGTGTAGCGAGTTATAACAGAATTAACCAGCGGAACTTATGTTGGCACGTTGTATAGTTTCCGGGGGGAGGTATTTTGTTGAGGGAACAGCCGGAAAGATAGTTATATTCCGCTGGCTGCATGTGAGACAGATATTGCTACCGTATTTTGTTGCAGCCTAAATTTCAATAAAGCAACACGGATTAGCTCCGTTGTTTGATACTCCGCCTCCGACTCCTTCCCTTGCTCGGCACGACCGAAACAAAATGGTAATGTCACGTATCGTAATGGTCGGCAACAGGCCCGGATCTAGGTTTACCCACCAGGGTGGGCACTAAGAAAACTTGAGGGGGCACCCCAAATGTGGGCTTTTTTTTAACCCTCTGCATTTCTCCAGGCTTGGGAACGGCGCAAGTAGGACACTGGCTTGTGTCCCGTTGAGGCTGCATTAATTTTGGGGGGGTTTGTTTTTTGTTTGTTTGGTTTTTTTCATTCTCGCTGTCGGCGTGATGTCACGATGACGTCATCTCGCATAGCAACGTGTCGCCATTTTGAGATGGGGGCACACACAGGTAAACATCCGTAGACAAACGCCTGAAATTCATATATTTCAGGTGTGTTTTGCGTCTTTTTTTCATTAAAAACATCTTAAACATGACTTATTATCAGGAGTCACTGCCGACAGACGCGAGGAGGCGATACAACTTAAAATTAGCGTGTATTGGCCTGCAAATCTGCCCATACAAAGTCGCAGCTGATAGCTGGATAAACAATCCAAAGGAATTGCCTGCAGTGGAGTTCGGTAACATCTACAACTACCTCACAAAGTCACCCAGTAAGTTGACCTTTACCAATTACGTGGAATATGTACTGTGAGGAACTAAGAAAACTGGTAGTATATACGGAGTGATCATTTCTGCCGTAACCGGTAATTCGCCTCCAAGCGTTATTTAGCTGTGAACACGTCACGGCAAAATAACCAATTCCCACCAGGCCAATAATATACCGATTGACCGATCAGAGCAGTTCATGGCAAAAGAAAAATAACGCTTTGCAAGTTGTCAGTTACGGTAATAATAAAAATGCTTAGTCTATTGAATCCTAGCAGCAAATTGGGGCAAGAAAAATCGATTAAAGTTTACTCACCAGTAATAAAATGTCAGCTGCAAACGTACAGTAAATGTGCCTGGATTTAGGTTCCCACTGGCGAGAATGGTCCACTGAACCGTCTTGTTTTACTGTTCCTTAATTAATTGCTTTCAGCCATTTGCTTGTCCTTTTCTTCTCACGAGGAAGAATAAAGAACTTCAAATGCGGCTCCGAACTCTTCCTTGTGTTACAAACCTCAACACGGCAACTTTTAGTCATTCCGATGGAAAAAAAGACCGCAAATAAGACAAAAGTTCAACGCGTTTGTACTTCAATAAAGGACAGAGCAACTGCTTGTGACTCGTGTTTTGCCCCATTTCAATATGGCGACGCATTGTTGTGGCTGGTGACATCATTAATGCCCGGATGTCCGACTGCGAGAATGTGTCTGGAGGAGAGAGAGGAAGCGCGCGGATAACAAATGAGGTTGGAAAAACAGCTTGTTTTGGTGATTGCTTGTTCGGCGTGGTTGCGGCCAACAGTAACCGTTAATCCTGCAATAAAAAAGTAGGTGAGACCAACTCTCCGTGCGTTCTCTATATCCAGTGCGACGCTAAATAGAGACTGTGCCGTCACGATAGTCGTGGCTATGAACACCTTTCTCGTATCAACGACTCTACAGACGTGGCTATGTCTAAGCAGGTTTATTAACACTCAAAAGGGTGAAACTAAAGAAAACAGACAAAACAATACAATCAAATTATGCACAATATATGAAATCGCATATGTACTGCCCTATCTGTAGCAAACTGCATATGAAAATATGAATAAACAATTAGCAGAGCGCCCGAGACGCCATTTTGCCGACCCTCTAACTCGTGGGTAATTAGCATATCACAAGTTTCATGCTAAGTAAATCTGTCTCACTTTTTTAGCACTGAAGTACACACAATTCACATATTTACGTTTTTAAACACATTTAAACAATACCTACCGGCGATGCAACCTCAAATTCAAGGCAAAGTGGTCACAGAGATGGTGCGAACTGACTGCGGCCGTCGTCGTGTGATTCCCTACTGAACAACTACTGAACATCCGTGTGACAGTTTCTTTCAAATAAAGTGCACATGGGATGCAGTAAATTAAGGCGTCCACTAGATGATGCTAATAAGACGTAAAAGCAATAAACTCAGGTATTCAATCACAAAACCCATCAATCTTTTATGCATAACAGAACACCGACATTTTGATTGGGTGGGCACGACTCACATCTGGGTGGGCCGTGCCCACCCTGGCCCACCCATAGATCCGGCCCCGGTCGGCAACGGATCGCCGCATACGTTTCTTCAACACAACATGGGCGTGTCAATAAAAAAAAATCGGTCCTTTTATATATATATATATATATATATATATAATATTTATATTTTTGTCTCCATCCCTGTACCCGTTTGTAATGCGCACCATGATTTTACAAGTTGATTTTGGGGAAAAAAAGTGTGCGTTATATTCGGGAAATTACGGCACCCATAGCAAAAATCTGTTGCTTAATCTCGCCTTGTGAGACGAATTTGATCATCTCAAATTTATCTAATTTTCTGCTTATTTGTTTCTGAGTTTGTGCTCCTAAAGGTACCCTTAGGAGCAAGAGATGAGTCAAATTGAGCAAAGACATCATTGAGACAAAGATTGATTTGAGAAAACCAGATTTGAGCAATATTTGAGAAGAGAAATTCTCTTAATTAAAAATTGAGTTATACTTGTACAGCACCTTTCGGGCACTCAAAGCACTTTGACACTATATTCTGAGCTACCTGCTGGTGACGCAACAAAGTGGGGTTCAGTGTCTTGCTCAAGGATACTTAAATGAATTCATCAGGACAGAGAGTTGAACTCATAACCTCTGGGTTGAGGAACAACCTCTCTACCACTGAGCCACACACGGGCTCAGATGCACTGTGCTCGATGTGACGCGACACATCAATGGAAAGCAACTTCAGAAACGGCATGTAGCAGCGATGAAGAAAATTTATTATATTTTGGTTCATTTAATAATTTCTATATTTCTTTGATATTTCAAAAAAAAACTTGCAAATCGCAGACATGTTGCCTGTGAGCCAGTAGTTTTGGCGAGACATCATCAGCCAGCGTGTTGCCTGTTTTGATGAAGTCATCAAAAAGAGGACTAAGGTTCTTCACACTATTTTGTGGTATACCTTTGTCTTCGAAACCAAAAACCAATAAAGCATTTGTAGCGGCCGATAGTTTTCGGCGCCGAATTTTCGGTCACATCTCTAATTTTTACATTGAACAAGATGAACCAAATGAACCAGATGTTTTTTAATTATTTGACCAATTATAATGTTTTCTCAGATTTTGAAATGAGATGAATTAAGATGTGATTGGACATGTCAGAGCAGACACTACTCTTTCTTACGATGAAAGACTTTTGAAAACCCAAAATGAGCAATTGCAGACCGGAAGGAGATCAAATTGAGAAATATTTCTGACTGGCACAATATAAGGTTGCTCCGTAAGATCAGTAAAAGAAGCAGCTTTGACACACGTTGAATAAAAAAAATACTTTGCTCAGCCATATCTTTTACTGAGACATTACTGAGATCGTGACTCCAAGTAAGGAGATAAAATTGAGACGCATTTCAGATCGACACAAGTACTCATAGTTGTCTCTTGGTGAGATCTTGAAAGGAGACAACTGTGAGACTTTGTTGAAAAATTGTGCCAGTAAAACTATTCTCAAGACCTTCTCATGTAATGCTCACTATGAGACTTACTTCTCATGAGAAAATTTGAGAAACCTGAGAAAACCACTCTGTCTCGATTATTGCTGATTCATTTCTCAGAGATGTGAATGAAACATGAACAAGATCTCATCTTCAATTTTGCTTTGCTATGGGTAGCAACAGGCTAGCAGCAGATACATCAGTTGAAGTAAATAATATTAAAGATCATCATAATTACAATCATCATCGTCATAACAATATCAAAGGCAACAAGTCGTTTCATGCGCAAGATTTTGGCTTTAGTGTTTTTTGAGCACCGGAAACATGAAAATGCAGGGAAGAACATACCTTCACTAACACCTGGCAACATGGCTACAAAAACACCCGGTCTTTGTGGTGGCACGAGCTTGGTTCCACATCAGCCTTCATGAACATGTTGTCCTCACCTGTCGTGATGATGACAGATGGATGCGGTATTTCCAAATTGTCTTTTTGGAGGGATTTTGATGAGTAATGTGACTCCAGCTCCACTGTTGTCTTGGATGGAGAAATTCTAAAATGGAAGTTGCGAGCAGACATGCTGAAGTAAAGCGGAAGTACCTCAGAAACTTGTCAATACATATTGTACAGCCGTCTTTAAAATTGAAGCTGGACACTGAAGCATTTTTGTAGTATTTACTGAAGAGAGTCTAGTGATGTTTTCTGCCAAAGCACTTCAGATCTCACAATGACACCTACCATAATAAACTTGATCAACAAGCTATAATTGCACAGCCACAGAAACAAAACAAGATCTACCCTCTAGGTCTTGGTGCAGATAACCATATGAAAATCCTTAAAGTGCATGTGACACGAAAAAGCATGTTTATTTCATAATACACGCGGCATTTTATGCTCCTGAATGATATGGACCGCTTGGATGTGTGTGGAAGCGATCGCTATATTTATTTAGTTTTTTTAATCCCGCGCCATGAAAATGAGTGACTTCTGGCTTCAGTCTTGCATTGAGGAGGAGGGCGCTGTGACGTGTACGGTAGAAGAAGTCCTCTTCACTATACAGCGTACTGTTGTGTATGAGGACGAAGGATTCAGCTGATTTTCCGGATTAATACGTTTATTTTTTGCATCACGCCAGCCAAACGGCTGCAGAAAAATCATTCTGTATGAGGGAGAGGCGTATGCGCCTTTTTGGAGTTTCAAAAGGTTCCCATTCACCGTGGATATTTACTGTGGGACCATTGGACTTACGAGGAAGTGAGTAAACATCTTGTATTGTATTATGTCAAATACGAATACAGCGATTACAAAGTAAACACTACAAACTTTCTTTAAATAAAGGACTACTTACATTTGATCATTGATAGGCATGTAAAAAGCTCTCCTCATGCACATTAGCAGCACGTTAGCTGTTCAACAACTGCAGCCACCCTCCTCCGGGGAACGAACTGTAAATTGCTCTCCGCCGGGCGGTTTGCCGATCCGTGAAGACAATCGACAACCCAGTCGTCATGTCAGTAAATCCAGGCTAATTATGTGTGATTTTCCGCTTCGAAGACTTTGAAACATCACTCGGTTCGGGTTAGCATGTCGGCTAGCTGTCACGCCTTTTGGTTTGTTTACATTCTCCGAAGCCGGGGAAGGGAAATGATATATGTCCGATTTAGGTGTCATAAAATGTCGTTCGGGAGGCGCAACAGTTTTGACCATTATGGAGTAATTTTGCCATGTCGTCCTGAATAAATGCATTTTTATTATTTCATATTCCATTTAGCACAAGACTGTTATTTGTCATGACCATGCCATTTATTTAGCAATTGGGGAAAATACTTGGATAAAAAGAATATCCTGTAAAAATATTGAAGTAAAGAGACAGAAACAATGACATTTTGCAGCTCTCTTCGTCGCGTTTTCCTCGTTGTGAATAGTTCCCCCTCGACGGGCTGACTGGTCCTTCTCAAGCCATTTATGTAGCTACTGGGGAAAATACTTGGATAAAAAGAATATCCTGTAAAAATATTGGAGTACAGAGACTGAAACAATGACATTTTGTGGCTCTCTTCGTCGCGTTTTCCTCGTTCTGAATAATTCCCCCTCAATTGGCTGAATAGTAAAACTGATGAGCCCAGTCTACCGCTGACGTCATCCACCTGTTGGGGACGCTAAAGCCCTATAATGGTAGGCGTGGCTAACCGGCAGATTAAAAGACTAATTTCTCGTCATCTGCGCTTTGCTAAATTGTTTTATATATTCGATTCGTCTCAAAATATGATTCTAATTCACATAATAATGCCATTTAAGACTTTTTTTCTCCTGTCGTATGCTCTTTAAGGCACACTACATGTTCAGGGGGAAACAAACAATCTTCACACAAAATCACATCCCTAAGACACATATATCTCCGATCACTGGCAACAACAAACACGACTGCATTCGTGCAACCGGAAGTACATATAGGGTAACTCTCCATTGTTTGCCTCATTTATAACGAACAAACAAGTGACTCAAGATACACAAACATGTAGTGGAATTCCCCATAATTCGGATCGTTTTGGAAATTTTACAATCGGTCAATTAGTGGCAGGCTGTTCAATTGAAGTTTGCTGATATTTTCGTTCAACAAAAAGCCCTCGTCAAAAATGTATAAAAATCTAAATACTGTAAGAAACTATGATATACAGTCCAGGCCCGTCTGTGGTTTGCTAGAGAGCATTTGGATGATCCAGAAGAGGACTGGGAGAATGTGTTATGGTCGAATGAAACCAAAATAGAACGTTTTGGTAGAAACACAGGTTCTCGTGTTTGGAGAAATGATACTGAATTGCATCCGAAGAACACCATACCCACCGTGAAGCATGGGGGTGGAAACATCATGCTTTGGGGCTGTTTTTTTCTGCAAAGGGACCAGGACGACTGATCTGTGTAAAGGAAAGAATTAATGGGGACATGTATCGAGAGATTTTGAGTGAAAATCTCCTTCCATCAGCAACGGCATTGAAGATGAGACGTGGCTGGGTCTTTCAGCATGACAATGATCCCAAAAACACAGTCAGGAAAACAAAGGACTGGCTTCGTAAGAAGCATTTTAAGGTCCTGGAGTGGCCTAGCCAGTCTCCAGATCTCAACCCCATAGAAAATCTGTGGAGGGAGTTGAAAGTCCGTGTTGCCCAAAGACAGCCCCAAAACATCACTGCTCTAGAGGAGATCTGCATGGAGGAATGTGCCAAAATACCAGCAAGAGTGTGTGAAAAGCTTGTGAAGAGCTAGAGAAAATGTTTGGCCTCCGTTATTACCAATAAAGGGTACATAACAAAGTATTGAGATGAACTTTTGGTATTGACCAAATACTTATTTTCCACCATCATTTGCAAATAAATTCTTTAAAAATCAAACAATGTGATTTTCTGGGGGGGGGGTTCCACATTGTGTCTCTCATGGTTGAGGTTTACCCATGTTGACAATATTAAAACTAATATTTTCAAGTGGGAGAACTTGCACAATTAGTTCTGTATATATATACAGTGCCTTGCAAAAGTATTCGGCCCCCTTGAACCTTGCAACCTTTCGCCACATTTCAGGCTTCAAACATAAAGATATCAAATTTTAATTTTTTGTCAAGAATCAACAACAAGTGCGACACAATCGTGAAGTGGAACAAAATTTATTGGATAATTTAAACTTTTTTAACAAATAAAAAACTGAAAAGTGGGGCGTGCAATATTATTCGGCCCCTTTACTTTCAGTGCAGCAAACTCACTCCAGAAGTTCAGTGAGGATCTCTGAATGATCCAATGTTGTCCTAAATGACCGATGATGATAAATAGAATCCACCTGTGTGTAATCAAGTCTCCGTATAAATGCACCTGCTCTGTGATAGTCTCAGGGTTCTGTTTAAAGTGCAGAGAGCATTATGAAAACCAAGGAACACACCAGGCAGGTCCGAGATACTGTTGTGGAGAAGTTTAAAGGGCAGGTGTCCTGCCTAAAACTTTTGCACAGTACTATCGTCAAAATTATCGTGTTAATGGGCGTTAATTTTTTTTTTTTTTAATTAATCACGTTAAAATATTTGACGCAATTAACGCAGATGCCCGGCTCAGACAGATTTAAATGACAGTACAGTGAAACGCTCACTTGTTGTGTTTTATGGAGTTTTGCCGCCCTCTGCTGGCGCTTGGGTGCGACTGATTTTATAGGCTTCAGCACCCATGAGCATTGTGTAAGTAATTATTGACATCAACAATGGCAGGCTACTAGTTTATTTTTTGATTGAAAATTTTACAAATTTTATTAAAACGAAAACATTAAGAGGGGTTTTAATATAAAATTTCTATAACTTGTACTAACATTTTTCTTTTAAGAACTACAAGTCCCTCTATCCATGGATCGCTTTAACAGAA
This sequence comes from Corythoichthys intestinalis, assembly GCF_030265065.1. NCBI lineage: Eukaryota > Metazoa > Chordata > Actinopteri > Syngnathiformes > Syngnathidae > Corythoichthys > Corythoichthys intestinalis. Next base: position 53,540,497 of record NC_080395.1, on the reverse strand, counting down.
TGTTAATAATGTTAATGCCATCTTGTTGATTTATTGTTATAATAAACAAATACAGTCCTTATGTACCATATGTTGAATGTATATATCCATCTTGTGTCTTATCTTTCCATTCCAACAATAATTTACAGAAAAATATGGCATACTTTATAGATGGTTTGAATTGCGATTAATTACGATTAATTAATTTTTAAGCTGTAATTAACTCGTTTAAAAATGTTAATCGTTTGACAGCCCTAATATATATAAAACCTCTCTTTCACTGTGCCATATTTTATATATATACATTTATGTATATACATACAGTATAAGTGTTAACACTTATATCAGTAAATGTAACGTTTTAGCACATCATTTGCATGGTAAATGCATGGCCCATTCGGTATAATATTTTGCCATTTTCAACGCACTCTCTACATGTCGTCACGCTGTTAGACCCTGCCTTAGTAACTTCTCTTGCCCCATCCACCACTGAAAAGATATGTAATCTGTTTGAAATTCACTTGGGTCAAGTCACTGCATATGCAGGGTTTACCCAATATGACACCAGCTTTCAATTACTGTAAATATTCCTCACACTGATATCATATTTGTAAGAAATAAAATGAGCTGAAAACCAAATTATTTTGCTTTCAAAGAAATAATGAGTTACAGTTCGCTCATGAGAGATGTTTCAAAGCATCTGCCTGACATGAAAATCACCACTCGGTGCTTTTTTTCTCATGAGTGATGATGGTTCGGTACTTCAAGGCTGATCTACAATAACACTGTAATAATGCTGGGGAAGGAGGGTTTCTAGTTTTATTATATACTTTTAATGTAAAAAAAAAAAAAAAAAATCATGCAGTACCCAAATTACATTTTGCTTTTACAATTTAATGTGATCATAATTATTACTGGGGGTTTTTGCACCTTTTTGTTTTGAGAATGTGGCTAAAAAATACCGAACGATTTACTTTGGCATGAAGAGCAATCACAAGGATTTTGGTATCTAATTGAATTTCTTTTCCAAATGCATCCCACTGGTTCATATCATGTTCTTGGAAAAAAAAAAAAAAAAAAAAACTCAAATCTACAAGTGATGTATGTGTACTATTACTGGCACAAGGTAGAGATTGAAAATGATTTCTGGTGTTTCTTAATGACATGGATTTACATCCTAAGTGAATGTGAATGGTTGATTGTGTGCTTTTTTTTGTTTTTTTGGACTGGTCATCAGTTTGCTCCAAGACTGACAACCTCCCGCGATTTCCACGATTTACATTAAAGGGTTGCATAACCACATATGTTGCTCACACAACATAATTAACTACATACATTAAATTTTAATTTTGTTTTATTGTATTATTTTTCTATGCCAGGATCTACGAAAACTAGAATTGCGATCGACTGGTAGATCGCGATCAAAGTGCTACCCTTGTTAGATGGTGGTAAAAACATGAGAAAACAGATTGTCTGTTGAAGTAAGAAATCTATTTGAATAATGATTATACTGTATATACATGTGTTTTTATAGAGCCCATATATTAAGTAAAAAGATTTCCTTCAAGACCTTTGTGACCTCATTCACAGTACTTGACAGATGTAAGAAATATGTCATTTCGTTGTCCTTCAAAAAACTATCATTTGAAAGTAGGGTGGTGACTAAATATCACAGTCTGAGGACATTTATTGTTAATGGATTCTCTGGTGACACATTTTATTCAGGCAGTCATTGTAATTGCTTTTTACATGACAAAGTAATAGCGTTAGGGCTTTTGAGATGTAAAGAATCCCTTGGAAATAGGGAACTTTGAAATTAAACCTTGCTTTTCAATTTTCACTCCCATAAGAATTGAGCAATTACATGGATTTAACCCAGCACTGTATAAAGACATAAATAAGCTTCAAAGAAATCAGGTGTCATGATTTTTTATGAAACACATCAAATCAAACTAATTTGGTGTTCTACATTATGATGATCAATTAAGATTAGATACAGATGCTTTCTCCCACTGTGTGTGATACATTTTGTGCACCACTTGTTTTATATCACTCTGTCCTTACTGGTAATTCTTGGGTGACTTTGATCAGGCTTGCATTGGTTTTAAAGAGAACATTTGATGCCATGCTATTGTTCAGTACAAGTATGGATTTTTTACAGCTACATTTCCCAGGGATTTAATGCTACTGGATCATATTCTTTTTTTTGCTTTCATGTAATTGCATAAATAATTTCCATGCGCGCTTGACACTTTGATGTTCAGTGAGTGTATTTCTTGGCTTGCCATAGCCTTCAGTGGTTTTTTTTTTTATTTTTTTTTTTACGTTGTTCATGAAACATCCATTTTCAACAGTGCCTTCCCTGTTCAGGGACGTGGGGTGCTGGAATCAATCCCATCTGGCTTTGGGTGAAACTTCAACTACATCCTGAGCTGTTGTACAGTCAGTCAAAGAGAACATACAGAGACACAATTCACACTCACATTCGCACCATTACTGAGTGGGAATTGAACCCACCGAAGTCAGGCGAATGGATCACTACACTGTCAGTGACTTGTCAAAGAAACAGTATTGTGTTAAAACTTGTTTGGAGGTCGGACATAACCAAACTACATTAATATAAGAGAAGTAGCTCCTTTTATTACTGTATGGTTAGGGTACATAAAATGTGTGCCTTACTGACATTTCTACTGCATAATTTAGTATTGTTTACAGTGGTTTTTATATTATTCATTTGCCTATTCTATTTTCATTTTTGAAACCCAAACATGGATATGCGCCCTCGTTTTGTATCTGTACAATACAATTACAATGTGGTGGTGTTTAAATTTATATTAAATCAATTATTTATTTGATGTTTGAGTTAATACACCAGAATTAGTTTATTTGGGTAATATTTACTGAAGGGTGCACACTTTAGTTAATATTTGTCTGAATATTTATGTATGTTTTATGTATGATTCTGATTTATTTCTGATGTGAGGCAACGACCAAGCTTCGGAAAACCTGGCAGCTACCATTTGGAGCAGGGGTCGGGAACCTGTGGCTGGCGAGCCAGATATGGCTCTTTTGACTGCTGCATCTAGCTCACAGAAAAATCTTCAAGTGAAAAAAAAAAAAGTTTTGTTATGTAATGGAAGGGCGCTAGGACCTCGGGGAAAACCTGGTGGGCATAAGGGCCACAGGGGAAGCGTTAAAAAGAGCAACCAGGTAGGGGCGATCACATTTTTTCCTTTGGCAAGCCAGTGATCAGGCGACATTCAGGACAGGTGCGACAGTGGAGAACGCAAAAGTCTGATGATGCGTGTGGAAGTCGATTGAAATAATAGCTATGCATCTGTAGTGTGGTGCAGACAGAGATTAAATGCTTCAGTCTGTTGCAACACATTTAATTTTGTTTTCATTTTTCTTGTACAGCTGAAACAAGAAACAAAAAAACAACGTCTGTCTCTCGTTGCTGCACAGACGGCTCATTTGTTATTCGCTCTAAAATGTGAATTGTTATAAAATTATATTAATAAACAAATCAAAGTTTTTGTGACAAAACATTTAACTTCTACATTTTAGACACTACTAGCATTCACTCGCTGTCCGCTCACCATTACAAACACATCTGCAGTCATACATAAACATAATTAACGATTAACATATTTCTGAACTATATTAACACACAGTACACATCACAATCATCCTAAACTAAAGCAATCCACTAATATACACAGTCCAATTCTACTCTTTTTTTCCCACCTGAAACAGGAAAAAAATACTTTTAACAACGTCCGTCTCGCATTGCTGCACAGACGGCTCATTTCTTATTCGATCTAAAATGTGAACATGTGACGGCCCTGGCAGTTTAACTGTTTCATTCTGAGAAGCCAACAGTCAGCTGATCCTCGCCTCTGCCAGCTGGCTGCTTCACCTCCCACTGTGACGACGCCAGACGGACCGACGACGTCGCCGCAGCTGATTGGCCCCGACAAAAGGGCGCCAAGCTTAAAAAACCTGCCGCTGTCGACACTCTGGGGGGTTGGATTTGACAGCGTTCGTGCCGCGGTCCTCCTCGCCAGCTATTTGCTCGCCATTCATCCACTTGTGCATTTGATCGCTACTTTGTTACACTCCCACTTTTTCGGTGAGGTCTTTTGTGTTTTGCCACTTTTGGATCGTTTTGGTTCACCACTGTAAATAAGAGCACTGAAGCAGTAGGGGTAAGCTACCATTTTCTGTTCAACCCATTTTCTCCTGTTTTGTTTACTGTAAAACGCTAGGGTAGTGGCTGTCTTTTCTCGATTTCCTTTTCACGATCAGCATTTAGTTAGCGGGTGAGGGTTTAAGTGCAGATTCCTTTCGTTTGTTATTTTGGCCTGGGCTTACCGTGAAGCCAGCTTCATTTGTATTTTGTTTATTCTGTTCATTGCGAGTTTGATTATAGTAAATAAATTGTGTCCACTTGTATACGCGTGGCTTGTTTTATGTTACGCCCTTAGCGAGCCATCCGTGGGACGTAACAGAACACTTATTGCGCATGCACGTCAAGAAGCAAACGCTGCCCCCTGCTGGATTAAAACCGTAAGTACAACAGTCCTTTCAGGCTGAAACTTGTGTGTATATTTTCCACAAACACAACAAAATAAAATGGAACAGTTTGTCTGTGAAGACAACAAAATATTAAAATTATTATTTTAATATTGTTTAATTATTATTTATTATTTAATTTTAATTATTATTTGTATAAGTTGTTAAAAAGAATTCAGAGACCTATTGTACTTAAAAGTGTTGACATAAAATGCACATATCACTTGTATTTTCAGTTTTAAACATATTGTATGGCTCTCACAGAATTACATCTAAAAATATGTGGTGTTCATGGCCCTCTCAGCCAAAACGGCTTCTGACCCCTGATTTGGAGTGTTGGGTATTTTAATAGTTAATTTAAGTATTTGATTGTTTGGGTATTTCTTTTCCATTGTTAATTTAAATTCACATTAGTTTGCGTATGATTTGGTGTTAATCTATTTGATTTTGCCATATGTTGTTATCGAATTAAATAATTTTGGTTTATTTGCTATCACACCTCCAACATGTGGTCATTTACGCAAGTCCCTCATTATTTAAACAGCCACAGATAATTGTCTGGAAGTCAGTTCGGTTGGAGCACGTTATTGTTAAGGTGACCTCTTTGAAACTGGGCCCAAGAACTTTTATTAATCCTTTTACACCAAACATGTCGGCAGCGACAAAATTATGCATATCATCTTTGGAGTCTCATTGGAGCTGGTTGGATTGATTGAGCGACTTTGAAACGTACAAAATGAATCGAAAACTACATTTAACGCAAGCTAATGCATTATTTCATCAACTCAAGGAAGAGGATGAGCTGGATTTGTCGTCGTTTTCTTTGGATGAGTCGGCGTCTCGGCGAGTGAGAAGTGACAGTAGCGCGCAAACGGCAGAAGAGTGGGCTGTGTGACGTAGTGTAGCTGTGTCCTGTTCAAGAAGAAATTTAGTGGCATGCCTGAAAAAATTGAGCTGAACTAGTTCATTGTCAATATTTTTGAAAAGACATTTTTTAATGTTATATTTGTTTTTTCTTTCTTCACTATTAATCTTTTCAACTTGTATAGAGATTTTTTTTTGTTTTGCCACTGTATATACTGACCAAAGTATATGTAAAGGCCAAAAACGCCCATGACGATACTTGCTGTTTGTGTTGAATTGTCAAACATAAAACTTTTCAGTCGTATTTTTTTTCTGTTGAATGTTTTTCCTAACAAGTTGAATAAATATTATCAAGCTTCAAAACGGTTGGTAGAGCATGTTTGATTGTCAAATGGTCATCAGTATTACATATTTTGACAAAAGATTTTGGGATTTTTTTTTGTCTTTTTAGGTCCAAAATATTGATTAAATTCGTCAGTGAAGAAAACAACAGTTTGGACATTAAGGTTATGGTGTCCTGAAAAAAGGGACCCAACCAGGCCATTGGGAACAATTTCTTCTTTGAAATATAAAGGCAACAACATCCAAATTCGGCCAAAACAGGCTTAGGTGTTAAAGGGTTAAACTTCTTTTTGTGACTTGACTGAATTGAATTTTTGTCCTAAGAGTAAAAAGCAGTGTGCTTGTAGATGTTTGGTCCACTGCAAACTAAAAGCTTGACTTTCAATTCTATTTTGGTACTTAACAGTACTTGTATACAAAAACATCTTGCTTACACGTTTTGACAAATGAAGAGACGCTTTAGTCAATAAATAGCTGATCTCACAATGTTCTTATGAAGCCCAAAATGTATACAGTATGTGTAAACTATAGAATGTAGACCATATCACAGATCGCAGCTGGATTATCCATCCAGCTAATGTGAACATTCCTCAATGACTACGGTTTCTGTTAATGTGCTTATGTTTAGCTGTCCTGCACCCACCCATAGCCTCACCCTGTGTTGAGAAAGGCGTGAAAATACCTAAGTGTACAAATATCACTATTTGCCATTGCATTGTCGTCATACTTGTTGGTAGTCAGTCATTGTATGTTTGCAGTATATCTTGAGCTGAAACATATCCTATTTTTAATGCTTGAGTCATTTTCTATCGCTTTGCTCATGCGTTTTTTACTTTTGAGCATTTATCTTTTCCAATAAATTCTCTTATCAGCTGTATGACTCGGCTGTAACTCTCTCCCTCTGGATGCAGGATAAGGAGCAGAACAATCCTCGATAGCAAAGACAGAGATTACCCTCCTTGATCTTTCAACAGACAAAGATAGTTCAGTGTAAAACCCATCCTGAGGGGCTTGCCAGCTCACTGCTGACTGACTGCACATTAGCATGCAGCGCTGAGGAGAAAAGTCAGTTTACCCCTTTTGACCTGCCACTTGACTTTTGAATGAGAGGAACCAAGAGAGACCGTATTATGTTTGGGCTGTCACCCCAATGATATCACACCCGAAAAAGGGAATTTAAAAAAAATAGAAACCTGGTTGAGCATGTCTAACATTTGCCTTACGTGCCAGGTACAAAATGCTCTCCATCTCAACAGACTTAACAAAGCTAAAGAGGATTACAACCCAAAAATCGGCCAACATTTGTTGGCAGGGAACTCCAACATATATTTGCAGCATGTTGATGAATATGTTAGCGAAGCTTTAACTAGCTGATGGTACACGGGAACAATTAATCACTGGAAACTGCACTCAGCAGAGCATTGGCCGCCAAGGATGAGAAACCAACCTTTGGACAAGTACCAAATTGTAACACTGAATAGTTACCCACCTCCTGTACATCCCCTCAAGAATGTGCTCTATCTCACATTGTTTAACATCGATTTAGCCATTAAATTAACAAGAAACGTTGCCCTTTAGTCAAAAAACACAATTTTGGAAGGATTTAAAATTTAAAACATCAATACCTCGTCAGCCTTTGGAAGAGGGCATTCTTGCTTTTTTGCTTGCTCAATGCAACTCTAAAAGCCTGATGGTAGGCCATTGGGCATGGTACAGTAATTCCAATCAATCTTTTAATAAGATGTGGGTCATAAATTGTGTGCGTACGTAATATATATATATGGCGGAAAAAATAGACAAGACTGAAAAAGCAGTTTCTGCTCTTGCACTCCTCTTTAAAAGAAACTGCTGTATTTTAAGCCAAAACAACTGTTGTGTTTGATAGAACAACATCTCTATATGCTGCCATAGCAGATTCATGGCACATTAAGTCCCCAAAGTATTTTTAATTTGTCCGTTTTACCCTGAAAACCCCCGTCGCGCAACCGCTTTTGTTTCAATCCAGCGATAAAACGAAGGTAATTAATTATATTTAGTATTATTCAAAATGTATGTTGTTTTTAGCTTAGAAATCATTAATTGATGTCTCATATTTCGTAAAAAAAAAAAAAAAAAAACTTAAAAAAATTATTCACTCACATATTTTAAAGTTTTAAACAAATTATGTCACAATGAAAAAAATGGCGTCTGTAAAAACGTCACGAATATCAACCTCATAACTATCGCTTATTTGTATTTTTTTTGTTGTTGTTACTGTCGCATTTTCTCCGATATGTTAGATGGTAATTAATTGATCCAAACATAAAAGTTGAAAAAAAAAAAAAAAACCTTTAAAAGGGTAAATATATGAAAATCTCGACCACTCCTTGATGTCTGCAAAATTCTGCTTTGCGACCCTTGTTATATTACCATGTTTAACCCATAAAATCGAAAAAAAAAAAAAAAAAAATCCAGCTGTGGCCATTCACAGCTGTGTCTTGACACTCGGTGATACATGCTACATAGTTTTTGGATCGAAACAAGGTAAGTACGCGATAATATCTCGTTAAAGTCATGGCGTCTGTAATTCTGCTCTCGTGTGCTCTTACCTCCAGATAGGGTTTTGCTGTTTAAAAAACATTTTTTTACAAAAATGCCCTCCTGTTCAAAATTTTTCTTTCCCCAGAAAATTGAGATTTTAAGCTTTCCAATGATGTATCACACATGCATATTGGACAATTTTGAAAGCTGGCTAAATTGGGGGTCTCAGAGCGGAACTTCAAGTTACCTGAGTGTTTTCCGCCATATTTTTTTTTAATTTATCTTAATTCCTGATCTATTTATTTTTGCAGTCAGGCAACAAGTAGGAGAATTAAAAGTTTTGTCATTGGCGGGAGTTCTTGTTACTGGCCTCAAGTCAGCCTTATAGCTTAACTCAATTCATACAATTCCATAATTGCATTGCATGTGAATGCTAATTTTAGTTGGCATTCAAAAATGTTCAGCAGAAAAGCTCTTTTTATCACACTTTGAATGCTGACTTGTATAAGTCACTTTCTTTAAGATCTAAGTGTAATTCACCTCAGGTTTGGGAAAACAAAAATCACACTACATTTGTTTAATTAATACATTTGCATATACACAGAAGATTTAGCATTTTGGCAGATGCTGAATTGTTTACACGTCATTTGCACTGCAAATCAACTTCCACATCTGTTTTTGCTGGTATACTATCAAGTTGGTGCCTGGAAAAATCTTTAGGGAAAAAAATGAATAAAATATATTAACAAATTGAATTAATTATTACATTTAATTTTAATGAAATTATTTTTTTAAATTAAATCAATAAACAAAAACATTTAGCACTTTCCCAGCTGCTGGGGTGTTTACATGTCGTATGCACTGTAGTTCAGCTTCCACATCTGTCTGTAGGCACAATCAAGTTTGTGCCCCGGCAAATCTTTATGTAACCCAATAGATAATTGAGTTGTTTTTTTTAATTGAATAACATGATGGAACTTAATATTATTTTATATTTGCATTTTAATTATTTTAGTTACAGATGATCTATTGGCGTACCGCGAGCAACACGTCACTTCCGCTCATCAATATTCATGACGTTAGCTACTGTTGCTAAGGGAGGACACGCCGCAGTTTGTCCCCAAAAGGAAATGGATGGAAATCGTGTATGAAGGAGATGTTTACAAAGCTAAACCTACCAATTCTCTCCAAAAATGTCCCTGGTGCCAAATTCACTTGCAAAGATGTGGAAGTAGAGTACATAAAAGTACTAAGAACATAAAAATGTTCAGTTAAAGAGATGGCTTGTGTGTCGAGGGCTGAAAAAGACGAAAAAAACGAGCCGACCTTAGCATAGCTTTAGCTTTTTTATCAACACCTTTTTCTTACGCGAATTACAATGACATTCGCCTGTTTCAACAAGCTATCCCTTACCACCAGCCCTGTCTTTCCTATATACTATATCCTCTGGTTGTCCTAAGTCTCTGACCGTTCTTTGGAGGTAATTTATATTTTGTGTAGCGATCGCAAAAGCTACTCAGTGACAGCCAACGAACACTTTTAATTTTTTCATTGATAACAAATCTTAATTCTATAATTTATTTACACTTCCCCTTTACTAAAGTTTTTTTTTTTTTTTTTTACCACAGAAAAGGCAACAGTGGCAGTCAGATGCCATTTTTTTTTGTTTTCAGGTCATTCATTGTCAGACAGAAGCAGCGCGGCACAACGTCACGCTAAAAAATAAGTAAAAAAATATCTAAATGGCTTACCTCTTTGTCCTCTGAAAGACCAGGCCAAGCCAACAAAATGTTTACTGCATATGAAATGTGAATGGATTCATCGAGCTGGTGTTAAAAGTCAACGCAAGTTGATTCTTTCTTCACATTTTTTCCATTTTTTTCAGTTTTTGGCTTCGGGAAACGTATGAAGAAAACATCCTTCATATGTCATAATGTCTAGAGTCGTTTCTACAAGTTCTAAAAAAGCAATGTGTGATCGGCTTGTTCGTTTTTGAAAGATTACAGGAGAAAAGTACCAGAATTAAAAATGTTTCTATGCGAGGGCGGGTCTACTGTATAATCACCCACTTCTGCTTTACTTCCGCTTTACGATGTGACGTCACGGTCTAGAAATAGCAGTTTGCCATTCACAAAATGTGAATTATAGATAAAACGAGTCTCCGCCCTTCTGCTGTAGCACCCACTGTATATTAATTATCTTAATTTCATTCCAGAGTTTTTTTTTCGTTATTATTGTTCTGTTATCTTAGGAATAATAAAGCCTGTTGAGTAACGTCTGAGAATTTGAATTTGGATTTTCTACCCAGACGGAGGAGGCACACTTTAAATATATTCAAGTGATGAGGCATCTTTGAGTGAATTTCGAGTCAAATTTAAGTATCTCGAGGCTGGGCCGAGTTCCTCTTTTTTGGAAATCAAAATATGGTTACCCTGTGCTCATACTTGTAGCTGATTTTTAAAAAAGCTAACAACTACGAAATTACGAGTGTGAATGATCACCAAAAAAAAAAAAAAAAATTAAAAGGAAAAAAAACAGATATAAACAAATTTAACACAATTATTCCTCCATGTAGCATTGACGAATGTTCACGATCTATGTGGAGTGCACATTCACTTTACAAGGCATACTTACATCATTGAAGGGGCAGACGCAGGAACCAGGACACTCAGAACTGGAAATAAAAGCACGAGCAGTTTCCAAAATAAAAGTGCAGCTACAAATAAAAAGTAAGTTAATAAAATGGCTAAACTATTAAACGACTTGATGAGTTCGTAACAGAAAGAATAAATGCATTATACAACTAGGTCAAACATTCAAGTAAAAAAAGAAAAGAAAAAAGAAAAAAAAAGATTCTTTGCACATTAAGAATCAAAGTCAACCCTAGGTGAGTGACACTGTTAATTCATTCAAACCCCCCCACCACCCCCTTCTCCCTTTGTGGTTGCATGCAGACAGTAAGACAGTAAGAGTTCCATCTTGCATTGTTTATTTTTTCTCCGACTAGCGGAAGTCACCAAGCATGCCTCAAAACCGTACAAACATAACGCAACATCCCTCTAGTGGCTTGGCGGTGAATTACAGAGCAACGCGTTCCCTCACCGCAGAACTATCGAATGTCGAATGACGCCGTAGTCGCTGCGCCATCACTGCAACGCGGGAGTATAACTCAGGCTTTACTGCGGTCTGCGTCATTGCAACGCTAGGGGCGCCAAATTATAATAGTAGATAATCACTCGCATACACCCCAGTGCATGCGCATCTGCGACCGCCCAACCCGATCGTGCCAGGAACCTCTATTGCATCAGTAAGTGGTGTTTCCTTTATTAAAGTTATCAGTATGTTAGGGCCCTAACTCTTTTTTTGAAGACTCCACAGTTGTATGTTGCCATGATCTAAGTATCATCTGACACAACCAAAACAGTTGTTTTAAATATTGATATTTGTGATAAATTTTATATAGCTCAAACATCTAAACTGACCACAAAGTACGGTTGGCGTGTGTAAAAAAAGGTGAAAACTTTCATGTTAAATTTACATCTACCCAGTTGTCCAAAATTAGGAAATGTCATGAAATATGAAGCAAAAGGAATGATGTAAATCATTTAGAGGATCTGAGACAGGATTTGCTTTTGCATCCTACCCCTTGACAAAATGTGTTAGCATTGCTTTAGTTTATTGCATAATGATACAAAAACAGGAAAACAGTAATGAAAACAGAAAAACAGTATGCAACAAGACTACAACAATTATCAATTGAATATTGTAAATTGCATTATTTCTTAAAATTAAGCATAAATCATGGTGAAATACAAGTTATGTGGATGTAATACCATTTAGATTATTACAATTTTCTTCGCCGTGATCTCAGAAAATGGACGGCAGTGACAATCTTAAAAGCTAAACCAGATCATTAATTTTCAGCACAAATCCTTACGCATGTTTTAACAAAGCTTCAGTTAAGCAACAAACCGGAAGCTCAGACAAAAAGAGGAGTGACTGATTTTGTTGAAGGATTGCATAACATGTAACGCACCCCACAAGTCATGTACCACAATGACAAGGATAAGAGTTTGCAGCCATGATGTACTTATCAGATAAGCTCTACTTCTACTCTGTCATTTTTCTGTTTTGGGGCAGACTGGATGCTTTGCAACACTATGCCACCGACAGGGATTATTATTTTCTGTGTGGGAGTGCTGTGATAGTCATTTTGAATACAGGACACATTTTAAAAGGAGTAAAAACACACCTATCATTTATTTCCTTGTTATGTGTGGGATCTGTCATATTTAAAAAATGAGTTGTAATGTTCAAAATTCGTAAATGTGTACCACACTGAAGCTGCTGCTTTACCACCTAATTAGGAGGCATGAATTATGTATCAGATGGTGCCATAAATGGAACTGGCACACATCCGCCCTCAATGCAGCCAGATGAAGTGAGGCAGTGATGACAAGCACAAAGTCCACCTTGCATCAGGGAACTATTGGAAGATAGAGACTAATAAAATATTTAACGTTCAGTCAGTGTAATGAAATATTTGTCTTTATTTTATCAGCCAACTGCAGTAACCTATGAAACAAGTTGGTACTTCTAAAGGCTGCTGCTTGAAGGTCATGGTACATTTGACTGCAAAGGAGTTCAGAACTTCTCACAATATGAGATGAATTTGACACCTGGTCACAAATTATGTTTTTTCCTTAGCTTGCATCATCCTATAATGAATGGTGTTTGTGAATAATCTATTTTTGGTCCTTGCTATTGCATCTTTGTCATCATAAGCAATAATAGGTTTTATATAATCAACAGACCTACTTAGGCAGCCCTCAGTCTTTGGCAACTCCACTAAATGCTTTGATGTGCATGTCAGAAGCCACCAAAATATACCAGTAATGGAAGGAGCCCCAAAGATCATTCAATTTGGATTATAGGATTAGATTTTCTTTTATTATTATTTTTTAACTGTCAGTTATGCTTTCAAGTGAGAAGAAAATTAAGTGTGGCAGAAACTAGTTTGGCACCATACATCCAGTACAAGCCAAAAGTTTGGACACACCTTCTCATTTGTGCGTTTTCTTCATTTTCATGACTATTTAAATTCTCATTAAAGGTAATAAAACTATGAATGAACACGTGTGGAATTACCTACTTAGCAAAAAAATAAATTAAAAAAACAAAACAAAACATATATTCTAATATCTTTAAAGTAGCCACCCTTTGCTCTGATTACTTTTTTGCACACTTTTGCACCATTCTCTTGATGAGGTCCAAGAAGGAGTCACCCAAAATGTTTTTGATTTCACATGTATGCCTTTTCAGAGTTGATTAGTGGAATTTATTGCTTTAACAATGGTGTTGGGACATTGATTTGTGTTTCATTGACTCAGGTGTGTCCAAACCTTTGGTCCGTACTGTATATACAGTGAATTTGGTGTCCAGTTTTCCCCATTTTCACAACAAAAAGACATGGGGTGGTATTTATTTTAACAATTGACAAAAAGGGCTTTCCAGGAGGACAAATTTCTGATTGAATCAGATTGCTCCAAAACAAATACAAGTACAGTATTAGGTATTATTTAAAATCAATGTCAGTTTCAGTTTTCTGTAAAAAATAAATAAATAAATACAATTAGCGTGTTAGCGAAAAATGAACCATCTTGAAAGTCTGGGCACTTTAATGTTTTATTTATTGTAGATTTATCAACAGATGTTAGCAGGTAGCTGAGGTTTCTATGCATTTTGAGCAAAGATTTTTTGTCACCCTTTTAACATCCCAAAAAACATTCATGCAAGTTAACAATTTATTTTCTGAAAGCTCTTTTGTGTGAGGCATGGTTCATTGGGCTATGGTCCATGGTAATAGAAAACTCAAAACAGCTGTTTGTTTTTATAGGTCATGGCAGCTTGTTGACTGGCTCCTGACGCTGAATATTTATTAAAAAAGAAAAAGTTTACACACATGTTCCGTAGAGAAATCTAATTACCGTAATTTTTGCACTATAAGGCGCACCTGACTATAAACTGCCATTCACCAAATTTGACACAAAAACGGCATTCATTCATGGATAAGCCGCACTGGACGATAAGCCGCAGCTGTGTTCACTGTATTGTAAGTGTCTGTCATAAGACCAAATTCTCCTTGGGGGAGAGACAGTCAACCTCTGCTGTCACCTGCTGTCAATACTGTTGTTGTCCAACATGCCTCCTAGCATGTATTGCAGCGCTACAGATGTAAATAACAATCAAAATTCATGTTCTGTGCTAATTATTTCTTCAGTTACTGTTCCAGTTGTTTCATTAATTGCTACTTATGATATTTGGTAACACTTGATTTGACAGTTGCGCCAAAAGACTGTCATTAGACAATCATAATTATGACATGACACTGTGATGAGCATAAATGAATGCTTATAACAAATGTCATTTTGAGTTATCCGTCAAATTATGTCACTTTTGAATGGATGTAAAAGATCCGAGCTGGGCATAAATGGAATTAGTGACATAATATGCCAGATGACACTTAGTGACAGTTTACATGGCGACTCTGCGACACCAAGACGCATTGACTGCGGTGCGGAATGGCCTCGCCTTCATATTGTATCGGCGAAAACGGAAGGCGAAGACGCAAACCATTGAATTTTGGCTCCAAAGTGAAAGGATTTGATAGTAGGGGCTTGCTCCGCATCCATATCAATGGAAAGTTCCCACGCTGAAATACCTCAGCACTTGCACACGTCACATTACGCGTGCGCAGTGGTGCTACTAAACATTTTAAAACAGCAAATGGTGGAACTTCAGCTTTAATTTACTGTTTTTAAATAATATTTTTATCTAAATATGTTGAATCTTTCAATCTATGTGCCTTTTGGAGCAAATGAAAAATGCCATTGCTAAGAGTGGGCGGGTATGTTGTCTTGCAGGCTGAGGAGATTGTTGGGGTCAAAATCATCATTTGCTCTCGCCTTGTAAATCTGCACAGCCCCCGAGGGCCTGGCATGAATACTAAATCGTTTTCATGCGGAATTTCGACATTGTTCAAGTGGAGACGGAACCATATAAATGCAAATTTGAAATTTTTCGTATTCTCTGAAAGTCACAATGTAACAGGCCCCTCAATGACGTCTTCCATAAACAATCAGTAATGCCCATGATAGTGTCATGTCATAATAACAACAGTCTTACAATGTGTAAAGTGTTTCCTAGTAACCCAACTAAATGAACAAATAAGCAACTGGACCATAAGACGCAGGATTCAAAATGAAGGAAAAAATTAGCAGCTTATAGTCCGAAAATTACAGTATTTAAAGGATCCAATAAAATATGAAAACATTTTGTGTGTAAATGAAATGCTTGTGTCTTAAATGAAGATCATGTATTATTTCATGACTAGTTTGAGCAGAAATTTCGTGTGATGTTTTTCATGTGACACTTGCCTGAAATGATCGGCAGTACGCCCATGCCACCAGCGTGACAGGTATCACTCCTTGTGCAGAGGGGAAACAGACATCATAAGCTAGCTAGCATCTGTTAGTGTAATCATGAATGCATGAACAATAAGGCTGAACACATGAGGACATATCTCGCTGGTGGAGAGGCCAAAATAGGGACGTCATGTGGAAGTCCAGTTCACCCAAAAGATGCTCCAATATCAATGAGAATTCCACAATAATTAAAATACCAAAGCAGCTCAGGCTCAGTCACGTGTTCTCTTAATCACGTTGTCTTGTTGGTCAAGACTATCACGGAGACTGGTGATGACTGCAGGGTCACAGATGGAATAAGTCTGCAACATATCAGAGACCTGAGAAAGTCTCAAAAAGGTCTCTGAAAAACAAAGGTTTTTTTAAATGACCCTGCTCGTCTAAAGTCGAGGTTACAGAGATTCGAGCCTCATGAAGTCGCCAGCTACGGAGGTAGACCAATAAGAAAGGCACAATAGGGATCAATTTTCAAAGACAATGCGATTGCGACTCAGCGCAATACCTTCACATTCTGATTTTTGCAAGGCTCGCTGTGGGTGCTTACTAATTTGGCAAGAATTGTTGGACATGCACACGGCTAATTTGGTGGCAGTGAATGAATCTAAATTTGCACCTTTTCTAACCACGTTTATGTGTCAGGGCAGGAAAATAACTGATCTAACTAATTTTGGTGGTTTGACCAAGTCATTTGTAAAGAGAGGCTCAACGCTGTGTGGCTTGGCCCTAGTTTAAAACACACACACGCACACACACACACACACACACACACACACACACACACACACACACACAATACACTCATCGGGGTGGTGGAAGTATTGAGGTTGCAAAGATAGCTTTTTTGCATTTAAAAGAAATCTCAATCGCATAAACAAGCAGAAATATGACTTGGGAAGGCTTTTTTGGGGGGGTGGGGGGGGGGGGTTCTTTTAAGTGAATGAAAAAATAATTAAATAGGCAAGGTGTTATTTTCTTCATGCCGCTCCTTGCAAAGAAAATTACTGACCAAACATCAGAAGTTGCATCATTCTTTCAGTTTTATTATTTTACATTAAAAAACTGTGTTAATGTACAGTATTATTTTGGGCTATTACAAAGCATAAATACAAAACATTTAAAAGTGTCAGATTTAGCTTTTTTCCCCCCATAGAAAATCATATTTCCCAGTACAACCTGGGGTCTCTTAAAAATCAATTAATATAATGTTGTCACTACTTATAAACATAAATTATTTAAAATTTAACTGTTTTGTCATATATTACGAATATTTGTTACAGTGCTTATTTCGGTGAACTGGAAGCAGGGTTTGCTAATAATAGGTCTTTTTAGAGGAAGTTGAGGATCAAACAAAAAACAAACTTGACTTATAAAAAAATTAATACAAAAAAAAAAACATTTTTAAAAAATGTTCCATAATTTTCTATTTGATATTTTGATATTTGATATTTATTATATTACAACAAAAACAAAAACTATTAAATCTGTGCTCCAAGCATCTTCTCTTGGACATCCAGTGTGATCAAAATAGTGTGTGGCTTATACTGTACAGCGATATTCTAACTGACTTCCATGGCATTTGTCATTTCCCATTTTTCTGTTGGCAAAAATTCATGCAAATCACAATCTACATATTTCTTTTAAGTATAATCAAATAAGAGGCTGAAGAGATTTGATACTTCCCCAGACGCTCAAAGAGCTGATAAGAAAATAGATGGTGGGAAGTAATTTAAAATCTCTTTTTTTAATATGAGTCTCTTCACTTTTCTCCTCCTCAGCCATGCAGTGATCCTAACAGTTCAAATATACCGATTAAAATGACGGTAAAGCTAAGAAAAGGAAAATATTTTGAAATGTCCCAGTTCAGAGTTACCATATTTTCCAGACAATAAAGCACACAATTAATGAACGTGTTTTGATTTTCCTACATACTCCTTACCTGATTATAAGGCACATTAGTGCATTAATAAATGCACTGCATTTTAAATTTGTTTATCATCTTTTAACTTTGTAAATATTGTTTTAACTATTAATTTAATTATGATTTGTTTTATAGGTTTTTTGTTTGTTTTTTGTTTTTGGGTTTGATAAATGATGAATGTGTGCCTGGAGCAATTTATTGAAGCAGTATAATAGTCATGCTGCAACAAAATAGGTTCAATATCGTTAAACCCAACCAAATTTAATACATAAGGTGCACTGGATTATAAAGTACACTGTCATTTTTTTTAATAAAGGGTTTTAAGTGTGCCTTATAGTCAGAAAAAATATGGTATTGTGTTTATAATTGGCACATTGCTAAATTACTCACAATAGACATTTTTCCACTTATGCTCTCAAAATTTCATAATCCGTTTTAAAAATCTGATAATTTTGTCTATTTTAAGTTTTTTTAAACAGACCGTTAAAGAATATTTAAAATGTATGTTTCTGCATATTTTATATCTCAAGGCCATTCATCTAATGTGCAGACATAGCATACTGTAGCAATGCAAGTGACAAAATATACTAAAGTGATTGTTGACATATTGAGTAAATATAAACAGGAGAATATATTCTTTGAAATATGAGGTAATGTCTTTCATTTTCCACACGGTGGTAAGTCCTGTGTGTGCCCAGCACTCTGTGGAATTGGTGCTCCATTACATGTTATCATGTGAGAGCCTCATGTGTCATCCTTGGATAAATAAGGTTAGAATCAAGTTTTGAGGTTGACTGCAGCAACTGCTACAGAGCATGGAGAACATGTAACCAAGGCATCATCATGACGACAATGGAACCCGTCAGTTGGACGCTCCTGGATAGGACCTTCACCTTTGAATCCTTTACAGGTGGGTTATGGTGATTGTGACCAGTGGACACATCTGGATTCACTGAAAGGAGAGAAAAACATAAGAGGTTTTTTTTTTTTTAATGTGTTACCATAAAAAAGAATATATATATATGGCGGAAAACACAGACACGACTGAAAAAGCAGTTTCTGCTCTTGAACTGATTTTTAAAAGAAACTGCTGTATTTTAAGCCAAAACAACTGTTGTGTTTGATAGAACAATACTAGTACACTGCCATAGCAGATTCATGGCGCATTAAGCCCTGAACTATTTTTAACTTGTCCGTTTTACCCTGGAAACCCCCGTTTACAGATGTTGCGCAACTGCTTTTGTTTCAACCCAGCCATAAAACGAAGGTAATTATATTCATTATTCAAAAATGTCATTTTTAACTTTGAATCATTAACTGATGTCTCATATTTTGTTTAATATATATATTTTAAACTTTTAAACAAATGATGTCACAATGGAAAAATTGGCGTCTGTAAAAAAGTCACGGATATCTACCTCATAACTATCGCTTAATTGTATTTTTTTTGTTTTTTTTTTTTTGTTACTGTCGCATTTTCCACAATATTTTAGATGTTAAATAATCAATCTAAGCAAAGAAAATTTGAAAAAAAAAGTTTAAAAGGGTAAACGTATCGAAATGAAAATCTAAGCCACTCCTCCGACCACTTCTTGATGGCTGCGATTTCTGCATCGCGACCCTTGTTATATTACCATATTACACCCATAAAATCCCCCAAAAATCCAGCTGTGGCCATTGACAGCTGTGTCTTGACACTCACTGATACATGCTACATGCCGTTTTTGGATTGAAACAAGATAAGTACGCGATAATATCTCGTTAAAGCCACAGTAATTCTGCTCTCGCCTCCAGATAGGGTTTTGCTGCTTAATTTTTTTTTTTTAAATGCCCTCCTGTTCAAAATTTTTCTTCTCCCAGAAAATTGAGATTTTAAGCTTTCCAATGATGCATCAAACATGCATATAGGACAGTTTTGAAATTTGGCCAAATTGGGGGTCTCCGAGCGGAACTTCAAATCACCTGAGTGTTTTCCGCCATATATTTTTTTTCAGAATAACTTAAATAACCAAGTTTTTGGGGTGCTCTATAGACAAGCTTCCTGAGCGAAACATGGGTGGAGCCATCTTTGATATTTTCTGCAGCAGACTTCCGGTTTAGACGGAACACCACGAAGTGCGGTTGGAGTAGAAAAATCAAAATCAAACCAGAGGAACCCACAAAATCGCCAAAAATTGATTCAGCACGACATTGATGAGGTTATGGGACTTTCTGTGCTGTGCGTGGTTGTGTCAACTCCTAGAAGCGCCAATACATATGATTGGAAGCGGAATGTTTTGATCAGCGAACAAGCTGCTACAAAAGCGCCAGCAGTCGACAATAAGTTAAGGATGTGGCCCACTACTTTTAATTTAAATAATCCAACTAAAAGGTTATATGGTCTTTATCATGTCGTTGATTGTTCGTGGACAGAATTCCAAGTCCGTGCGACCTGAGTTAACATGAGGTGGAGATTGATATGCCGGCCACCTGAGTGCCCAAAATGAGGCGAAATTAAAAATAATATTAAAGTTGTCGAATGCAGAAGTGCTGCAACGGATTTTATTGTTACATGGAAATACTACAGTACATGGTATTTTTCACCTGGTTAGATTATGGTTATGGTATTATGAGCTCACCACCCATGTGCATCCATGTAAACACAAGTAGTATGTCTTTTTTATTGCCGATATTGATCACAATAAAACTTTTGGACAAAATTATTTCTTATTTTATTCATAACAATTTGTGCATGTGCAAAACAGGTCAATAAATCACAATTTATAAAATTATTAGAAAAATATTAACGTAGGTGGAGCATTCATCAGCAGCAGTCATCCACAACTTTAGGCAGCATGTGTAAAAAGTAGAATGCACTTGATCTCAATCGATATACGTCCATTAGACCGGTCCAAAAAAAGAACTTTGGAAAACTGCTGCTCCACAAGGTTATATTTTTTCCTTTCCTGTCAATAACAAGTAAACAAAATTTCACTTTAGTACGTTTCTGTGCCAAATCGCTCAAGTTGTCCAGTAGTGACCGCTTTCTATGCGTTGCCCCCAGGGTGAGGGATAACCAATGAACTCCCAACTAAATATATGATCTTTATTCCGGAATCTCACAGTGGGTCCATAGCACACAGACCAACAAAGAGGAAAAGAATACCGTACATATGGAGACATAATAATAAAGTGACTCGAAAGGAAAAAAGAAAACAAAACAGAACAACAAGGAAGCACTGGCTATCAGTGCACAACAAACAGACTTTTGTGCCAATGGCACCACAGGCTCGAACTAAATCTAAAGCTCATTGTAGGGTCTGTTAAATTCATCATAATATTATTTCCAGACTCATTTAGCTGACACATGAAGCTGTACATCAATTTTCTTAAAAGCGCCTTAAAGGTGGGTAATCCAGAGCTAACAAATAATTGACTGGCGCTGTACCATCTAGGCACACGCAGCCTCAGGGCATCATTGTAGGCTACATTTAGCCTCTGCATGGATTTAGCTGTGTACCTTGACCACAGGTGAGCAGTGTAAAACGGTGTGCAGTATGCCTTAAACAGCGAGGTCTTGACGTGGAGGGAGCACATAAAACAATCTTTTTTTAAGCATATTTGCCTGTGCATAAAGTTTACAACAATGACGATGAATATCCCTGTCATCCGACAAGTCTTCAGATGTGAAGTGGCCGAGGTATTTAGCTTCATTGCAAATATTCATAGCTTTTTTGCCAAGAAAGAACTGAGGGAATATAGCCGCCCTATCTTCTTTAGAACGGACAATCATGATATTACTTTTCTTTGCATTATATTTAATGTCAAGATGATCACCAAATTCGGAACATATCGAGAGAAACTCCTGCAAGCCAGCACTGCATGGGGAGAGCACCACCACATCATCTGTGTACATAAGATGGTTAATGACAGTGCCTCCTGCAACACCTCCCGTATTACACTTATTGAGTCGGCTGGATGAGTCGTCCATGAAGATATTGAACAAATATGGAGAGAGAATTCCTCCCTGTCTCACCCCATTACCTACTTTAAAGCAAGCAGACACCGAGCCACCCCTTTTTATGCGAACAAGTTGATTTGCATATCAGAAGGTCAGAATACGGATTATGTATTTGGGCACCCCTCTTTGTGCCAACATAAGAAAAAGTTTGCTGTGATTGATCCGGTTGAAGGCTTTCGATGAGTCAATGAAGCATAGAAACATTGTTGAGTTTAGGCTTCGATATTTAAATAATAGCTCCTTCAGAGCAAATATACACATGTCAGTTCGATGTTTCCTTTTAAACCCGAACTGATTGTCGCTTGTCGAAAGTCGAAATAAATAACGCAAAATGAAAACAGAAATGCACGGTTTATTCATTTCGGATGACTTTGTTGATTCACTGTGGGAAAACAATAGGGAAAAACCTGACGGGCGCGGACAGTAACTGCGACCCAAATGGCACCACACTTCACACAGATGTCTTGTACCTAAAGATGAACAAAAATAGCAAATGTGGTGGAAAATTCAAAAATTTTGAATAACAGCCATTATGCAATGGACCGGTCTAATGTCCATCAACGTACAGTAAGTTGTTGTGAGGCACATCAAATTGTCTTCCCTTGCGTAACAGCGTTTTTCACCTGTAAACAAAGAACTTTGAAACACTTGCATTTATGCATTTAGGGTAAGAATTCCGTGTATGACTTGTCGTTGATGAGTGTTTTCAGTTTCTTTATCGTTGTATAACTACGTTTAGCAAAGCTAATTTTAGCGTTCATGTATTAGGACACATTCAACTTTGTTGCTGTGCCTCTGAGATTTTCAGGTTCCTGATTGTGTTTCCTGTCACTGCCACTAAATCAATAAAATACAAAAATATTTTGGCTGTCGTGACGCTTTGCTATTTCTTCATGTTGTCCTCCCATGTCTTGATGATGGCAGATGGATGCGGCATTAACAAATTGTCTTTTTTGAGGGATTTTGATGAGTGGGGTCACTCCAGCTCCACTCTTGTTTTGGTTAGAGAAAGTGAATACGGCAGTCGCGAGCAGAAATGTGACAAAGTACCTCGGAAACTTGTCTATATTCAATTAATAGATTTGAATTAAAGTTAAATCAATTTCTTAGCCAAGCAGAATTCTACTTCATTTTTTGTGGTACAATACATTTATAATTGATCAATTAATAACGGTATTTCAATTTACTCAGCCCAACTTTAGTACGAACAGATGTATTTTGATGTTGTTCGTACTATTGTGACAGCATTTAGTTAATACTTCAAACACCTTTCACAACAGCAATATAACATTAATAACTAAACCAATAGGGACTTGGCTAATTATCTTGCAGCCTACTTCTTATAGTGAGGTTATGCAGCTAAGAGGCACACTGAGGCCCTAAGGTGCATAATATATTTGCAAAGATATTCAAGTAGAATATCATTTTTTTGATTAGGCATTTGTTGAAAGTGTTGTAAATTTCCTGATGCGAAGACAGGAAACTCTACAACGGTAACGAAAACTTTCATTAGATATCAATCTCAACATGATCAACCTCTTATTGCCTGGGGTCCACATCCAAGTTACTAAAGTGTATGCTTTTTATACAGCATCCTGCCAGCTAAAGATATTAGTTGAGACAACGGCACCACATGAGCTGTCGACATCCATCTTTGTTTACAGCTCTTTGGGACCTACAAGCTGAGGAAATTCTTTTTCTCCTCCCAAGTAAAGTGCTCTCTTCAGTTCTACTGATGTTTCCTCAGGACACCTCAGACTTCATCTTGTTCATCCGTACAAAGGAGGGCAAACTCCAACACAAGGCTTTCTGCTCAAGGACTTTGGAGTTGCACCTAAGCATCGTAAGTCTGTCGAAAGCAGGATTACTTTTGGCCATACCCTTTCTTAGCCAATAAAGCATATGTTAGAAGATGAGATGAGACCACCAACAGAAGCTTTGTAATCAATCTTCAATTGCACGTTTTACTGCCTGTAATTCCAAATTGCCAAAGGTGAATCCACAATATATTTCATTGTTTGCATTATGATTTTGATTTTGAACATTGATTTTTGAGTCTTGGGTAAATCTAGAACATAAATTGTCATTACAAAAATAAAATTTGATCACCGCTGCATCTAAATGGGGGCTGAAATAAAACACATATTGATCGAATACGAAGCAGTTCCCAAGGCAGCGATTTTAATGCTTGAATTCCACACACAAGAGCAGTGAGCATTCACACCTAATATTGATTTTTTTTCCTTTAAGTCTCCAATATAGCATTAAGGAGTTGGACAAATTTTATATTCTTTCAGATTAATTCAGATTCTTGTTCATATTTATATTATTTATGTTACACAAATAAACAGCTACAATGGATAATAGTGGCTCAACAGCTCTTACCGCACACTTATTGGTATAATTTTAGTAAAACTTCATAACATGAATTTGACACATACATTCAGATCAATAACTGGTGCAAGCAGCAAACTTCTCATCTTTGTGGTTATTTATACAACAACAATCAATCAAACAAGACGTGTTTGAATGGTGACTTTCTGCCTCCTAGATTTTATGGGACCAAAACTTTGGTCCCATAAAAAATGTAAATTAAAAAGTTGCCTTCATGATATTTGTTTGCATATGTGTTACAGTCAAATATAGGGGCGGGGTTCTTAACATTTTTTACCTTTGACTACTTCATTGTTCATACTGTTATGTACTCACATTTATATGTTCACTTGTATGCTTTTGTAGCCCTTTATGTATTGTCATTCAAAGTAATCATGCATTCATATTCTGGTTAGTAATACATATACCATTTGGCTTCATAAAAGTAAGCCCAGTTTTCTCAATTCGTGTAGGTTTGTGTAGGTGTAACATTTCCCCTCCCCTTGTCTCCTCAAGCCTTTGATTATCATCTTGAGCAATGGCTTGAATGGTTAAAAGTAAATGCCCACGACATTGTAAAACGTGTGAAGAAATCTGACCCTTTAGCTAGACTGCCAAAGTCATGCCAGCCGAACAGCGGGACCCGCGCTGACGCAGCTCCAACGACCGGGGCCGCCGAAAACACGACAACCCAGCCAAAAGGCCAAACTCGGTGCGCTCACCTTAGTCTTAACCCCTTGTACTGACTCCATTTTGAAAGCTGGAAAAAGGCTTCGAAACACAAGTTGTCAATTTATTCTGAGTTGACAGCAATCATACAGCACACAGGGACCCAGCCGAGAATCCAAGGTCACCATGTCACAAGTCAACAAAAGGTTCCCAAGAAAAAATGACAACGATTAGCTAAACATTCAGTCATTTCGAAGGCTCTCGCGGGACAGGCCGTGGACAGGAAGAGGGGTGTGTTTGGGTCTTCTTCTGTTGCAGATTTGGGCGGTCAAGTTCGCGTGTCATCGTTGCTGGGTATTGGTTAATGAGGCAACTGAGGTGGGGGTGTCTGAGAGGCGCTGAGCTATCAAACTTAAGAGTTGTTTTTGTTTTTGGGTGTTGTGGTAGTGCAGGACGTCCCGCCATTTGTTCTGGACTGTCCGGGAGAACTGATTGCGAGAGTTGGTGGTGCAGACATGGGCTTGTCAGCGTCAATCTCGCTCAGTCAGTTGCATGACGCACACGTTGGGCTTCCGTAATAAGAAGGCGTCATGTATGTATTATGCCCTATATTCTGCTTGTTTTCCTTAAATTATGGTATAAGTGCTATTAATTTCATATAGGATGTGTTATACAAACAGTCAAACAGTAAATAAGAGAAACGATACTATTCCCTGATTGATTATATTAAGTGTGTTAGAATAATGCAATGCGTAGAGCAGAGCAGAGCAGAGCAGAGCAGAGCAGAGCAGAGCAGAGCAGAATAGAATAGAATAGAATAGAATAGAATAGAATAGAATAGAATAGAATAGAGAACAGAACAGAACAGAATAATGCGTGAGATATATATTGGAGTCTTATTCTGAAACGTATGTGCCTCACTCATTAAAGCTTTTGCTGATTGTTTGACTGCATCCTGAGACTCTCAGTATTTGTGTGTCGACTCATTCTTTTTTCAGCCTCCGGAACAGAAAACGAACGCGTGGCGTTGTGTGTACGAGATCAAGAGCAAACGACAACAAAACTCATGTTGTACATTCGATCAACCTTGAATGCATGTTCTTTTTAGTCATGAAAGGTCAGTACATTTTATTCATATCATAACGATTTGAACCCACGACCTCTGAACTATCGCTGAGTTGGATGACTGAGGTGACTATTAAGAACAAGAGTGCAAATTCCAGCTTCGCCTTGTGTACAACATGCAGCTAGCTGACATGAGCGTACTAACTAATCCAAGCTGAATTTACTTTACACTTAATGAGCCCTAGCTGCGATTCCCCATGCCATTCATACAATCTAGTGTGGCTTTATTTCATGTAGTAGTATGGCTATTAGGGTCAATGTGCAGCCTATGTGCCATGACTGTTCCTATATTTTGATGATCCTTTTTAATCTGCTAGCTAATGTTAGCTGAAATAATGGGGGTATATTTTGAGAGAAAATGTGATTTTGTAAGTTTGCTTGAAAATGAAAACAAGTGGCATCCAAACAGCTGAGTGGTTAGGATGTTTGAAAAGGATGGTTGGACAATGAGGCTCAGTGTGAAGAGAGACACAGGTCAAAAAAAGAGGCTTACAACTGAAGTGAAATCAATACTCGCTGATTCCTGAGGACTTGGACCACAAAGGATCAATACCACACTAACTGCTGTAGGAAAAAAATAGTTTACAATGAAGTGAAGGGAAGTTTCTTTTTACTGTATATGAGTGTTAATGTTAGTGTGTGTACACAGACACCTGCCATACCTGGTCTACACTAATGTGCAGTATACTAGCTTATAAACAGGGGTGCACATAATTTTTTTGCCACAGGTTCTCAGAGGAGGACCTGGAGATGTGACTTGGTCCTCATTGAGCTTGAGAGCCGACCCGTCTGATGCGATAAATTTATGACAAGCTTTACTTAGAGCCAATTAACTTTAATTAATTATATTAACAATTAATGCTTGATTAACATCAACTGGCACAACAAAATTGCCATTACTTTGAAGTGAAATGTAAAGAAATAAAAAGCACCAATTCAAAATAAAGGGCATTATGCGGCTCCCACATTAACTCCAACCCTTTTTAAAAGTGGGACGTCCTCCTCATAAGACCTTATTGAACGTGCATGTTTAGCTTTGTAAAATGCGAGCAGAAACACGTTTGTCAGTGCGTGTCGCTGTTCATTACCTTTATTCCGCCACTTGTCCATAGGGCGAGCGGGGTCCTGTTTGACATCGATAGTTTGCTTACCACATACCACATACTCTGTTTTTTTCGTGCTTTTCAAAGTTTGGATGGCTGAAATTCTTTGACCCTACATAAAATGCGCTGCTCTTATCGGCGACATTGGGATTCTCACAGCACATTTTGTACCGCATTTCCGTGCGAGCATCATTTGCTTCTAGCCATGGTACCTCCTACTTTTCAGCAAAAGTCCTTTTTTTCGGTAGCTCCGGTGACGTCTCTGTCGTCTGTCTGTCTTTTGACGGGGGTGGGGGAACACGGAAGTAATTACTCAGTGTGGCCTGCCTCTTTGACATTTTGAGAAGTTATTTTCTCGTGTCCGCCGCAAATACGGTGGTCAGCCATCGGTACGCAAAAGCGTATGGAAGTCGTTGAGGGCCAGCGCGTTTGTCTACGTCCGGTACGCATGCGGACCACTTATGTGCACCCCTGCTTATAAATCACTTTTGCAGCTTTAGGCTTCAGAATGGCTTGTTAAAATAGATCCCCCCAACCCCCTGTTCAATGTAAATACAGGAGGAGAGCTTTTAAATGGAGCCATTTGTTTTTTTTTAATTGAGCAAACAATCAATAGAAGAACTACAATAGTTGCAACATGTTGTGATGTCTTAACATATGAATTCAGTTTGCTCCATGACCACAATTGTAACTCAAAACACTTGTCTCTGAAATCATCTTTACTCATTGAAACGATTGAAAATGCCATTAACCTGTTCCGTCCCCACTTGTACTCTTTTTGCTGCATACATCTTAATCATCATGGCACAGTATAATACAAACATTCAGTAAAGAAACAAAAAATAGTTTCACAACCTAAGTAACTCACTAAGCTGCTGTAGTATTAGCTGTTTTTTTTCCTTTTTTTTTTTTTCAAAAGATAAGGAATATTTGCTAGTGAATATTGTTGTAGCGCCATTTGTGTTCATATATGAGTTCTAGTTTAAAGGATACTGTCATGGTACAAAAAAGTATTATACCACCAATGTTTCTTCAGTTCCCTATTAATTTTAAATGCATGATGCAACCAAAGCGGCTTCTGTTTGGACAAATATAATAATTTGTGTGTGTTGGGGATGGAGCGGCTCGTAAAAGGTTAATTTAAGAGCTGATATCTTGTCGTTTGATATTATTTTCCAGATAATAACAAAAATCACTGCTCTCAAGGGAGGTAAAAGTTTGTTTGTTTTTCAAGCACTTGTTGTATGTGCTATCACTGGTTAAAACAATGCATTTTTTATTGATACAGTATTTGTGGAATAAAAATGAGGAATAATAAATTTTGTCCCTAATTATAGGTTGATTGCATGATGTTTGAGTCCAAATTTGGTTAATTTGGCTAACCGGGTTTGGCTTCAAACTATCATGTCATCGACCTATATTTATACTTGTTCCAGACGCACAGCAAAGCTTAGTTTTTGTTTTTGGTCACATGAACTCACATCACGGCTGTCAGCAGACTTGCAGGGGACCGGGGACAAGAGACCATTAAAGGGACCCCCACACCACTTCTGCCACCGGCTTGTCACGACAACATACGCAGTAGAGGTGTGCAAAATTTCCGATTCTTAGATTATTCGCGATTCGGCTGTGGAAGATTCGAGAACGATTCACAAACATCCAAATTCCGATTATTGAAATATGCCAAGTAAAGAGGAAGTACAACACACTCAGCACTCCGCGCGCGCGCTTCAGTACGCAATGAGGAAGAACGGAGCGAGGGTAGCTAAACATCATGCTTCTCATTATCTGGCCCCTCGGGTAATGCCAATGCTCAACTCACGGCTCTAGCTCAACTCATGCCACGAGATAAAAAAAACACAACAACATACCTGACTGCTGCCGAAAAGCTGCTACAAGTACATCCACATAATGGATAATAGATATCATTTATATAGGACTAGATGCAATATAGATTCGGTAGCGTTGCAGCACATCTACAAAAAGCTAGATGCGGGCGTTAGTAAACGGCCGCCATCTTAAAGCAGTACACTTCCCTGCAAGGCTGTTGTAGCGAACCTTCCAAGCAAACGTAATTACCTTTTTATCTAAAATACTCCTAAATCGGTAAAATATTGACTTGAATCTATCTTTAAAATAGTTTTAAAAGTTTCACATGCCGAAAGCAGACAAAAGGGAAATTATGGAATAACAGGAGCAATTTTAACAACTTTAACGGTTGATTGACAACATTAAATTAATTGAATGTAGTTTAAAGCTGCTGATACAGAATGGGGACTGGAGTTTTTTATTTAGTGTTATTTTTGTATATTTGTTTACTGCTATATGTTAACTTGATACTGAAATAGTAGTTTGGTTTAGCCTGAGAGTATTTTTGAACTTTTTTGGAACTAATGTACAAAACATTAAAAAAAAAAAAAAAAAAAAAAAAAAAAAGGGAGGGGGGGTGCATCAATAATCGTTTTATAATCGAATCGGAGCCTCTGAATCGTAATCGTAATCGAATCGTTAGGTGCCCAAAGATTCCCAGCTCTAATACGCAGTCCTTTCAATGCTTTGCGAGCAATGACAGTGTAAATTTTCTCAAATTGTTTGAGATGGACAGTTAAATTTCACAGACCGTGATGTGATGTGACACAATATAAATAAACAGTTTCCATCTATTGTTCCTTGTAGGCTACAATACAATACAACTGAGAGTGCTAGGCCTACCTGCTAAGCAACAAAACAGTATAACTAAACATCCTGGGCCTGCCTCCTCCACATTCCTGGGGTTAGCAAGCCCTCAAACAGTGATGAGTCTAGATTTTTTTGACAGCAAAGTCATTTATAACATCTGTGAAATCCAGTTTTTGAGCAAGCTCACATTTAATGGAGAGCATGGCTAGGTTGTTAAGCCTGCCCTGTGATATGGTGGAGCGTAGGTAGTTATTTTATTATTTTCATTTTACTGAAGGCTCGCTCTCCTCCAGCTACAATCACTGGCAAAAACAAGAAAATGGGTAGGTGCTGCTTGTTTGTGCTGTTTCGGTGATGGATTCGTATTATTTATTATTTGGATTTGCTATAATACGCAGTGGGTTGTAAACGTGAGTGATTATATTTTCGGTCAATAGGAAAGAAAGACAAGGGCCAAAGACACAACAAACTGAACTGACAGCAGATTTATGATTTTAGCCTACGATTTACTATCCCACAAATGCAAAATCAATCAGAATATGTTTTGAATACACAAAATACAATGTAATTTGTGTTCAATTATTAATTAGTCAGTAACCCTCAGGTAGGAGTGGCAATAAATAGCTTGAAACATCTTTTGTTGAACAAACTAAACAGTTTGCTAAACTGCTGCATGTTGAGTTCACAACAATTTACTTGTCATTTAAAAAAAAAAATGTGTGTCCAATACTGCTGACAAATTTCACATAAGACCATTTAGTTGTATGGAAGAGGATTAGGGCTACTGGAAAAAAGTGGTGAAGATTCTGACGTTAGGGCCACTGAAGTGAGTGGGCAAGATTCTGAGTATAAAGTCAGAATTCTAACTTTAATCTCAGAATTCTGTCGATATTCTCAGAACTCAAAATTCTGACTTTTAAGTCAGAATCTTGTCCACTTTTTTTTTCTTCAGTGGCCCTAATCCTCTTCCGTACAACCACATGGTCTTCTGTGAAATTTGTCTGCATTATTAGACTGCTGCCGGCAGAATTAAAACTGAAATAATCCCTCAACCCTGTGAGAAATCTTTTCAGTCTGCACTAACAACTAAAGTTTGAAGGATTACACACAGGCATGATTAGGAATAGGATGGAAAACTCAACAATTCAGTTTTATAATCCTCTGCGTGCACGCATGTGACACCACGTGCATGTTATTGTGTGTTTAGTGGGTTACGTTATGTCTGTTGTTGTGACGTGTCTCTCCCCAGCACCTTCTCTTGAGCTTCCTTATTGTCTACTTTTTGAAGAAAAAATGCTAGTTTTGCCTTGCCCCAACACTGTCTTAATATTACAAATGGAAACAGATATTTTGCAAAATTGGATGATGTGTTTCATGACAAAAACAACTAGAAGAAATCTGTGCTATTGTAGTTGAATATATTACCATATGGAGAGACACGGGACACAAGGAAGAGCGGCATTTTTTAAAAAATTTGATCTAAAGCTTGATGAGTGACAGTGCATATAAAAGAAATCTGTCTAGGATCCCTGCAAAACACCACAAGAAACAGTACAGTATTACTTCATAGTGTTGTAAACGTTTATATTACTATTACATTTGACGTGGTTTCAAACATCTACACGGTGAAAAATTATTAAACAATCTAAAAAAAAAAATCATCAGAATGTTTAAAAAATATATATTAAAAAAAAATGTAAATACATATCCCAAATTACAGTAGATCTTATAACATAGTTGTGCTATCTAAGGATGTATCAAGTAGGTCTATATTCACAATGAAAAGTTATTCATCTATATATTTACTTTTTTAATACGTAAATGCCAATCCAAGTAGGGCATATTGTAAAACAAAGCAGCAGTCAAGAAGAATGTAAACAAGAAAGACAAGTGCTTATGTCTGAGCCAGTAGATATCTCCTTCATTTGTTTTGTTTACCATAGAACAAGATGAACTCAAAAGAGATGCTTAATAGCAACAAACCACCAGAGGCCACTTGGATAGACGTCTAAGTGCAGGCAGAACAATTGCAAATAAGTGTGCTGGAGATGGCATCCCATTTTCATGAGCTTTTGACATTCAGTGAATGCACAACAAACTATATCCCAGCAAAAAATCCAATCTACTTTCAATGTTCCACTAATTTACCAGTGAATTATCATTTTATGTTTTTTCCCTCCTATTTTCAATAGTAAGTCGATCAAGAAATGTCACATTTGACTTTTTGATATGCCTCATATATATTCACTGCAAAGAAGTGCCAAATTGGTGTGTGCATCTCTTGAATGTGAGCGAGTGATGCATGAAGCGGAACACCATCTGAATCTGTTTGTAGTAAACTTCAAACTCCAACAATAACCTCTCTGCTTGATAGCCCTTCCTAGACACATAGTCACGACAATTTAATTAGCAGCTGTATGTAGGCTGTGGAAGTATATATACCAGATCCATCCAATAAAAGATCTGTGTCAGAAAAGGTTTTGCCATGACAAAAAAAATATTGATCAGTATCACTTCATTGTAAGTAAGGCATACAAATAACAATGCTTATATAAGTGGTATTACTTGGCTTTTCTGTAGAAATGTGTTGCAATAGCAATGAGGACCGTCATAAAGAGCTGATAAAATATTGCCCCTCTTACAGTGGAATGAGGTAACCCCAAAACGGATATCACTTCTCAGAATGATGTTGCATTGTTTTACTCTACTCAGGACACCAATCAAAACAATTTTGTTGAAGGCTACTCTCAATAACAGCATTATTATAGTACATCTGTAAAGGCAGATTCAGTTTATTAGGTAGGATGGCTCTAGAGTAATAAAATATGTAGTGACAGCATTATTTAGATCAAGGTAAAATATGTTCTGTAGCATCCGCTAAGCATGAAGTAAATATAAAATATGAACTATACGGTGCTTTTGTTTTCAAATTGGTACTTTTATTTTGGTCTTCAACTTGTTGCAATCTATTATCACTGTATTTAGTGACTTTTCTGATGCTGACAATGATTTGTATTCCTATAAAAAGATAGCAAAGATTTCAAAATCTCACAAATTTTACCAATATTTCAATGTCCTGACCAAGAGACGATGCTGAAGAAATTTACCTGAAAATTTTAATAATAACCGCTTTGCTATTTGCGTGTTCTGCACTACATTACATACGGTGCATATCACAATTGAGTACTTTCTTGGGAAAATAAGATTCTAATTATTATCGCAATCAAGAACAGTTTTTTTTTTTTTTTTTTTTTACAATTTCAATAAAACTGAATTTTATAAAATGCCTGCTTTACTTTTGCCATGGAACTTAGATAGTTGGAAGAACTAAAACAGAAAATTAACAAATGTATCAAAACTGGTTGCTGCAAATGTGAATTCACGCCTAACAAAAGCTGTCATAACTGGTATTTTGTATAATCTTTATGTATTTTAAAGTGCATGTGACACGAAAAAGCATGTTTATTTCATAATACACATGGTATTTTATGCTCCTGAATGATATGGACCGCTTGGATGTGTGTGGAAGCGATCGCTATATTTATTTAGTTTTCTGAATCCCGCGCCATGAAAATGAGTGACTTCCGGCTTCGGTCTTGCATTGAGGAGGAGGGCGCTGTGACGTGTACGGTAGAAGACGTCCTCTTCACTATACAGCGTACTGTTGTGTATGAGGACGAAGGATTCAGCTGATTTTGCGGATTAATACGTTTATTTTTCGCATCACACCAGCCAAACGGCTGCAGAAAAATCATTCTGTATGAGTGAGAGGCGTATGCGCCTTTTTGGAGTTTCAAAAGGTTCCCATTCACAGTGGATATTTACTGTGGGACCATTGGACTTACGAGGAAGTGAGTAAACATCTTGTTTTGTATTATGTCAAATATTAATACAGCGATTACAAAGTAAACACAACAAACTTTCTTTAAATAAAGGACTACTTACGTTTGATCATTGATAGGCATGTAAAAAGCTCTCCTCATGCTTATTAGCAGCACGTTAGCTGCACAACAACTGCAGCCGCCCTCCTCCGGGGAACGAACTGTAAGTTGCTCTCCGCCGGGCGGTTTGCCGATCCGCGAAGACAATCGACAACCCAGTGGTCATGTCAATAAATCCAGGCTAGTTATGTGTCATTTTCCGCTTCGAAGACTTTGAAACATCACTCGGTTCAGGTTAGCATGTCGGCTAGCTGTCATGCCTATTGGTTTGTTTACATTCTCCGAAGCCAGGGAAGGGAAATGACATATGTCCGATTTAGGTGTCATAAAATATCGTTCGGGAGGTGCGACAGTAAAGGTGAATTCGACAGTTTTGACCATTATGGAGTAATTTTGCCATGTCGTCCTGAATAAATGCATTTTTATTATTTCATATTCCATTTAGCTCAAGACTGTTATTTGTCATGACCATGCCATTTATTTAGCAACTGGGGAAAATACTTGGATAAAAAGAATATCCTGTAAAAATATTGAAGTAAAGAGACAGAAACAATGACATTTTGCAGCTCTCTTCGTCGCGTTTTCCTCGTTGTGAATAGTTCCCCCTCGACGGGCTGACTGGTCATTCTCAAGCCATTTATATAGCTATTGGGGAAAAATACTTGGATAAAAAGAATATCCTGTAAAAATATTGGAGTAGAGAGACTGAAACAATGACATTTTGCGGCTCTCTTCGTCACGTTTTCCTCGTTCTGAATAATTCCCCCTCAATGGGCTGAATAGTAAAACCGATGAGCCCAGTCTACCGCTGACGTCATCCACCTGTTGGGGACGCTAAAGCCCTATAATGGGAGGCGTGGCTAACCGGCAGATTAAAAGACTAATTTCTCGTCATCTGCGCTTTGCTAAATTGTTGTATATAGTCCAATCATCTCAAAATATGATTCTAATTCACATAATAATGCCATTTAAGACTTTTTTTCTCCTGTCGTATGCTCTTTAAGGACATTGGCAAGTCTTGAAGCACTGAATGAACAAATTTCTGAGAGATTACAACATTTATGTATCTTTTTCCATTCTTCAAGAATGACCAGTTAAAAGTGTTGATGATGGATGGAGAGTGATGCTGTTTCAGAATTATCCAAAGGTCCTCAATCTGGTTTAGATAAGGACATATACTATGTCACTGACCACTCTGACCATGTTCTTAAGAAATGCTACTGCAGCCTTGTCTATGTGCTTGGGGTTGTTGTCATGTCGGAAAACTGAATGACAACCAAGGGCTTGGAGTGATGGGAGTATCTTCTCTTTAAAAATCCAACGGTAAATCTCTGAATTCACGATTCCATCGATGAAATGAAGCTTCTTAAGACTAGTCGCACGCCTTATAAAGACACTGCCACCACCCTTTTTTACTATAGACACCATGCACATGCATGTGTGCTATTCGTGACGCTAGACAGTCAGTGAAGCCATCGTTTCCAAAAAGACTAATCTTGGTCTCATCACTTCAGAGAATAGAGTCCAAATAGTGTTGATCTTTGCCAGCATGGGCCCTTGGAAATTCCAGTCTGGCTTTTTTATGCCTTGGCTTAGAGAGATGCTTTCTTTGTGGGCGACACTCGTGCATGGCACTCTTTTGCAGTGTGCAATGTACTTTGTGACGGGAAACAGTCTCCCCACTTTGGCTTTCTAATTCAATTGTTGCATTTTTTTCCTAATTTCTTCATCAGGTGACGCTCCTGTCGAGGTGTTAACTTCCTTGGACGGCCAACTGAGATGATTGTATTTTTAGATTTTTGCACCACTTTAGCGACATTATTTTGACTGAAAAGAAAAACTTTAAGGATCTTTTTGTAGCCACCAAACCTTTCTGTGCAAATAAATTATTTTCTTCCTGAGATGTTGAGACATTTCTCATCCTCGTGGTGCTATTGCCGACAGAATAAAGTGTTAAGGTGTTTCTTCATTAGTCACACCTTTTGTAGTCGCCACCTGTGTAATGTGTAAGTAGATTGATTTGTAGTTGAAATCTTGAGAAATTTAGTCTGCTTTTGCCCAAATG
Organism: Corythoichthys intestinalis; assembly: GCF_030265065.1. Lineage (NCBI taxonomy): Eukaryota > Metazoa > Chordata > Actinopteri > Syngnathiformes > Syngnathidae > Corythoichthys > Corythoichthys intestinalis. Next base: position 53,504,860 of record NC_080395.1, on the reverse strand, counting down.
CTTTTGTGGAAGTTTATTTATTTCTTCGCCATGATCTTTCTAGATTTGTTAAAGCTATTTCTTTTTAGAAAGTGCAAATTAAGTTATCTTACTGTAAATCCATGGCCCACGTTTGCAGGATTATTTTTGCAGTGTAGGTTGCTGTTCAAGATATTGTTTCTGAAAGGAAAACAAATGTTTTCTGAATCATCAGTTGGGCAGTACTGAGTTATGATGTGCATTGTATCTATGTACTAATACATTTGTTCCTCTACATGCGAAGTTAATTTGTTCCAGGACCTTGTTTGTAAGTCGAAATGGGCAGGATTTTCCCATAAGAATACATTATAATACATTAATTCGTTCCACGGCACAAAAACCTACACTAAATCCTTAATAGATACTGCTGGTACTATTACAAATGGCAATTACACATAGCAAAACAAATAAATTATAAATAAAAATCGGAATAATTATGTAATAATAATTCCTGTAACAATGTAACGATTGGGGTTCTAATGTGGCAGACGTTTTTCGCTGTACCTGAACGCAACGCGCGGCTGACGTGACAGAAAGGGAGCGGTAAGGTTTAGAGTTTATTTACACTTTCAATGTCTTCTTCCGTCAGCTGCGGCGGACAGTAAGCGTTTTGTGTTGGATAAGTTCTGAAGTAAATGATAAAAACCTGACGAAGCTGGCGATTTCTTTGACGATGTTATCACAATAACAATTGCCACCTTGACTTATAAAGACTGGCTGGCGAATGCTGGTCGGAGTAGGACCGTGGAGATGTGTAGTTGAGCCAGTTCATGGATGCGCACCCCAAACTCATATTTTTCTATAATTTGCATCACCATTTCAATGGTAAGTGTCCCCTTTTTCCTTGTTTCAACACTTGTACCACCCTTTTTGAAACTGTGTTGATTTCTCTCACAAGAAAATCTGTCGTGCGTTCGTCTGTAGTGCTGTCATGTTGTTGTATTTCGAGCATGTCGTCGGATGTAGAAACAAATGGCGAGTCAAATTTTACGTCGGATGTCGAAAAGATCGTGTGTCGAAGCGATCGTATGTCGAGGTACCACTGTGTATGTATGTATGTATGTATGTATGTACGTATGTACAGTGGGGCAAATACCATAATTTCCCGAATACAGGGCGCACCCGTGTATAATATGCACCCCAAATTTACTTGTAAAATCTAGGGGAAATTATTGTACCCGTTTATAACGCGTATCCTAATTTTAGCACCAATAAATAGAAGAATACAAGAAAACAGAGCTCGTGTACAGATACAGAAATGCCATTTTACTGACTGGTGAAACACAGCACAAGCATAGCACATTGGTAGTTCAAAACATCACCATAAACCAGGGGTGGGCAATTAATTCCACAAAGGGCCGCAGTGGGTGCGGGTTTTTGTTCATACCCATCATGAGGACAGCCTTTCACCAATCTGGTTTCTTACAAGTGCAATCAGTTGATTGCAGTCAGGTGCTCCTTGTTTCCACTGAAACCTCATTGGTTATACTGTGTGTGCTGAATCAGTTGAAACAAAGAACAGGACCCACTGCGGCCCTCGAGGAAAGGTTTGCCCACCCCTGCCATAAACTGACAATATTTACGGTAATAATATGATTTGACAACTTCTCCAACTTACCTGAATCTAGGAGAAAACAAAACAGATGTGACTTTTCTTTTAAAGGCTGCTGTATAACTTGCTCGTTTCATCATGATGAATAAATGTTTTTTCCATGGATTGATATGGTAAAATAAAAGTGGGGACTGAAGTCGGAAAACAGAAAAAGCGCATTGCTGTGGACTGTAACAAGAGGAACTATTGTTATTCTGGTTTGAATTTCCCGAGGAACAGATATAGTTGACGGACACAGGAACTCTGTGTTGTGTTACGTTCGCTATGGTCCGAGTCGCCGAGTTGCAATAAACGTTGACTCAAATGAGTTCAAGAAACTAAATTTGTGCTTTATGAAGAGTGAAAAAAAGCATAATTTAACACAGACGAAATCATTTGACCAATCAGTGTGGTATTACCGAAACAAGTATTACCGAAACAAAATGGTGACGTCATGTACCGTAATGGTCCACAACGGATCGCCACATACGTTTTCTTCAACACAACATGGCCGTGTCAATAAAAAAAAATCTGTCTTTAGATATACAGTACTGTGCAAATGTTTTAGGCAGGACACCTGCCTAAAACTTTTGCACAGTACCGTATATATATTTTTTTAATTATTAAATTTATTAGGATCATGGAAGCTTCCACTTGGGGAAAATATATACATACAATATATCCTGTATATACATAATATAATAAAAATATACAGTACTGTGCAAAAGTTTTAGGCAGGTGTCCTGCCTAAAACTTTTGCACAGTACTGTATATACAATATATATATGTATTTCTGTCTCCATCCATGTACCCGTGTATAATGCGCACCCATGATTTTATATTCGAGAAATTATGGTAAGTATTTAGTCAACCACTAATTGTGCAAGTTCTCCCACTTGAAAATATTACAGAGGCCTGTAATTGTCAACATGGGTAAACCTCAACCATGAGACACAGAATGTGGAGAAAAAAAGCAGAAAATCACATTGTTTGATTTTTAAAGAATTTATTTGCAAATCATGGTGGAAAATAAGTATTTGGTCAATACCAAAAGTTCATCTCAATATTTTGTTATGTACCCTTTGTTGGCAATAACGGAGGCCAAACGTTTTCTGTAACTCTTTGCAAGCTTTTCACACACTGTTGCTGGTATTTTGGCCCATTCCTCCATGCAGATCTCCTCTAGAGCAGTGATGTTTTGGGGCTTTCGTTGGGCAACACGGACTTTCAACTCCCTCCGCAGATTTTCTATGGGGTTGAGATCTGGAGACTGGCTAGGCCACTCCAGGACCTTGAAATGCTTCTTACGAAGCCACTCCTTTGTTGCCCTGGCTGTGTGTTTGGGATCATTGTCATGCTGAAAGACCCAGCCACGTCTCATCTTCAATGCCCTTGCTGATGGAAGGAGATTTTCACTCAAAAGTCTGTCGATACATGGCCCCATTTATTCTTTCCTTGACACAGATCAGTCGTCCTGGTCCCTATGCAGAAAAACAGCCCCAAAGCATGATGTTTCCACTCCCATGCTTCACAGTGGGTATGATGCAATTCAGTATTCTTTCTCCTCCAAACAGGAGAACCTGTGTTTCTACCAAAAAGTTCTATTTTGCTTTCATCTGACCATAACACATTCTCCCAGTCCTCTTCTGGATCATCCATATGCTCTCTAGCGAACCGCAGATGGGCCTGGACGTGTACTGGCTTCACAGGGGGACACGTCTGGCAGTGCAGGATTTGAGTCCCTGGCAGTGCAATGTGTTACTGATAGTGGCCTTTTTTACTGTGGTCCCAGCTCTCTGTAGAACATTCACTAGGTCCCCCCGTGTGGTTCTGGGATTTTTTGTTCACCATTCTTGTTATCATTTTGACGCCACAGGGGGATATCTTGCATGGAGCCCCAGATTGAGGGAGATTATCAGTGGTCTTGTATGTCTTCCATTTTCTAATAATTGCTCCCACAGTTGATTTCTTTACACCACGCGTTTTACCTATTGCAGATTCAGTCTGCCCAGCCTACAATTTTGTCTCTGGTGTTCTTCTACAGCTCTTTGGTCTTGGCCATAGTGGAGTTTGGAGTGTGACTGACTGAGATTGTGGACAGGTGTCTTTTGTACTGATAATGAGGTATAACAGGTGCCATTAATACAGGTAACGAGTGGAACCTTGTTAGACCTCGTTAGACCTCATTAGAAGAAGTTAGACCTCTTTGACAGCCATACATCTTGCTTGTTTGTAAGTGACCAAATACTTATTTTGCACTCTAATTTGGAAATAAATTCTTTAAAAATCAAACAATGTAATTTTTCCCCCCACATTCTGTCTCTCATGGTTGAGGTTTACCCATGTTGACGATTACAGGCCTCTCTAATCTTTCAAGTAGGAGAACTTGCACAATTGGTGGTTGACTAAATACTTACCGTATTTTTCGGACTATAAGTCGCGTTTTTTTTTTTCATATTTTGGCTGGGGGTGCGACTTATACTCAGGAGCGACTTATGTGTGGAATTATTAACACATTATGATATAATTTCACATGTTATTTTGGTGTTTTGCAGTGACACTGATGGTTTTGTAAAGTTGTTAGCATGTTCTTATGCTATAGTTATCTAAATAACTCTTTATAGCTATGGCCACGTTCGTGTTCTGCCTTTGGCTGTGTATGTTCAATTGTATTATTGACTTTTTTATCTTGAAATGGATGCATTTAGTTTGTGGCGCTTTCACGCCCACGTGAGGGCGCACTCGCGCTTGTTTACGTGACACGCCAGAAGAAGACGGACAGCTACGTAGCTCTGAGTGAGTTGAGTGGGCGAGTTAGCTAGAGAGAATAGACGGCTGCGAACCTACTTTCATTGTTTATGCTTTTAAATCATCTCTACAGAGGCAACGCCTGCGTGTATCATCTTTTCTGTTGTTGTTGTGTGTTTTCCACCCGCGATCGGACACTTAGAGCCAGTTGTGTGGTTGTTTGAACGATGTGCTAATGATAGCGAACGCATGCTAACCTGTTACTTATTACTAATAGTACCTAATTATCATTCATTTACGTTGATGCGAACCTGTTTTCTATCGAGGACCAAATTGATTCAGCAAATTATACGGACGTCCAGCATTGTCTTTTGGGAGTTTGCTGTATAGCCACGACCGAGCCTTAACGTAGAACGGAGTATATTCACATTTCGTTGTTCATACACTGTACAGTGCACAGTGTACACTGTACATTTATTTAGCATGTTGTTCTCTATTGTATTTTTATATTAAATTGCCTTTCAAGATGACTTGTCTGTTCTATGTGTTGGATTTTATCAAGTAAATTTCCCCCCAAATATCGACTTATACTCCGGTGCGACTTGTATATGTTTTTTTTCTCTTCGTTGGGCATTTTATGGCTGGATCGACTTATACTCAGGAGCGACTTGTAGTCCGAAAAATACGGTATTTGCCCCACTGTATATATACATACATATACATATATACATACATACATATACATATATACATACATACATATATATATATATATATATACACACATATACATACATACATATATATATATATATATATATATACACACATATACATACATACATATATATATATATATATATACACACATATAGATATAGATATATATATATACAGTACTGTGCAAAAGTTTTAGGCAGGACACCTGCCTAAAACTTTTGCACAGTACTGTATATTTTTATTATATTATGTATATACAGGATATACTATATGTATATATTTTCACCAAGTGGAAGCTTCCATGATCCTAATAAATCTAATAATTAAAAATATATATATAATGGCGGAAAACACTCAGGTGACTTGAAGTTCTTCTCTGAGACCCCCAATTTATCCAACTTTCAAAATTGTCCGATATGCACGTGTGATACATAATTGGAAACCTTAAAATCTTAATTTTCTGGGGGAAGAAAACTTTTGAAGAGGAGGGCATTTAAAAAAAAAAAAAAAACATTAACAGCAAAACCCTACCTGGAGGTGAGAGCATGCAAGAGCAGAATTACAGACGCCATGATTTTAACGAGACATTATCACGTACTGACCTTGTTTCGATCCAAAAACTCCATGTAGCATGTATCACTGAGTGTCAAGACACAGCTGTGAATGGCCACCACAGCTGAATTTTATGGGATTTTATGGGTGAAACATGGTAATATAACAAGGGTCGCGATGCAGAAATCGCAGACATCAAGGAATGGTCGAGATGTTCTTTTTCATATATTTACCTTTATAAACGTTTTTTTTTTTCCAATTTTTCTTTGTTTGGATCAATTATTTATCATCTAACATATCGGAAAAAATGCGACAGAAACAAACAAACAAAATATATACAATTAAGCGATAGATATGAGGTAAATATCCATGACAGAAAATTGAGATTTTAAGCTTTCCAAAGATGTATCACACATGCATAAAGTACAATTTTGAGTTTGGCCCAATTGGGGGTCTCAGAGCGGAACTTAAAGTCACGTGAGTGTTTTCAGCCATACATATACACACACACACACTTCGATCTATCATTATATATAACTATCAGCATTATTATTATTCCTACTTACCCTACCTCCAGTATATTTGGTAGTCCCGACTAGGAACACTTAGTATGAATTAATTGACACAAAAATGCATGATTTAAAAAAAAATAACAAAAAGAATAAATAAAATAAACACAACTACTTAAAATTTGTTACAAAATGTATTATCACGGATTATAACACTAGCTATCATTCAATTTAAATATTTAATCGAAATAAATTACGATTTAGATGATTGACTAGCAATTATTACTAATTCATTCGACATTTTGTTAATATTTTTATTATTCATTGACATATGGGTGGACAAATAGGCTTGCCTTACACTTAGGCTTAGTGACAATTTTCTAAAGGCAAAAGGAGACGTCAAGCAGTTCCAACTAAAGCTATGTTGTGATGTTCCTGAATAAAATATGCCTTACGGCAAAAGCGCAAGTATACATGCACACTGCAGCACCACGCGATCCTGAGCGGGATAACTGGTGTCTGCAACACAACTGAAGTTCGCATGTCAGCGTGTCCCTCGGCAAGCATTCAAAGTTCTCATGCGGCCCCTTTGGTAAATTAATAACCCACGTCCCGCTATAATCTGTCAAGACTGTTTCAGTTTACTGTGACATCAACAGTTTGCAAGGTAATGTGATGCAATTGTGAAAACACAATTTTCACTGAAGTTTACTTTTAAAGACCTCAGGGTTTTTAAACAAGAATTAAAGTAATGTACATTAGTTAGTGTGCCGCTAAAATAAAATGTTAATCTTCCTATGCAAATACTGATTTTGTACAGGAAAAATAAACTAAAAAGATGAAGTATTTAGAGAACATACAGTAAGTCTACAGGAGCCAATAAAAAGAAGTACAGAATAAAGTGCCTGAGTTTACATGGTGCAGATCATTAAACCGGCCACAGAGTTATTTGAAAACAGCTCTCATAAACCAGTCACCTTGAATCAGGTAAGTCTGCCTTTTGTCTGATTTAATCTACCTTCTTCAGCTAAAGGATTTAAAATGTCTGGTCTTACCCCTTATAAAACACGCATCCATTCTTTTGCTGGGCAATTATAGCATGGAACAGATCAATGGAATCTAATTCAAGGGTGAAGCATTATTCTAAAACACAGAGGCCTGTGCATCTCTGCATGGGCCCAGCAGAATGATAAAGTGCTTTGCTTATATCCTCAATAGCTCTGCTGCACATGCCACAGAGAGCGTGTTCATGTCCTGAATCCTATCACCCCACCCTCTATTACATCCTCAGAGCAGTCAATACTGGGCTCTGACGACCAGTCACTCACTCTCAGGTTGCAAACACACTGGCAGAATACAAATCAGATTGAAAAACTCACACCTTTAAACCCGTGCCGAGCGCCACACCTTCATTCTAAAGATGAAAGTTGTTATCATAAAAATAACAATTATTACAAACGTTTCATAACAATGAAACAAATATGACACTTGGGGGAAAAAACTCCAAGCAGCATCAAAACAGTTTTACTAACAAATTGGGGGAGGGAGGGATTTCTGTTAAGTTGAGTGAAATACAAGTTCGATGCACAGAGCCTCTTTCCACCAAAACATAACGGGCCTGCTCAGATGGGAACACTGTCTTTTCCACTTCCTACCCTTTTTTTGTTAACCCTTAAAACAGTTATCCAAAAAGCTAAATAGACATTAGCTGCACAAGGTCACTCCGTTCGGTCACAGCCTTCTCCAATCTGTGTCACTACACACAGTATCAGCGTCAAAGGATGTGCTCATGTGTGAGTGGGCGTTTGAGTAAAAGAAGATTAGAAGTGCTTAAAAAGTATTTCCTGTGATTGAAATATGTTTTTGCCACTGTCAATCTAAAATGTTACATTTTCAGATGAATAGATATTTTTGATTGTTTTTTGTCATCTGGTTCCATGTGAGGTGAACGCCTGAATATGAGATTTCACTTTACTATAAGCTATATGTGACAATTAGACAGTGTGACAATCACATCGCATTGTAGTTCATTATGCCTATAATGCATGCAGACTCAAACCACTTTTAGAAGGTGTTAATAAAAATTACAAAACTAATCAGACACAATGGTAACAACATTAGGTTTTATCAGATTTTAATGAAACACCTGGATCACGAACAATTTCTCAGTCTCAAAAATAAAATAAAAACACTTTGAGTTGCTTGGCAAAAAAGTGATCTGCTAATTACCGTGATCACATTCTACCCAGTTATGATGTAACTGTTCTGAGAAAACACAGTTTCTATAATAAAGTTTCTAAATGTGCCCGTCTCTCTTTCCTATTAACCTTCCATTAACCTTTAGATAAACACCAGCGTCTCTGAGCTTTATTTTCTCGGATCGCACAGCAACAGGCATGGCCCAAATTCGTCAGACCAGCTGTGGAATTGCTTATGGTTGATTAAGCTACTGATAGCTCCTTGCCATGCTGAGGATGAAGAACTGCCAGAAGCTGCTAGTGGGCCATGAGGTTGGAAAAAAAAAATAAAAAAATAAGCATCTGGTGGATCTGCATGTGCTTCTCTAATGTACTGTTTTTAACTTTCCCAGAAGCTGAGAATTGAAATGTACTGTATTTTTGTATTAGGGTTGATTCATTCAAATTCTGAAGTATCTTCCAATGGAAGACAACAACTACGTTTGAATGTTTTCATGGAAGCACCCAATTCAATGCTTCAAGTTACTGTAAAGTAAAAGAACGCCCGTCATAAAGAAAAATTTATGCCAGTTAGTGTTTAATAACAGAAGGCACTTCAAAGTCACATTATATTGTTAGAAAACACTCTTTATCACTTGCACTGCACCTTTGCACAACTTGCTGTATATCCTCACATGGTGAAATGGTTCTCTGTGTTTAGGTGTTACGTCCTGCCGAATCTACTATTGTTAAAGTGTCGTTTGCTGTCCATTGTAAAATTAGAGTGGCTTTACATACCAAAGACGAATTCCATGTGTGTTTGTATTCTGAGTATGTCTTTATGTCTTGAAATATAAATTGTTTAATGAACAAACAACAAAATGTGTCCACGCTGTTCCACCATCCAAGGAGGTCATGCCAACAACAGAGATTAATCTAAAAGTAATTTGGATTACTTTTACAAAACTACTTATAAAACCGTATTTTAAAGGACCGTAATCATTTGTATCACAATAAAATATGTAGCCAGCAGAAAGACCAGTGAATATTCTGTGGTTATACGCTATACTTAAAAAATCCTGGAAAATGTTTCACTTCTCTTGAGTGTTTCTCGGAATTCTATTCAAATCCCCCCTCTGTACTACCAAATCAGGATTTGAAATTGCAGTCTTATCTTGGCATACCCAGGCAACCACTTTAGGGACATCACACACTTGCAGGAACCTCAGACCAAGGTTGCTTCTCAAACTACATTTTAGCATAGAATAAATTGAAACTTTTTAAAAATGGTAACTAGGCATAAATGAAGGACAATGTGCATGTACTGTATGTGTGTATGTCCCAAAAAAGACCTCAGTGTAAGGCTCAACACATTCCTGAAGCTCAATCTGGTTCTCCCAGTAGTTGATTAACTTTGTGATCCATTAACTGGCTTCATTCCCTCAGCATGGGGAAAGCCCCGAGCAGTCTTCTCTCTAAGGATTAGAACAATCCCTTGGACATCATCAAAGGGACTCCAAGGTGAATAGGGCTGCTGACTTTCTCTAAAATGTCAGTGTAGAGAGAGTAGTTCAGCAGCTCCTGAACGCTAGTAGGCAAATGAAAAACTGTATACATATTTACTGTAATGGATATATTGTATAAAGCAGCAACTGTGAATGATAACAACTAATTCACAAAACATTTTACGTGTTTACATGACTCTTTTACAGTGTCTGGAACTCTCTTGAGTTTCCAGTTATTTCTACAACTCTGATTTTTCTCTGATAGAGTGATTGGAACAGATACTTCTTTGTCACAAAAAACATTCATGAAGTTTGGTTCTTTTATGACTTTATTATGGGTTAACAGAAAAAGTGATCAAATCTGCTGGGTCAAGAATATACATACATGGATCTGAAAAAGCGAATCATTGACTTGAACAAGTCAGGAAAGTCACTTGGAGCCATTTCAAAGCAGCTGCAAGTCCCAATAGCAACAGTGCAAACAACTGTTTGTAAGTATAAAGTGCATGGCACTGTTTTGTCACTGCCACGATCAGGAAGAAAACGCAAGCTATCACCTGCTGCTGAGAGAAAATTGGTCAGGAGGGTGAAGATTCAACCGAGAATCACCAAAAAGCAGATCTGCCAAGAATTAGAAGCTGCTGGAACACAGGTGTCAGTGTCCACAGTCAAGCGTGTTTTGCATCTCCATGGACTGAAAGGCTGCCGTGCAAGAAGGAAGCCCTTGCTCCAAAAGCGGCACCTTAAGGCCCGACTGAAGTTTGCTGCTGATCACATGGACAAAGATAAGACCTTCTGGAGGAAAGTTCTGTGGTCACACGAAACAAAAATCGAGCTGTTTGGCCACAATGCCCAGCAATATGTTTGGAGGAGAAAAGGTGAGGCCTTTAACCCCAAGTACACCATGCCTACCGTCAAGCACGGTGGTGGTAGTATTATGCTGTGGGGCTGTTTTGCTGCCAATGGAACTGGTGTTTTACAGAGAGTAAATGGGATAATGAAGAAGGAGGATTACCTTCAAATTCTTCAAGATGACCTAACGTCATCAGCCCGAAGATTGGGTCTTGGGCGCAGTTGGGTGTTCCAACAGGACAATGACCCCAAACACACATCAAAAGTGGTAATGGAATGGCTAAATCAGGCTAGAATTAAGGTTTTCGAATGGCCTTCCCAAAGTCCTGACTTAAACCCCATTGAGAACTTGTGGACAATGCTGAAGAAACAAGTCCATGTCAGAAAGCCATCAAATTTAACTGAACTGCACCAATTCTGTCAAGAGGAGTGGTCAAAGATTCAACCAGAAGCTTGCCAGAAGCTTGTGGATGGCTACCAAAAGCGCCTAATTGAAGTGAAAATGGCCAAGGGACATGTTACCAAATATTAGCGCTGCTGTATGTATATTTTTGACCCAGCAGATTCGATCACTTTTTTCTGTTCACCCATAATAAAGTCATAAAAGAACCAAACTTCATGAATGTTTTTTGTGACAAATAAGTATCTGTTCCAATTACTCTATCAGAGAAAAATGAGAGTTGTAGAAATAACTGGAAACGCAAGAGAGCCATGACATTATGTTCTTCACAAGTGTATGTAAACTTTTGACCACAACTGTATATAAATAATAGGGGTGTGCCATCTTAGGCACCCCACGATTCAATTTGATTACGATTCAGAGTGCTACAATTTGATTTTAACAAATCAAGCATTTATTTTGGTCCAAGGCCATTAAGTGTTTCGTAGACGAGCAGTAGTATTTTATAGTCTACTATACTTTGACTCACTGGAAGCCAGTGTAGCGATTTCAAAAACGGTGTAATGTGGTCCAGCTTCCTTGTATTTGTGAGGACTCTGCTGCAGCATTCTGTACTAGCTGCAGCTTCCTGACTGATTTTTTATCAAGACCCGTAAATATACCGTTGCAATAGTCCAATCTGCTGAAAATGAATGCATGCATAAGTTTTCCCATGTCTTGTTGAGTCAGAAGCCCCTTAATTCTAGTTATATTTTTTAGGTGGTAATAAGCAGATTTAGGGACGAACTTTAGATGGCAATCAAATTTTAGGTTTGAGTTAATAATTACTCCAAGGTTTCTGACTTGATTTGTAGCTGTAAGTGACATTGTGCTAAGGTGCCTGCTTATCTTTGACCTTTCCTTTTTTGGCCCAAAAATGATCACTTCTGTCTTCTCCACATTTAACTGGAGAAAATTCTGGCACATCCATTCATTGATTTGATGAATGCATTTACTCAGGGAGACTTAGGGACTATAATCATGTGGGGACACAGAAATGTACAGTAGTGTGTCATCTGCATAGGTGTGATAGGAGATGTCATACTGTTCCATAATCTGAGTTAAGGGAAGCATATAGATGTTAAATAAAAGTGGTCCAAGAATTGACCCTTTAGGGACTCCACACGTGAATTTGGTTCATTCTGACTGATGGTTTCCGACTGACACAAAGAAATCCCTATCATGTAAATAAGAAGAATAGTGTCAGTAAGCCCTACCCACTGTTCCAATCTGCTGAGTAGTATGTTGTGATCAACTGTGTCGAATGAGGCGCTGAGATCCAATAGTAGCAGAACAAATGATTTGCCTGCATCGGTATTCCGACGAATATCATTTACGACTTTGATAAGCACGGTCTCGGTGCTGTGTTGTGGATGAAATCCAGACTGAAATAAGTTAAAAAGATTGTTTTGCATCATAAAAGTCTGGATCTGTTCGAACGCAACCCTTTCGATAATTTTCCCCAGGAATGTCAGATTTGATATTGGCCTGTAATTACTAATGGTTGAGGCATCCTGATTAGGTTTTTATTTAGGTTTTCTTTTAAAATATCCTTATGATTCAACAGGAACGATGGAAACATGCCCATACAACAAAAATCTACCCTTAAGCTGTTAATTTATTTTTTTACATAAAGTGCAAAAACATTAACCTTTTTAAAGGTAGTACTTATTTCTTTCAACAATACAATACAATTTACACTGGTGGAATTAATTCCACATTGGACATAGAGTGTCTTTAGAAATAAGACTTCTTTTAACCAGTATACTTCATTTTCACAGTGTTACCTCCCTTGTGTAACTCTTGGAGTGACAGGTGGAAATCACAACTCTTGATCACGTTTAACTTGTGGCATTTATTGCCGAGCACATAAAAAAACAACACCGCCACACACACATTCATTACAGCGCGCGCACTTTCTTCTCTCCCTGCCCGCCCACGCGCACACATGCCTGTCGGCTCCCAGGCAGCACTTGTAACAACAGATTTCTGTACTATTTCGCATGTTTGTAGTGTTACCGCTGTATTTAATCATGGTTTTACACGATCTGCATAGAAATACACTTTAGCGAATTACCTAATTAGCTTAGCGCTCGGCGCTAACTATTTACATTTCAAAAACAACAACAATAAAGGCTAAACATTACAAGAGGGTTTGTGTACTCACTTCTTATAGACGCACACAGGTCTTAGCAACACACTCAGGACATTTTTCAATTGAAATGCCTTAAAACTACTGCTGGACATCTGAAAGACAAGGAGCAACGAACTATCTCCCTTCCCCTCTCACTCTAAAAAATAACTATAATAACGAAAGCGCAACCGCCTTTGCCGGCCTTTCTCATAAACAAATTTATTTTCCAGTCTTTTAAAAAGGAGTAAATCTCTCTCACAGTAACTGGGAGCATCCATCATAACGTTGTGCATGCGTCCGTTAACGGTGTCCGGGCGGCAGACACGTCTTGAATTTTGTTCCGCTACCAGCGGCTGTCATAAAATTATGAGTGAAAATCATCGGTTTTTAACCTTAATGAATCGTAATCGAATTGTCACGTGTCGAATCGCGATGCATGTAATAATCGATTTTAAATAAATACTATAAATATTGCGTCTCTCATCACTAAATGGAAGAAAAGTTGTGTGATAGTCTTAAAATATTACTACTAGTTCCTGAATTGTTTATGTATTCCACTGACTTTTACTCTTCCACTTAAAGTAATAATGTATGGCATTTACTTGCCCGCTTTTTGTACAGCTATGGCTAATATTGTCTTACAGGGAATGTTTTGAACTTTAACCTAAACACAGGGTTAAAAATTTGTTTCACTTTTAAATCAAATATACAGCAGCTCTGTCCCCAAAAAGCTCTTGTACAAAACTAAGGTTTCCCCAAACACCAGGCTTTATTGAGTGAGTCCCAGTGGACTGGTGTCTCAATTCTCTTCACCAGGTTTGCAAGGTGCTATAATATACAGGGTGCCCTAAAAGTCATAAAACTTACTTACAGTATTTTTCGGACTATAAGTCGCACCTGAGTATAAGTCGCACCAGCCATAAAATGCCCAACGAAGAGGAAAAAAACATATAAGTTGCACCTGAGTATAAGTCAAATTTTTAGGGGAAATTTACTTAGTAAAATCCAACACATAGAACAGATATGTCATCTTGAAAGGCAATTTAAAATAAAAATACTATAGAGAAAGACATGCTGAATAAGTGTACAGTATGATAATGTTACATGATGCTTGAAAACAAAATGCGAATGTAGCCAGTATGTTAACGTAACATAGCTATTAGGAGTTATTCAGATAACTATAGCATAAAGAACATGCTAACTAGTTAACCAAACATCAGTGTTACTCCAAAACACCAATATAACATGTGAAATGATAAAATAATGTGTTAATAATTTCAAACATAAGTTGCTCCAGAGTATACAGTAAGTCGCACCCCAAGCCAAACTATGGAAAAAAACTGACTTACAGTCCGAAAAATACGGTACTAGACTTAAAAAAATAAAATAAAATAGTAGATTTTATTATTATTTTATACAACAACATCCTATTTAACATATTTATCAATGATGTTTTAAGTCGACGTCCCCAGTCAGAATCAAATAAGAAGCTGGCTAAACTGTGGTAAAAATGATAAGAAACAGCATGAACAGAACTTTTGTTTAACGTTTACGTCTACAGTATATTCCCAGAAATAAGTGTGCATGTGACATGAAATAAGGCAGGGAGGCAGGGCCAAATTATATTTAATTAATGTTACTGTAGGTCCAACTGCAGGGCGTAGGGCGTAAGCTCATCTGCTGCATGTCTCATCCAATATGCATGATTTACAAGCAGGCTTCTTGCAACATCAAACTTTCCACGCGATACAGAGCAAAGATGTTGACTATATTTGGCTAAACGGAAATGTTGCGCAGGGATAAATAAGTCTTGAAGATGTCAGTTGATCTTAACTTAAGTGTTAAGGTGAAAATGTTGTATGGAAGCTAATGTTGTAACAACCCTATCAAAGACAGAAAACTACAGAATTACCGCTAAAATAACTTGAAACGGAGAAAGTTTACATTAAAATCAGGTTCAATAGAATAATTCAACCCTACAACGCCAGGCCCCAGAAATAAGGAACAGAAAATTCAGATTTTTTTTTTTTTTTTTTTTGAAAGCTTTATGTGGTCCTTAAACAATATGAAAATATATATGGCGGAAAACACAGACAAGATGGAAAAAGCCGTTTCTGCTCTTGCACTCCTCTTTAAAATAAACTGCTGTATTTTAAGCCAAAAGAACTGTTGTGTTTGATAGAGCAAAAAAAAAAAAAAAAATCACTCGCATATTTTAAAGTTTTCAAACAAATTACGTCACAATGAAAAAAATGGTGTCTGCAAAAAAGTCTAGGATAGCTACCTCATAACTACTGCTTAATTGTTTTTTTTTTGTTACTGTCGCATTTTCTCCGATATATTAGATGATAAATAATCAAAGGGAAAAAAAAAAAGTTTAAAAGGGTAAATATGTGAAAGAAAATCTCAACCACTCCTTGATGTCTGCCATTTTCTGCATCGCAACCCTTGTTATATTACCATGTTTTACCCATAAAATCTCCAAAAAATTCAGCTGTGGCCATTCACAGCTGTGTCTTGACACTCAGTGATAGATGCTACATGGAGTTTTTGGATCGGAACAAGGTAAGTATGCGATATCTCGAAAAAGTCATGCCGTCTTTAATTCTGCTCTTTATGCTCTCGCCTCCAGATAGGGTTTCACAGTTTTTTTTCAAATTTTTTATTTTTATTTTTTTTAATGCTCTCCTGTTCAAAATTTTTCTTCCCCCAGAAAATTGAGATTTTAAGCTTTCCAAAGATGTATGACACGTACATATTGGACAATTTTGAAAGTTGGCCAAATTGGGGGTCTCAGAGTGGAACTTTAAGTCACCTGAGTGTTTTCCGCCATATATATACATATATAGCCTACTGTATATTTTTAATTAATTTTCATATATGTTTTTTAATTTGCATCGCAAATTATACGTTAACCATAACATGCACTTCTTGAGGTAAAAAAATAAAATAACTAAAGTGAGATTGAACACAATAAAACAATGTTTTTTTACTGCAATGAGGTCCAGAAATGCTTGTTTTAAATTTGATAAATACATTTCACATAATAGGGTTAAAAATTAAATATTTAAAATTAATGGAAATTATATGGACGAAAATGATGGCACTCCTAAATTAATATTTTTTTGTATTTTGTTGTCATTCTCAATTAAATAGTATGGTACAAAAGGTCATAGGAGTGGAAGCTGGTCCATTGAGTGCACATTTCACAAACAGTATCTCCGTCAGCAACTTCAAATTGCAAATTGGTAAGGGTAGAAGACAAGCAAGGCAAAAAATTATGACGACGATTAAAAGGCACTGTAAAGAAGGCTCATTTTTGGTGTGCAGGAGTAGGTTGTGTTCACGCCTCTAGACAATATCAATGGAATTGCCAATATCCATCCATCCATCCATTATCTTCCGCTTGTTCCGGGGTCAGGTCGCGGGGGCAGCAGCTTTAACAGGGAAGCCCAGACTTCCCTCTCCCCAGCCACTTCAACCAGCTCCTCCGGCGGGATCCCAAGGCGTTCCCAGGCCAGCCGAGAGACATAGTCTCTCCAGCGTGTCCTGGGTCGTCCCCGGGGCCTCCCGCCGGTGGGACATGCCCGGAACACCTCTCCAGGGAGGCGTCCGGGAGGCATCCGAACCAGATGCCCGAGCCACCTCAGCTGGCTCCTCTCTACGCGGAGGAGTAGCGGCTCGACGCCGAGTCCCTCCCGGATGACCAAGCTTCTCACCCTATCTCTAAGGGAGAGCCCGGACACCCTGCGGAGGAAACTCATTTCGGCCGCTTGTATCCGGGATCTTGTTCTATCGGTCACGACCCAAAGCTCGTGACCATAGGTGAGGGTAGGAACGTAGATCGACTGGTAAATCGAGAGCTTTGCCTTTTGGCTCAGCTCCTTCTTCACCACTACGGACCGGTGCAGAGTCCGCATTACTGCAGACGCCGCACCGATTCGCCTGTCGATCTCCCGCTCCCTCCTACCGTCACTCGTGAACAAGACCCCAAGATACTTCAACTCCTCCACTTGGGGCAGGATCTCATCCCCGACCCGGAGAGGGCACTCCACCCTTTTCCGACTGAGGACCATGGTCTCGGATTTGGAGGTGCTGATCTTCATCCCAACCGCTTCACACTCAGCTGCGAACCGCTCCAGTGAGAGTTGGAGGTCACTGCTTGATGAAGCCAACAGCACTAAATCATCTGCAAAAAGCAGAGATTCAATGCTGAGGTCACCAAACCGGACCCCCTCAACGCTTCGGCTGCGCCTAGAAATTCTGTCCATAAAAATTATGAACAAAATCGGTGAAAAATGGCAGCCTTGGCGGAGTCCAACCCTCACTGGGAACGAATTCGACCTACTGCCGGCAATGCGGACCAAACTCTGACACCGGTCGTACAGGGACCGAACAGCCCTTACCAAGGGGCTCGGTACCCCGTACTCCCGGAGCACCCCCCACAGGACTCCCCGAGGCACACGGTCGAACGCCTTCTCCAGATCCACAAAACACATGTAGACTGATCTGGCGAACTCCCATGCACCCTCGAGGACCCTGCCGAGGGTGTAGAGCTGGTCCACTGTTCCACGGCCGGGACGAAAACCACACTGCTCCTCCTGAATCTGAGATTCGACTTCTCGGCGGACTCTCCTCTCCAGCACCCCTGAATAGACTTTACCAGGGAGGCTGAGGAGTGTGATCCCTCTATAATTGGAACACACCCTCCGGTCCCCCTTCTTAAAAAGGGGGATCACCACCCCGGTCTGCCAATCCAGAGGCACTGTCCCCGATGTCCACGCGATGTTGTAGAGACGTGTCAGCCACGACACCCCTACAACATCCAGAGCCTTCAGGAACTCCGGGCGGATCTCATCTACCCCCGGGGCCTTGCCACCGAGGAGCTTTCCAACCGCCTCAGTGACTTCAACCCCAGAGATCGAAGAGCCCACCACGGAGTCCCCAGACTCTGCTTCCTCAAAGGAAGGCGTGTCGGTGGAATTGAGGAGGGCCTCGAAGTATTCTCCCCACCGGCTCACGACGTCCCGAGTCGAGGTCAGCAGTACACCATCTTCACTATACACAGTGTTAATGGTGCACTGCTTTCCCCTCCTCAGGCGCCGGATGGTGGACCAGAATTTCCTCGAAGCCGTCCGGAAGTCGTTTTCCATGGCCTCGCCGAACTCCTCCCATGTCCGGGTTTTTGCCTCGGCGACCGCCGAAGCCGCAGTCCGCTTGGCCAGCCGGTACCTGTCAGCTGCCTCCGGAGTCCCACAGGCCAAAAAGGCCTGATAGGCCTCCTTCTTCAGCTTGACGGCATCCCTTACCGCTGGTGTCCACCAGCGGGTTCGGGGATTGCCGCCACGACAGGCACCAACCACCTTACAGCCACAGCTCTGATCGGCCGCCTCAATAATGGAGGTGCGGAACATGGCCCACTCGGACTCAATGTCCCCCACCTCCCCCGGGACAAGGGAGAAGTTCTGCCGGAGGTGGATGTTGAAACTCTTTCTGACAGGGGATTCTGCCAGACGTTCCCAGCAGACCCTCACAATACGTTTGGGCCTGCCAGGTCTGGCCAGCATCTTCCCCCGCCATCGGAGCCAACACACCACCAGGTGGTGATCAGTTGACAGCTCCGCCCCTCTCTTCACCCGAGTGTCCAAAACATGCAGCCGCAAGTCCGATGACACGATTACGAAGTCGATCATCGAACTGCGGCCTAGGGTGTCCTGGTGCCAAGTGCACATATGGACACTCCTATGTTTGAACATGGTGTTCGTTATAGACAAACCGTGACGAGCACAGAAGTCCAATAACAGAACACCACTCGGGTTCTGATCGGGGGGGCCGTTCCTCCCAATCACGCCCCTCCAGGTCTCACTGTCATTGCTCACGTGAGCATTGAAGTCCCCCAGTAGAACGAGGGAGTCCCCAGAGGGGGCGCTCTCTAGCACACCCTCCAAGGACTCCAAAAAGGGTGAGTATTCTGAACTGCTGTTCGGTGCATAAGCGCAAACAACAGTTAGAACCCGTCCCCCCACCCGAAGGCGGAGGGAGGCTACCCTCTCGTCCACCGGGGTAAACCCCAACGTACAGGCGCCAAGCCGGGGGGCAATAAGTATGCCCACACCTGCCCGGCGCCTCTCACCATGGGCAACTCCAGAGTGGAAGAGAGTCCAACCCCTTTCGAGAGGATTGGTACCAGAACCCAAGCTGTGTGTGGAAGAGAGTCCGACTATATCTAGTCGGAACTTCTCTGCCTCACACACCAGCTCAGGCTCCTTCCCTGCCAGAGAGGTGACATTCCATGTCCCAAGAGTTAGCTTCAGCAGCTGGGGGTCGGACCGCCAAGGCCCCCGCCTTTGGCTGCCGCCCAACTCCCTACGCACCCAACCCCTTTGGCCCCTCCCACAGGTGGTGCCCATGGGAAGGGGAACCCACGTTGCCTTTTCGGGCTGAGCCCGGCCGGGCCCCATGGCCACCAGACGCTTGCCTTCGAGCCCCACCTCCAGGCCTGGCTCCAGAGGGGGGCCCCTGTAACCCACGTCCGGGCAAGGGAAACTGGGGTTCATTAATGTTGCTCATCATAAGGGGTCTTTTTGAGCCATACTTTGTCTGGCCTCTCACCTAGGACCTGTTTGCCATGGGTGACCCTACCAGGGGCTTAAAGCCCCAGACAACATAGCTACTAGGATCATTGAGACACGCAAACCCCTCCACCACGATAAAGTGATGACTCACGGGGAATTGCCAATACCCCATCTAAAACACCCCTTTGCCCGGTCAGTATTTAGACAGCATACAGTATAAGAAATAGGGCCAAAAGTCTTTGTTTCTCTTAGATGATTCCATATGAAAGTGATTATACATTAGCCACAAGGTGCAAAATGGAGCAACCAGATAGATTTACCAATATAAAATCAAACCAATAAACCTAGGTAACTATCCACCGGAAAATCTGTACATCTGTACACTTTGCCTTTATTTCCCAAAGAGAACATTTAGTTCCGATTTGAAGGATGATATACTTTGTAGAATAATTTGTGGATTGGGATTACTGGGGTTATCTATCTATAGTAAACCCTGACATGCCCCATGTTATATAAAATACAAAGTAAATGCCTTAGTTTTCTCAAGGGTCCAGAGCAGTGTTATTAAACTGCCTCGCTGTGTTACGATGATGGATCTTCCTACCAAACTTTGGACCGGCAGGGAACACTAGTTACACTCAAAATAAAGAGATTCTATGCGCAGATAAGTAATACAAGCGATAAGGTGCGGTCAATCAACACAGTAGCCTTGGTCTATTTGAGGGGACATATGACAACTTTTAATGGATAGTGTACATTGTACGTCATTACAGACGAGTCGCGATCAACATCAGTCTTAGTTGTTGTACACATAAAACAGCTTCATACATTTTCGATAGGGAAGGCGACGGCCAATCAATTATGCAACAGCTTAGTGACAGAAACGGGAGAACCACTGCCTCCCAGTCACAATCGTGACTGTTTGCCTTTTTCCCACTCGGCCGCAGTGACAAGCCTCTAGATGGCAAGTGTGATAATGGATGGTTGCAATGGTCAAGCCTGGACCACACATTAAGAAGCAGATCGATTCTCAGCATTTCACACAGGAGGAAGTCTAGCCAGCAATCAATGCCAGGCTAACGTGTAAATAGGAGCATGTTGAATCTGAGTATTCCTTATAAATGACTACTTTTTATTTTTTTTTTTGCAGCAATCATACTTGCACAAATACTACAATTAATAAATCTAAATTGGATAATTAACATGCTCAATAAAGCCTGTTATGCAGTTAGCAGGGGATGGAGGACTGAAAGTGCTTTTGAATAATTCAGAGTTAAGACTGATCTACACTTTGGAAATGAATCATGATATCTGCAAACTTATTAATCTGCCCAACTTCATCAATCCTCTACCTCCACAGACTCCCATTTTTTTTCAACGGGATACTTTGACAAAAAGGGCAAAAAAGTGCAGTACTTCTTGGCAAACCTAGTGTATAATAAAGTGCATTTTCATAATGACATCAACATGCAGACAGAACACATAAAAATTTGAAGTCAAATATTTGATTTTATTTTGTTTTAGTCAGTTTCCTGTACACAACTAGATATATAGCCTTATTTTCACTTAATATTTTTTAGGTCAAATGTTTGATTTTATTTTGTTTTGGTCAGTTTCCTGTACACAACTAGATATATAGCCTTATTTTCACTTAATATAAAAACAAATAAATAAAAAAATAAAAAGTTCTCAAAGAAGATCATGTAATTGACTTTTCAATGGCTGGTATTTGTGTTGTGACTATGAAGGGCCTTTCCACCTAAACTGAATATTTCAAAAATTGCTTTTGGCCGTTTATGACTTTTTGCTCCACTGCTAAGTAACGGAGTTGTGTCTTTAGCACCACACAAAGCATATGGGTCAAAAATGGGTGGGTACAATTATTTACTGTGACTTATGCAGGGCTTCAGACAGTTAGCAATTGAATGGGTAACTCAAAGTACTAATGGTGATGTTTTCTTTTTACTTTTTGAAAAGTTAAAAGCACTTTTTCTGAACAAAAAATGCTGTAGATTCTTGATGGTCAATGGAAAATTGTTTTTAAACCTAAAAAAATAAAGGTAAAAATCTGTTGTGACTTTTTAATTTCCAAGATACAGAAGTAGCAAAACGAGGCTGTTATATTCAAAACATTTCAAACACAGCTGCGGTAAACTTGATGTACTGCTGACATCCTGTTATTAAATATGAGAAACAGCTACTTTAAAACCACATCAAACCTATTTAAATATACTGGGAAAAAATCAAAACATCAGCCTCAATTTTCACACTCACGAGAAAAGCACAGCTTTTAAATTTTACTGGTTTTATTACAATGAGTAGTCTAAGGACATGAATCCATAAAGCGTAACACAAAAATGAATGCAATTGATTTTGGGAAATTCTGACAACGCAATTAATCTTTATATATCATTTATTAAATGACTTTCTTGTCACCAACACTGTCACTTTAAATCAAAATGACATCCAAAATATTTTAAATCTCTGACGTACGTTACTCTAGTCAATATTGATTACTATGAGGCCATAAAACTTCACTTGTACTGTATATCGACAAACGTGTAGAGCTTAATCAATCAGTGGCTCACAACAAAATGTACTGTGAACAACGGGCCTCTGACATTAAAGTTTTCTTGTCTTTCTACTTTTGTTTCTACTGTATTTTCTGGTTGACCAAGTAAATTGTGTATCTTTTAATTTGTGGCTACAAGAAAAGCCATTACTGCTACCTTCGGGGTTGTTTAAACATTTTACACAGCATTATCTCATACTCCCTGTCAATAAGCAAAACCATGCCTAGTTAGTCAGGACTTTGATGGAACAGTTAATACTTACAAAAAAAAAAAAATCATCATTTGCCCATAATAGCTAGCAAACACGTTGAGGCAATATGACAGTTTGGAAACACTGACCCACACACTAGTCTGACAGAGAAGGATGCATGATGACAAATCATCTCCCGTTAGGAAGGGCTGCTCAGTCTAGAATGTTTTCCATTAATTAAAAGAACTGTTTGCAGGAACTGCTTTTGCACAAATATATAGTATGTGCAAGCTTTTCTTATTTTGTCATTTATGCATTTGTGCAACCATTTTTTCATTGGTGTTTACACAAAAGATAATATCAATTTTGGCCTTACATGAAATATAATTTCTGTCGCCAAGAAGCACAAAAGATAACAACTAAAAATAAATTTTCACCTCGAGCTGCCAGCCCAGGCCAGGGTTAAATTGGCTGTTAGAGAAATATTACATAAGGGAAGGCATTTATCAGAAAATGGGCAGAGTTTTTGTAATACACAGAATGTAAGCCTTCACAGAATGATGAATACAATTTTACAAGAGAAATATTGTATAACAGAAGAATATAAAAAATATTAGTAGAATTATCATCAAACTACTTACACTTACAGATGTGTTTAAAAATGTACTTTTATCTCCCACAGTTCTAATGCATACAACATCCAATTGCTTGAGTTATGACAAACTCAGCGCACCTTGACAAAAGCTTATTATGAGACCGATTAGATTGTAGTATTTTCAGCATTATTCCAAGTAAAGGATGTATTCCACCCAAAAAAGTCTAATGTTGTGACAGTCAATCAAACAGAAATGATTACTAGTAGTTGTGTTCCGAACCCAAAGAAAGAGCGATGTTCACAAGGGGATCGCAAATAACTGAGACAAATCACCTCACTGATCGTTTAGTGATATGATCATGTAATGAAAATACTGTTGATAGAAGTCCTTTTATTCCCAGAGGGTTATCATGTCCAATCTCCTGTCCTTTTCATGTCCTTTACATATTAGGATGCTCTTAATTGCCAACATGGATTTTTCTTCCCCTTCAAATAATAATGTAGGTTTTTGAAATACCTTAGCTACAACATTAGCAACACTGGCCAATCTAATAGAATATATAGTATCATTAGGAATGTTCCGATCCAGGTTTTTGCACTTCCGATCTTATACCGATATTGTTTTGCACTTCCGATCCGATACCGATACTGGCCGATACCGATACTGACCTATCTGAGCATGTGTTAAAGTTTAAAGTTATTTAGCCTCCTTATTTAGTTGTCAGACTCAAGTTGAAAAAGGTTTTAGTACTCTTGATAACAACTAGCCAGCTGAATTAGGTGAGTTTGAATAATACACAACGGTTGGTAACAAGAAACTGAACTGTTTATTCAGTGACAAACACAAAACATTATAAATAACAAACAGAAATGGCATAGTCAGTCAGTAAAACGTGCAATTAATATTGTAAACTGTCTTAAAAAAGCAAAACATGCCAACAACCCCAGTGGAAAATCTCACAAATCCCCCAAGCTATTAGATGCTTTTATTGTTTCGTGCATTAGTAACAAAAATTGTATAAAAAGCCTCTCAGGTTTAAATAAACGACTATTTCAGTATCAAGTTAACATTTTAAAACAGTAAATAGAATACTCAAGTCCCCATTCTGTATCAGCAGCTTTAAACTACATTCAATTCATTTAATTTTGCGAATCAACTGTTAAAGTTGTTAAAATTGCTCCCGTTACTTCATAATTTCCCTTCTGTCTACTTTCGACATGTGAAAGTTTTAAAACTGTTTTGAAGATAGATTCAAGTCAAGATTTTGCCGATTTAGGAGTATTTTACATTAAAAGTGAATTAGGTTCGCTTGGAAGGTTCACACCAGCCTACTAGGGAAGTCTTCTGCTTTAAGATGGCGGCTGTTTACTAACACATCTGGTTTTCATTGCTTCAATGTTGCTAACGCAGTCGAGTCTGTCATGTAGCATCTAGTTCTATATACATATGATATCTATTATCTCCAGTAAAACGACATTGACGTAGTTTGTAGCGGCTGTGAGCAGCAGTCAGGTATTCTTGTGTTTTTTATCCAGCGGCATGAGTTGAGCTAAAGCCGTGAGTTGAGCACTGGCATTACCCGGGTCTATGACAAGCATTATGTTTACTTTCGGGACGCAATGCGGTCCGTTTCTCATTGCGTCCCGAAGACCGCGCTGTATATTAGTTCAGCTTTACTTGACATATTTCAATAATCGGAATTTGGATGTTTGTGAATCGTTCTTGAATCTACCACAGCCGAATCGCTCAAGGATGTAATGATGGCTGGGCATGTTGTACCGTGGTTCTAAGTGTTGGATGGTGCGTCTTTACTCACGTGAGATAATGGCTTGTCATCCAGAATGAATTCTTCGGCAATGACTCTTGTTATTCCGTGGGCTTTGGGACTGTCGAGTGCCAGTTTGTCACGCATAGCAAAAGTTTCTGCCAGTGTTAGTTGCGTAGGACCTTTCTTTTTGTCTTCGGTTTTCTTAACATATTCCTCATATTGTTTGTGGTAATATTTCGCTAAATGCTTGATTAGGTTGGTTGTATTAAAACTTCTTACAGCTTTACCACTACGCTTGACTTTATTGTGGCATATGTTGCACTCTGCCTCTTTGTCTTTGACGTCCTTTAAGGTGAAAGGATCCCACACAGCTGATATTTTTACCGATAAAGTCTCTCGGTAAATTGGGAGACGGTAATGTAAATGTAGTGTGTTGAAGGTGTGCCGTAAAATGCGGACCGGATTTTAGGGAAAACGAAGCAAAAACTGGAATGGATTATGGAAATCGGTCCGCTGGAAAACCCGGAACAGTCTTTTAAAAAAAACTGGATCGGAAGTCTGGATCGGAATTTTTCAGTGTTCCGATCCGATACAGATGCACATTTTTTCGCTCATATCGGCGTCTGATCCAATCCAAATATCAGATCGGGACATCTCTAAGTATCATTAACTCAGAATTTATTTATTTTAATGGAGGTTGATCAGTGCGACACGATACATTTAAAGCAAGATTGAAAGAAATCCAAAAAGGTGGGCGCTAAATTGCACGTTTACTCAAATAAACTTGTCATGCTGTTGATGGACGTGTTGCACATGACTCTAAAATGTGTTAAATTCCATGTTTGCTCAATCCAGTGAATTGCATGTGTTGTTGGCAATAGGAGTAAAAGTGGTGGTGCGGCTTTACGTAGCGCTAAAGAGTTTTCACCATGAAGCCATTGGGAGAGGACTGCAAATGCAAAATGAAGTTTGGAGTGATAGAAATTAAAGTGTTGGGGGAAAAGACCAACAAACATACAGTATTATTGCCTGCCACAGCCAGACTATTCTCCCTGTATTTTTCAAACACTGCGAGAAATAGTCTGGGACCCAGCCCATTAACGGCCCTCTCGAGCAAGGTACAAAATCAATCTTCCAATCAGATTCGTTTATTTGCGTGACGTGTTCTCAACGAGTAATGTCACTCTTGCGCGCCGAAAGTCGTGCCTACAACAACACAGATGGCGCACAGGAGAGCCGAGAATATGTTCCAATCTGCGGTAAAACCAGTTTTAAATTAGCAAAAACACATCGAAACAAGTCATTGACAACAGTCAACATGGCTCGCGCAAGCCATGTTGACTAAACTTCTCCATTCTCCGCTCACACTAATTACTGTACTTGTCGCTTTAACAACGTCACATCTGCCCGTCGCTGATTGGTCCCCTCCGCAGTCTGTTTGCTGTGGCTTGCTCCACCCTCGGAATTTGATCCGCCGGACGGTCGCCAGACTCACAATTGCTGGTTCAGCTGTGAGTCTAGTATACCAGGCAAACAGTATTACTAAGTTTGAGGAGATAAATACTAGTGTACCATTTCCAATCATTTTACTAAAGCAAGCAAATGAGTAAGGGCCTGTTTTGTTTTACTTAACTCGTCCTAATAGCCTGGCAAGACAGCCTGATTTTCGCTATGTACAATATACTGTACATGGCAATTCAGCCTGGTGTTCTGTGGTTTAGGGCTGGATTTCAAAATCAATGCTAGAGGTGGGAATAACAAGCACATACTGAATCTGAAAGAACAAATTTCAGAAGCGCAGATGTGACGTAAACGCTGTGCGACTCATGCTGTCGGTTGTAGCCAATTTCTTTTTCACAAACAATCCTGCCAAGTCATGCCTGCTTGTTGGTCGAGATTGGACAGGATATCACAGTCGCCCCAGTCCAGGCCCACGTTGTTGGTGCTCGGTGGTCTGGAACCAGGCTCGCACGGCGCTCCTTCGGGCTACACAAGACACGTGCATCCAGTCCAACCATCGTCAACCACCACCGCCCGTTTACACCGTGGGCCAGAAGGTTTGGCTCGTGTGTAGGTTCCTGCCAGTGAAGACTGGAACGACTAAGCTCACCCCCCGGTTTGCGAGCCCGTTTGAGATCGCCATGGTGGCAACTCCTGTGGCCGTGTGGCTCAAACTCCCTCAACATTTCCGCATCCATCCCACGTTCCATGTCCCCCAGGTCAAACCAATTTCCTCGGGTCCTTTGCCCCCCCTCCCCGTTCCGCCCCCTCTTCCACCTCTGTTGATCAATGGGGACCCTGCGTACTGCGTGAGGTGCCTGTTGGATGTCCACCGCCGTGGCAGGGGGCTTCAGTACCTCGTGGACCGGGAGGGCTATGGTCCTGAGTAGCGCTCCTGGGTCCCGTTCCGGTGGGTGCCGTCTCGGGCTCTCATCCGGGCTTTCCACCGAGCCCATCCGAGGCTCTCCGTTGGACGCCAGGTGGTGCCCGTGGTAGGGAGGGTCCTGTTAGGGCCTCTGCCCCTCCTTCCTGAACCCTGCCTCAGGTGAGGGGAGTTTGCCTGATTACAGGTTGGATGACAGCCAGCTTTAAAAGCCCAACAGACACACCACCACGTCGCCCAGTCAACTTGTCTGGTTTCTCCGTCAGTCATTTCTCACATCCCTAGTATACACATATTTGATTTTGACCACCGGCTCACAGTATCTTTTCATTGCTTCCAGGACCTGATCAGCCCGCCCCTCGTAGGATACCTCCACCTACCCAGTGAACTGTCAACACGTCTATCCTCAGCTGACAGCTACATACGTTGGCATCCACAGTGCTTACCACAACCACTCTCTCAAAACTTGAAACCTAAATAAAAAACGTAACATTTCCCCCACTCGTGTCTTTCCACATTGTCTACGTTGGGACCCTCAGCCACTGGTTCCGCGATCCCAAACAAAACTGCTTTTGGCCTAAAATACTACGAGATTATAAAATTACGAGGAACATTTTGAATATTACGAGATTAATGTTGTTGTATTACTTCTATTTACGTTACGTTACGTTAACCTGAGGTTGGTTGGTTTCGCAGACACCGATGTCCGGCAACGTCTGTGTGAACACAAAACTGCTTTTGTCGACAGGGGTCGCGTGAGCCAGGCGTTTTCACGTGACAGTTTTACTTTGTGGGGAACGCAGCATAATGTTTTAAACAGCTTCAAAAGCTCCCTTCTTATATCACCATGAAGGATGCAATGTCTTTCTCTTTGATAAAAGCATTTTTCCATCCATTATGGCTTAAGGTCACCAGAACATCAGTCTGAGTACAGTCACCCTTTTCCTGTGGGTAACTAAAATTTTCTCCATTCACCTCGAGTGTTTTTGTGACTGTGTGTTCATGCTGAGGTCTAAGCAACAGCAAATGTTTTCTTCTTCCTAGAATATGGGACATGAAGACTGAAAGGAGTACAGATGGGAAAGCAGTGTGTGGGTCTGCTGTGGTTACTGATGCACATCTAAGGGTGACCTTGGAGGTCTGAGGATGAAGGCTGAGTGACATTTTCAGATGACAAGAAGAGAACAACTGCCTGTCATATGCCACTGTGATCCACTGATCCAGGTGCATTTGATCACTGTTCCATGGAACAGGTTATGTAGAAGAATTTTCCAAGAATGTTGTAAATATTTTTCACATAATTACAACTAGTCCTTTTGGCTTAGCTGTAAACACAAAAAAATATTACGTTACTTGGGATGCTCTTTAAAAAAAAAAAAAAAAAAAAAGTGTCAAAGACAGCAGTCTTGGCAATGGTTAGTCATTTTTCTGTCAGAATTAATTTAATAAAATGTTAGTATTTTGAATGGGTAAACTACAAGACTCTTTGTTTAAATGCTTAAAGAAACTCATTTAACCACACAATAGCTAATAATTACGCATTTACAAAAATTCAGAATACACAAATGGAGAATGAGATATCAATGGCAGGAATAAAATGATGTGCAATAATCTGAGGCCAACAATGCCAGTCCCAAACAATAAGATTTACAATTAGGTTCTCATTATAGCAAAAGAAAGAATTTTTGTACTTTGTAAGATCATGGTTGGGGCTTAAAAGATATATTTCAGGCTTTCTCATGCATCTGTTTACTGAGCTTCAAACAGTGAATTTATATACTCACACAGTGGGATGTGTCTCAATTAATTATAAGAGCTGTGTTCCCCTTATCATTGATAAAGCAGACATTTTTTAAATGATCTCCATTCATGATCCCAAGTTAATTACTGAACAGTTTGAAAATTTACATGTGTTTACCCTTTTCATGGTTCATTAGGACAATTTCCAGATGCAAGTCACAGCTCATTAAACTCATAATCAAAACCATTTTAGGTGTGATAAAATGATTGAAAAACAGCTACAGTATATGTATTTGAAGGTAGGTGAATCAAAGCGGTCGGGAGAATAAATAATGAAAAAAGTATTATGTACTCTTGGAAAAAAAAGTCCATGTTTATATGTGTATATGTTTATATGCATTCTAAGGGATAGTTTACATGGTGACTCTCCGAGAAGACGATAAACTTAATTCGAACATTCAAACAATGTTGCAATTCCACATGAAAACGATGTAGTATTCATGCCAGGCCCTAGGGGACAGTGCAAATTTACAAGGTGACAGCTAATGATGCACTTTGACCCCACCAATGTTCCTCAGCCCGGAAAAAAAATATGCCCGCCCACTCGAAGCGATGGCATTTTTCTTTTGTTCAAAAAGGCACAAAAACATTCAACATATTTAATTTAAAAATATTATTAAAACAGTACATTAAAGCCGACATTCCGCCATATTTGCTGTTTTTAATGTTTAGTAGCACCGCTGCGCATGCCCAATGCGACGTGTACGAGTGCTGACGTTATCGACGCGGTGTCACGCCGCGGAAGCCTTTGATATGAATGCGGAGATAGCCCCCCTCAATCCCCCGCAATCGAATTTTTCCACTTGGGAGGCAGGATTCAGAATTTTTCGTCTTCCCCTTCAGTCTTCGCCGACACCATATGCACACGAGGCAACTCCGCAACACAGTCATTGCGTATTCGTGTCGCAGAGTCGCCATGTAAACTGCCCCTAAGAAAGTGACTCCAACATGAGCTATGATCTCATAGATTTGCATGTGCATATCACCTAGAGCAGGGGTGCTCATTACGTTGATCGTGATCTACCAGTCGATCGCAACGCTAGTGTGGGTAGATCGTGGCATCGAAAGAAGATTTTATAAAATATTTTTATGTTTATGTATGTTTTTGTATGTTTTTTTTCTTGTGTGTGTACATAGTTAACGTACAAAATTAATTATTTTGTGTGAGCAACATATATGGTTATACAACCCCCGCCCCTATTAAGGTAGATCGTGGGGGTTGTCTCCTTAAAAAGTAAATCTTGGAGCAAAAAACAATGAGCAACCCTGATCTACAGCTTTGGAGCTTTGTGCAAAAATGAAAGTTCTTCTCAGTTTAAAACAAAGAGAAACATTGTGCTTGTTTTTATGTGTTTTTTTTATATTTTTTTTTATTACATCAAAAAATAATCCTTGACGTTTTTACATGAGAGCATTTAACAGCTACAGACAGTGCAAGTCTAAGTACGGTTGTGTGCGGGATTTGGTAGTCCTAACTAATGTCTTGCAAAATGCACAGAAAAGACTCACCTATTTTGTAACCAGCTGTGTGTTAGAGCCATAAATCTGAATGTGTTTCTCAGGTGTCATTACGACTAAAATTGCGATAAACTTTATAAATGTAAATGTGATTAAATAGATTAATAGGCAGTTTTTACTCACAAAGGATTATTAGTTGTGCCATTGGATTCAAAACTACTACTACGCAAGAAAAAGGAACTTTTGCAAACAAACAAAAAAAGAAATCAAAACCTTTAATAATTGCAAGTAAAATCAATATTTTTGAGATTATTTGAAGAAAAAAACACCTTTATGAAAAGAATAATTTTACAATGCAAACAACAAAAAATCTCTTGCTCAGAAATACTTGTGTTTGAACTCGTTTTTGGGCTGCCATCATAATTAAATGGCTGTCAGAGATTCAATGCTACCTTCGGACTAGCACTGGTTCTCCTAATTTTTTGCACTTCACTACATTTTGTTGAAATTATCTCTGTATGTAACAAAGAGGAAGAAACGTTTTGCATCATGTTAGGCCGCAGAAGGTAGTTCGCTGCGTACATTGGGTAATGTAGCTGCTTTTCCGAGCTAAAGCCGCAAAGAGAATCGCCCGGGCTCTCGGGACAAGGCCAGGTGGCAGTGGCAGTGCTAAAACATTGACAATTCTCAGTTGATTGTCAGTTCAAGACAAATAAAACACGTTGAGCAATCATCATTTCCGCCTCCTTTTTTCTCCGGATAACTGTCGTGCGTGACACATGATGTGCCAAATGTGTCGACTGCATTGATCTATATGCGATTTGTAATCACATTGTTCGGTCTAAACGTTCCAAAAAACATTCTAAAAAAACAAAGTCTACAGAGCTTCTCTTGGGCACACTGCCCTGAGTCACGTGGCTATCTTTTCTTCTGCTCGTGTTATCGGTTAGAACCTCTAAATGACTGTTTCGCTTAGCTTTGGGTTAATTGGACAACCCTAGTGACAGGAAGGCCACCCAGCCAGAAAAAAATTGCTTCAATTACAAATGCTCATGTCCAAGTTGATTATCTTAACAGGGGACCCTGAAGGATAAAGACGTGGGCAGCCGACCCTGCAGTTCAGTGAGGAAAAATATATATAAAAGGAGGAACTACAGACAGTGTGGGCTATTGTAAGATTCTCTTTCTTTAACGATGTAATTACCTTTTTCCGTTTCATTATGATTTCACTATTGTTATTTCCTGCAGTTACATGTCACTTAAATTAATACACAAACACATGAATTTCCATGTTCCTCCAAAGATCACAAATACTTTGAAATTATATATCGTTTATGCTTATCCTTTATTTCTTCAATAAAAAAACATACCGTACTGTAAATTCACAATGGTCTCTTATTTTAGTATTTAATGATCAACCCAGGTACATATAATGTATCAAATTAGTTTTTTGACGTCTTTCTTACAGTTTTTAAGACAGACACGAATGCATGACGGATCTATGTGTTCTGATGACCTGTACTGATGACGTGTATGCTAAGCCTGGGCAATTTGACAAAAATTGTTATCGCGATAAAAATTTTCTTATCCATCGATGTGGATAATTATCACGATAACTTTTTCTTTCAATAGGAAGTCTGATTTTTGCCACTAAAGGTATGCTGACAAAACCAGATGTTGCTTTAACCAACCTTTAATGTCAGAGCAAAGATGCATGCATGGTGACAAACTAATTTTGATTTACACTCAGCAACATGTTAAAGCCTTTTGTGCATTAAGTCTTAAGGTGACAATGTCAACAAAATTAATAGCCAAAAGAAATGTTCTCTTTCAAAAATGTGACAAATAAACCCGCAAGACAGCTATTGCTTTAAAGGTTACGGGCCAGAAAAAAAGTCAGTATCAGGCTATAATGCTTCTCTGTGACAGGTCACAATGTTCCACTCCTGTATTGAATACCCTCTCAGAGCTAGCATTCATGTCGCATCAGCGCTCGCCCCCCTCCGGTGTTTGAGTGGTGTAAGTGCAGTTTAAATATATCGACTTGTATCGAAACTTATTATTTCTGTTGACAAAAATTATGTAATGATAATTATTGTTATCGTTTTATCACCCAGGGTTAGTAAATGATGTGTTTTCTAACTATACGCACACTTGAAGATGTATATCCAGTTATTACCAAGATTTTAAAGAAGCCTGATTCTGATTTTAAGAAATAAGATCCAATGTCATTTTAACTACCAGTAATTTTCAGACTATAAACCGCTACTTTTTTCTCCCACTTTGAACCCTGCAGCATATAATCCAGTGCAGTATTGCTCCAGCGAGGGTCGGTGCGTCCCGTCCCTGTGCATTGAGCTGACCATATGGACCAGGTTTTTTCAAGGCTGGCTTTTCCCAGCTGCTCTGCGTCCTCCATGGCGATTCCGTGTTGTTGAAGGTCGCCCTCTATGATGTTGCGCCATCGGATGCAGGGCTTTCCTCGTGGTCGTCTCCAGCCTGCGGCCTTTGGGTCAAACTGGAGGATGACTCGTGGAGGGTGGTCTAGAGGCAGATGAGGGGCAAGGCCGAACCAGGGGGTGCGGTGTTGTGCAATCAAGGAAGAGGCTCAAACAGGGTCTAAGCACTTCATTGGGAACTCACTTGGGCCACCAATGTTGATGTTCTCGAGGGTCTATGAGCTCTGCTATCAAAGCCATCGATTCAGGGGCCATGTTTCTGAGCCATAAAGCAGGATGGAAAGTAGGACGGAGTTGTAAATCGGAAGCTTCATCTTGCGTAAAATGGTCTGGTGCCACAAGAGTGGTTTCCAGAGAGACTGCAGAGCGGATGCTGCCAGGGCTCGTCTGTGAATCATCTCTGGAATTGTCATTAAGAATAAAGGTGACGTCGTGTGGTGGACTTTGGTTGACAACCTGGTGGAATTGGTCGAAGAACACGTCCTTCACATCATCATCAGCGACATCCGTGGGGGCACGGACGACAATCACTGTCATCTCCCTCTGGTGGTGGAGGAAGCGGGCAGACAGTAGTCTGGCGCTTAGCGGAGTCCAGCTGATGACGGCCCTCTGCATGGCTTTTGGAATGACAAGCGCCACACCACAAAGGCTGGTTCAACTTTCGGGGCCACTCCAGATGTAACAATAGTTGCCTGCTGTTATTTTGTCATTGCCTTGCCATCGCATTTCACAAAGCGCTGCTATGGTGATGTCATGACGACAGAGCTCTCGGGACAGCAGGGTGGCAGCTCCCGGACGAAGGAGTGTCTGGACATTCCATGTGGCAACATGGCTCCTACGATGAAAGTTACGTTGGTCGGGGGTAGGCTGGGGCAGTTCCCGTGTTGGTTAAACTGGCTTCTTTCTCTGGTTAGTTTCGTGACAAAGGGTTTCCAGCATTTCCCCTACATTTGAAATATTGTGGCGGGCCGCCACACCAAAATAAAAGCCACCACAGCTTGCAAATGAGTTTTTTTTTTCCCCGTAAGATTTAAAGAACCACTGTTTTATAATTTGTATAATTCAACATGACGTCTAAATGTATATATGAAGCTCATTTGTACGCACAATTTGCCATTAGTCGTCTGAAATGGTAGATAAAATAAAAATTGTTCCTTTTCACATTTTATTTTGAAAAGCACATCAGTTCTACTGAAAGCTTGCGGCTGGTACGTCGGCTCGTCACAGAGATGGAAATCGGAAGAAAAACCCACAGAAAGGCATTTGAAGTTAATGAACGCATTTCTGGTTTAAGACTGTGAAAACGACCTTAATGTACTGACATTGACGTAACGTTAAAGTTCTTTATGGGGTGTTTTTGACCCGAATCATCGCGTCCTACTCCTAGCATAGCATTTGACATCACTCATCGCCGTTCAGAAGAGTATTTTGAAGTACAGTATTTTGGAAAGAGAAAAGTTCCTGAGGATGAGGATCCATTAAAAAAATGACCATTATGGTTACGATGATCTAGACCGTCACGTTCCGAAATGTTTAATTAGCGTCTGAGGCTAACTAAATATTTCGGAACTCTCATGCTCCCAGGTGCTCTTCGGTTGCGATAGTATTAGCTCTCACATTCGTGGGAGTAGAAATAACCAAATGGGTATAGCAAGCGTTGTATTTTAATGTTGAGATAACCTTTTCAAAAACTGAATGAGAAGAGCTCGCACGTGGAGACCCATATCAGGAGGGCACACAGTCCAGGGTAGCAAAAAAGACAAACAGGAAATCCAGCTGGGACCCAACATGGACCAAAATGGCAAAGTTCAAGCTGTGGCTGTACCACAAAAATCAAGGTGAGTGTATAAAAAAATCGTGCACCTATTGTTTTGAATAATCATAATTGTATTATTTTACCTTAAATTCTGATTTTGAAAAAGGTTCATTGTCTATAACCTGGCTGTTTAGAATCGTGCACCTATTGTTTTGAATAATCATAATTGTATTATTTTATCTTAAATTCTGATTTTGAAAAAGGTTCATTGTCTATAACCTGGCATAATCCTTATAAAAAAAAATTACAAAACAGATGGTGTATTTGCATTTGAAGCAGTATTTTTCATCTCATTAAACAAATTATTATAGAATTTGTACTAACAGTCAGAAAAGTAACTTCCACAAAGACACTTCCGTTTGAAATGAAGTTGGATTGGCTAATGTAAATGTTAACATATTTGATTTAAATCCAAATGGGTAATCCATTGAATGTGTTTCAGAATATGGATCAGGTCAGCATGATGTCAAAGATGGCATCACAGACTGATGAATGGGGAGTGCTGCTGACGGCAACCGTCGGCCATTGCGTTGACAGTGCCCATCTCAACAGTGAACTGTGAGATTTTTCTTCAATGAACAGACTGAGACATTTGGTCAACTGTACATTGTACAGAACTGT
Organism: Corythoichthys intestinalis; assembly: GCF_030265065.1. Lineage (NCBI taxonomy): Eukaryota > Metazoa > Chordata > Actinopteri > Syngnathiformes > Syngnathidae > Corythoichthys > Corythoichthys intestinalis. The sequence goes on along the minus strand of NC_080395.1, from coordinate 53,469,376 downwards.
ACAATGTAAGTTTGAGATGCTTGAGTGTCTTCATTTCCTAGATCTCATTTTTCACTAATTCCTGTGTAGGTGAAGACAGACTTGAGGAACAGGGGGAACGTCTTGCAGCACGCCTCACGTTGACTATAAATGGACAACCTATTGTTGTTTCCCCTGCCACTCCCTCCCCTCTTTTTTTTCCAGGAAAATCAAGTGTTTCCAGGCAGGAGGCAAACTTTGCAAATAGATCTTAGTTATGGTTCTTGGAAAAAAAAAAAAATGTTGTTAAAAAAAAATCTTATTTATCATGATATGAAAAACTCGGCGCGGCACAACATGATGGGGTTGTCCGACTCCGATGCGGCACACCACCACCACATCTTCAAAAAATCCTAGGGGAAGCCCTGGTTTCTCCTTGGCAAGTTGTTAGGCCTCTGCAGGATAGTCGTTTGTGGGGCTGCCACCTCACAGCATACTGACACGCAGGGGTCTTTGTCTGTCTGGAACCTACCCTGGAGACCAGCCGACCTTGGGTGACGCTACCAGGAGCAAGCTCCCGACTAAATCGTTCTGCAGAGTCATTGGAACACACAACCACCCTCCCCACATAAAGGCCAGACCTGTTTAAAGGGTATCTGCGTGTCTTTTGGTGTAAATATCCCAGTGTAAAATATCGACCCATTCAGTTATAGTCCAGCGCACCCTATACTGTACATGAACAAAAGTGGTATTCATGTACTTTTGTAACACTTCCACTACTAGTAAACAATTCTTGATCGTAGAGCTTCTGAAAGCTCTTCTGTTTGAGGCAATGTTCACATAAAGCAATGCCTCTTTAAAACAGCTAGCACCTGGTGTATTTTATTGTCCAGGGCAGCTTTAACCAACACATCCTATCTCATCAAATTGAGCGGAACCCAGGTTGGCTGACTCCTGTCTCCAGTTAGCTTTTGGAGAAGCAAATTAGCCTAGGGGTTCACATACTTTGTCCACCCTGCACTATAACTGTTTACATATTGTATTGAATAAAATCATGAAAACGAAACAAATAAATAGAATTTCATACTGTAGTAGTTTAAACAGACCGTGTGGTCTAGTGATATGACTTTGTTGAAGTTGTCCACTGCCCCACTGTTTGGGAAGACCAGCCGGAAGCTCCGGCTAAAATCCATCAACCTCGGTAACAAGCTGGAAAAGGTAAGACTTGTATTTGAGCTGAAAACGTGACCAAATATTTGCGTGCACAATGCCAACGCCCAGATCTGCACTGGACATAGAGTTCAACTCAATCAGTTATTCAAGCCATCAACTGTCTTAAGCACTGCAAGATCATTGGAGCACATCAACAGGTAAGTGCCGATCTCAGATGGGGGACATCTCCAAAGAAGTGGTCTTGAGCTTCAGAGAAGGAGAGGAAAGAACTACTGATCTCAGAAGTGGTGAAGGAGGAGGATGATCGGTACAAGATCAAAACTGTGTCCATACAACAGCAATGAAGATGGACCACCTGGGAGGCGTGGTTGACAGGGCAGTAACGTGGGTGGACATGAGGAGAATGCCTCAACCTCAGGCTCAGCTTCCTCATTCGGGCCAACTATGACACATTCATTAGTCCACAGAACCTATATCGTTGGCACAGCTCCAAAGACGCTTGACTGCTCTGCGAGTGCCAGAATCCCAGCCTGAAACATATTCTGACAGGGCAGCGTTGGCACTTCCACCCAGCGCTTCCTCTGATCACTCGGAATCACTGGCTCATAAGGAAGGAAGATCACAAATGACCGGAGGAGGAGCAGGGATGTTTTTGGCTCTGGCTTTGAAGAAAAGACAAGGCGTGGGGAAAGGAAGGGTCTTAGGGTCGGCTGTGGGGAGCGTTGGCTGGTCCACCACCTAGAGGTGGTAAGGGGTTAAAGGAGTTAAACACCAGTGAAGGCGGGCCCCCATCTGACGACCCTGGAGCCGACCTATTGGCACCGGCGGCGGTGCATCAAGCAGACATGCTCAGCAGACAACTGTCTGTGCCCTAAAAAGATTTTTTACAAGTGTAATCCGTGGATTGCATTCAGCTGCTGCTTGTTTTACCAGAAACCTCATTGGTTAAACTGTCTGAGCTCGAGCGGTAGGAACAAAAACTAGGACCCAGAGCAGCGATTAAGGACCAGTTTGGAGACCCCTGGTGTAGATCCTCAGCCTGGAGGGTTGCATTTCAGAGAGGTCAATGATCAAAGATGGCTATGCCATTCTTGGATTATGCAGGCTGTATGACGAGCAGACTGAAGGGGTTAGACTGGGGGTCGGCAACCTGTGTTTTAAGAGCCGCTTGCAGCGCTTTAGCGCTGCCCTAGTGGCTCCCTGCAGCATTTTCAAAAATGTTTGAAAAAGATGTGGGAGGCAAATATATTTTTTTGTTTTGATATGTTTTCTGTAGGAGTACAAAAATGACACAAATTCTTAATATTTTCTAATGCTGTAAAAATGTGCAGAATAAATATCAAATTTCAAAATTTTTGTCAACGAAGATTTGCCAGGCAGGTGGCTATTGTAAAGAAACTGGCGGCTGTGTGATGGGGCATGGCCATTCCAACACTTAAACATGGTAGTGGCATTGTAATGATCTGGGGCTGCTTTATACAAGCAGACCAGGAGAAGCTCATCCATGCACTTCATTGGTCTATAAGTCAGTGAATTGTTTAAGTTCTTAAACAAATCCTAATACAACAAATAAATCAATTAAAATAATTACATATAAAGGTCTTTCTTTATTGCCTTTGCTACTTTAGGACGAGTTGCTATGATTAACAGAACAAGGATTTCTGATGACATCTACCACAGCATTTGTGGGGTTATTGTCAAGCTATCAATTTAAGCACTCAAAAGAAGAGAGAAATGGCACTTTGTATAAAAATGTTTTATTTATTTATTTATGTATTTATTAAAAAAAAAAAAAAAAAAGGTCTCTACAAACTAAAGTCTTTCATTTACTTTAAATTGTTGGGATTGTTATCAGCAGGTGGAAGTTTTGGCCACAATGCATCGTTTAGAAAAATCAAATTTTGATGGTCTAGTAGTTTTCATGTAATCTTGTTGACAAATGACTAGAAGGGGATGAAAACATTTCTTCAATAAGCTAAGGTAATAACCACAACTGCACACCTAAAAGCAACAGTATGAAATGAGCCATGTAAAAACATGGCTCAGAAAAACCATTAAAAATGAAATACTGTGTTTCACATCATAGTTTATAGCTCCTATTCAAATAGTACTGAGTTTGGTCCGTCACAATTTACACGCATATAGTGAAAGCTCCGTCTGTTCACTGGCGCTTTTGCCTTTGTGTCACTTCCAATCCCGACAGAGCTTGCTTGGGTAGTGCACAGACACACATGTCCCGTTAATTTCAGGACTATGGTGCCTGACAGCAACTTCCAGGTAAAAGAAAAAACTTTTTTTTGTAATTGTTTGCTGCTCTTCCCAATGAAAGTGTTTTTCTTTTATTCATTGTTTTCCTGCCTTATACTGTCTCAGCCTGTCCTTAGTAAAGAGTTTATTAGGGCAGCCTGATGCCACTCAATTAGTTAATTTTCTATGCACATTATTCTATTGATTACAAAACCTCGATCAAAATTGCTGCCAAGAAGAAGAATAAACAACACCATTTTGCTTGACATTATCAGGTATTTATTTATTGATATTTCCATTATTTTTTTTTAAAAAGTTTGCAGGTGTAGTAGTAATAGCAGTGTATAACCTGACAGTAAAATAGTTAGGGATTATAATACTGTTGTAATTTCCAGAAAAAAAGGGCATATTCATTGCATTAAATTTAAGTTTCATATCTCCCAACACTGCGCTAGTCTTCCTGAAAATATTGTTGAGAAGGAAAAAAAAACGAGTTCATAGGGATCATTTAATTTAGTTGTCATCATACAACCTTGAAGTTGCCCCATTTAAGCTTACTGGACAAAAGGTTGTGAGGCACACTGCTGCAAATGATTTGCATTCCATTATTAGAGGCTTGGAGGAGGGTAGGAATCACAGCAGGTGAGCTAATCTGATCTCACACTGTAATGAGGATAAAGATCTTATTAATAGGCACAGTCTTGTCTTTTGGGGCTTAATAACGGGGCTGCAAGCATCTTTCACTGAAAAGATGCCCTAAAAATATGTCTCATATAATTCCTGTTTTTGCAGAAATATAATATACATTTTAAATGCATGGCACTTACACATCACAAAATGTCCTTAGCTCCCCTTTTGTTGAATTCAGTTATGTCCATCATCACTCAATTCTATATTCAGCAGCGTTTTATTGCAGTGCTGAGGAGAAAGATGCTGCAATCAAACACCAGCAGAGACACAATTAATTAATAAGAGTCACACCTAAAGAGTCTTTTTCCTTGCCCTCATTGTACTTCTTGGAAATCGATTTGAGTCTCTCCATGCTGCCACTGTGTCTGACAGATGTTGTTTTGCTCCACAATGCTCACAAGGCAAGCAGTCACAATATCTGAAGCCGAATTGAGACTGGCCAGATAAGATGCCTCTGACTGCCTGTTAGAGTTCAGGAATAGATAAAAATAAAATAAAATAAAATAATATAAAAATAATACATTTTATTTGTGTTCTAGTGCAGCATTTTCTTTCAGGTAACGATCATTCTTGATTCAGCTCAAGCTCTGTGCAGACGCACTCTTCCGAGCTCCCACGAGCAACTTATCTCAACCGATAAGCGCTCAGGGCCAACTCAGGGCCAGCAAGCTCGACTCCCAGTATGGCTCCAAAGAATTTGAAATCTGGAGACTTGGATGAAATAAAATCCTCCATACAGAAATCGGAGGTCTCCTTGACTGGCTTGATTCAAAGCCAGAATCAAGAAAATCAAAGGAGAAATCAAGAAATCTTCAGAGACCTCCAGTTAATGCGTGCTGAAAACGAGAAACTCAAGCAGGCGGTCGAGGAGAGAGATGTTCGCATCAAAAGGCCTGAAATTTTGGCTGACGATCTCGACCAGTGCCGACGCGCAAATGAGCTCATCATTTCGGCATTACAACTGACGCCTAGCCCAGGTGATACAGTGGCGCAACTGGCAATCGCTAAGCCAGGGGTGGGCAAACTATTCCACAAAGGGCCGCAGTGGGTGCGGGTTTTTGTTGCAACCCATTAAGAGGACACTTTTTCACCAATCTGCTGTTTTAAAAGTGTAATCAGTCGATTGCAGTCAGGTGCTTCTCATTTCTGCTGAAACCGCATTGGTTAAACTATCTGTGCTGGGTCAGTTGGAACAAAGACCAGGACCCACTGCGGCCCTCGAGGACCAGTTTGCCCACCCTTGCGCTAAGCTGAAAGAGTATGGAATAAACATGGAACCGCTGGACATCCGTCGCTGCTTTCTGCTCCCATCTGGGGGGAGAGGACCGGCGACGGTGCTCATGAAGCTGGCAGACAACAAGACCAAGACTGCCCTGCTTAACCAGCACCGCCACCTGAAAGGGTTGAAGATTTTTTTGAATGACAACTTGACTCGCCGAAATGCCGAAATTGCAAGAAAAGCACGTCAACTCAAGAAAGCTGGGAAAATAGCCAACACCTGGGTCTCGGACTGCAGGATCCTTATCAAGATGCAAGATATGAAGATTAACGCTATAAGGAGTCTCGATGAGCTGACCCCACTCGAAAATTCATGATGACATCTGAAACCACACTTCGATTAAAACTGGATGAACAGATTGAAGAGTGCCATGATGACCCAAATGATTAGCTTGATCCGGACCACAACTTCTACAATAGCATGTTGGATAACTGTAAATACTACACAACGGACCAGTATAACAACTCCGTGGATGTGGACGGTAAGCTGAAACCTATCAACGGCAGGAGTCTCTACAAGAATTTTGAACACATTAAGGATTATCTACTAAAGATAACAAAGGCTCTGACTTTAATTTGCACGGATATAACATGGCACAAATGAATCAAGCATCTAAGGGGGGTGGGGGTGTTGCCTTGTTTGTTAATGAAAATTTTAAGTTTGAAATCCTACATGACATGTCAATGAGGATTGACAATCTCCTGGAATGTATTACAATTGAGCTCCTTATCCCCAATTGTAAAAACATAATTATCTGATGTGTCTACCGAGCTCCTGATTCAAATGTCCAGCTTACTGAGTATATGGAAAAGATACTGTTTAAAACGAATAATAAGTCTGTCTTTTGTTGTGGAGACATTAATCTTGTGATAAAATATGTACAACATGTTGTTTGATTTTTCCTCATACATTCATGTCTGATGAAACTGTTACAGTGATCTTTGTGTGCGGCAATTTTTGCCACCATGTACAGTACACCTTAGGAATGTACCCTTTAAAGAGACTTATAAGAAAAGCATTTTGAGTCGCTACTCACACCAGCTGTGATAACACACAACACTTTTGCCACACACATAGCCACAACAAAATGTTCCCACAACAAATAGATGCTAGAATGTCAGGGACAATGACAAAGCCATAACCTTGTACGCCCTGAAACTCAGACCACTAATCTTGTGCACGAGACTGCTGTGTGATCAACAACCGCAATGGAGCTGCTTGACTGGACGCTGAGTTATTGTAAACCCAGATTGTTGATTGTGTTATTGTACAGTTTGTGGCCATGTGATGTATGTAACTGTACCATGTCTGATTGTGTGTCTTTAGCTGTATGGGGGGACTTGAAACTGATAAGCATATGCTTCCTCCCATCTGCCTTTGTCTTTTTCTTCGGTTCTTTCTTCCTTCGGGCAAATCATATCACATTTTGTAATTGTCAATGATTGTCAATGATACCGATGATGATGACAATAAATATTTCATTTATTCATTCAAAAGGCCAAGGATTTGTGTGGATTTTTATTTAGCATGTTAAAATCAGAATAGGATCATGAACTGAAATGCATCAGGCAGTTACAGTGGTACTTCTACTTACGACATTAATTGGTTCTGAAAGTACTCTTGTATCCCGAAAATTCCATTGTGAGGCAATGTCCTCTTTCACGAGATCGATCGTGCCTATCGCCCATCTCCCTCTTCATGACATAAAAATGTAAGCTGACCTTTTCTCTAATGTGCTACTAATGTAGTGGACCGTGTTTGGGCTTAAAAAAACTCTTCAGGAGACAAAAACGCGAAACTTGCGACTAACAACAGCCCAATAACACTGTCGCGCTTATCACGTCATCATACTGCTACATCCAAATTGAAACGTCATCAACAACAGGCAGGGGCGGACTGGGACTAAAAAGCAGCCCTGGACTTTGACTCAGCCCAGCCCACAAGAAACGCTATACGAAGGGAAACAGACCCCCTAGGGGTGTCCGGGAGCATACCGCCCAACCCTCGGGGAGAATTTTTTTTTTTTTTTTTTTTTACATTTTATTGTAAAATGCATCAATTTCTTGCACTTTAAGAGAAAATGAAGACAATATGTCTAGACTGTCACTGTCTGACTTGGGGCGCTCAAAGTACTGCAAGGCTGAACTGGAGTTGGGTTCATTTTCTGTACTAGCTCTATGATAGACCTGAATAAACAAATGAAAATGTATTTTTCAAAGCAAGTTTTATGTATTCGGGCAAATTCCACATTCTGAAACTGTCAATGATTATGATGATGATGACAGTAAATTCATTCATTCATTCATTCATGTATCCAATTGATTATAATATATCTCTATATATCTCTGTCTATAAAACGATTTCATTGTTTATGCCATAATTCAGTGGTCTCCAAACTATTCCACATAGAGCCGCAGCGGGCACAGGATTTCATTCCAACAAAACAAGACAACACCTCTGCACCAATCTGGTGTCTTACAAGTGTAATCAGTTGATTGCAGTCAGGTGCTGCTTGTTTTAGCAGAAACTTCATTGGTTAAACTGTCGGTACTCGATCGGTTGAAAGAAAAACCAGGCCCCGCAGTGGCCCTTGAGGACCGGTTTGGAGACCCCTGCCATAATTAATCTTGCCATACAAATAATAAATTTCAATGAAAATACAATAAACATTTCAAGACAAATCCTGTATACATAACCTTCATTGGAAAGTATTAACCAAAAAACAAAACGATATATAAATGATTAAAAATATATATCAATTTAACTACCTAAACTTTAAAGTAAAACCATTCATTTTATTAATATTTTGTTATATTTCTTCTGAATTAATATTGCTGCTGCGTGTGCATACATTGTTTTACAGCTATAATATTTTTCTTAGGAGAGTGATAGTAGGACTAGCATATTATAACTTGACACGATTGCAAATGGGTACATCGACTCGCTGTCACTAACCCTTTAATTGTCATTTATTTCATTTAAAATGTACCTACCTTGTGGATAATAATTGCCAGTATACCGAGCAAGTGACCCTCTTCATCCCTTTTTACTTGCTCTGCGCTTGTCTGGGGAACTTCCCTCTCGAACTTCCACCAGCTTATCATTACCTCCTCCCTCTATTTTTCTCTCTCCCTGCACCGGCTGCACGTCAGAGCGGCTGCCCCCTCTCACCATCGCCGGGGCTGTGCTGCTGTTACCCAACGTGGCCGTTGCAGCCAGACTGCTGCTTGCGAAAATATTTGTCAACTTATGACATTTTAATGCTTCGCTCTCCAGTTTCTTTAATTTTTTTCTTCCCTAACCTTCTCCGCGCCACCCTTCTCTTTTCTTTTTTGGCCACCACCATCCATATTGGGCATTAACGCTCGTCGCCATTTTGCTTCCACAAGGAACCAATGAAGGCAACTTTGTGCTTCTTTCGTTCTTCTATCGGACTGGCGATGAACAGCCAGGCGCATTGCTGCCACCTGTCGGATTGGATGCAAACTGTAGATAATCAGAGGCTAGGGGGGACAAAAACAGTGATGTATAATGAATGGCGGCCGCCGGCCGTCCAGGGCACCGGCCGTTCTGTGATCCTCCAGAACCCACAGATTACCAGTCCGCCCCTGACAACAGGCCAATAGGAGAGCAGAATCCCATTGCTGAATGATGATCTGAAAGATTATGAGCAATAGGGCAGGATCTTATGGCGTGACATTTAAAAGCAGAAAGCAGGAAGTAAAATGGTACCTCGACAAACGATCGCTTTGACACATGGTCTTTTCGACATTTGACGTAAAAATTGATTCGCCATTTGTTTCAACATCCGACAACATGCTCAGAATACGACGACATGACAGCGCTGCAGACAGACGCACGGCGGATTTTCTCGTGAGAGAAATCAACACAGGTTCGAAGAAAATTAGAGCAGGTGGTGAAACAAAGAAAAAGGTTACCATTGAAATGAAGATGGAAATGATAGAAAAATTTGAGCGTGGGGTGCGCATCCGTGAACTGGCTCAACAATATGGCCGTAGAATGTACGAGCTACGATCTCCACGGTCCTCCTCCGACCTCCATTCGCCACTCTTTATAAGTTAAGGTGACAATTATTATTGTGGCAACACTGACAAAGAAATCCCCAGCTTCGTCAGGTTTTTATCTTTTTTTTTAAGAATTTGTGCAACACAACACGCCTACTATCCGCCGCAGTTGATGGTGTTCTTAGCAAAACATTGAATGAGAAAGTAAAATATCAACCGCACCTCTCCCTCTCTCTGTCACGTCAGCGACGCGGTGCATTCAGGAACAGCAAGCAAAACACATCCGCCACATCAGAACCCGCTTTGTTACATTATTACAGGAATTATTATTATTTTTTACTTCATTATTCCTTTTTTTATTAATAACTTGTTTTGCTATGTGTAATAACCATTTGTAATAGTACCACCAGTATTTAGTGTAGGTTTTTGGGCTGTGGAACGAATAATTGGAATTATAATGTATTCTTATTCTTATGGGAAAATCCTGCTCGACATACGACCATTTCGACTTACAAATCGTTGTCCTGGAATGAATTAACTTCGTATGAAGAGGTACCACTATACATTCGCATCATTTACTGCATTGTATAGGATTTTTGCCTCTTGTAACCTGAAATTTCGTTCTTAACCAAGGGCAATATTTTCCAGTTGGTGTGTCGTTACCTGAAAAATTACGTTTGCAGAGATGTTCGTAAGCGGAGGTACCACTGTATTTGTTCATAACTGTTTTTAATTGTGATTAAATTGTGCCTTTTCCTTTATGTTTGCAAGAAAACATTAGCATTTGTCTAATTAATTTTAACTTATTAGTACCTTACAGAGTCTTGTGATGTTTCTTTGTTAGGATCTTCCAACTAGGAGCAGTACAATAAAACGCCACAGTGGCAAAACTGTTATAAATGCTAAATTTAACTAGACACTGATTTTATGCGGTTAATCCAGGTGTATATTTATCGCATAAACCTTCTCGCATAAAGCAGCTTAACCATGTGATTTAAGGCCTTTTGGCTTCAACCAAATAATAATTAGGCAGCTCATATTTTATTTTTTGTGTGTGTCAAGTGATTATCCACACGGTTATAAATTTAAACCAACTGCATTGCCAAGACATTAAAATTAAATATGTTGCAAAATAAACTAAACTACACAGACATATACAGACTTGCAGTTCTTATTATGTGGTTCATTACTTCAAAGTGATCCATCAATTTTTTGGGCATTATTGCGCTCATCCTTGACAATGTTAAATGTCAATTTTATAACAATGGGGACACAAAATGAATGTTCCCTATTGAAATTCATGGAAATAAGATTAATCTGTTACAGCCCTAGCGCAACTTGGTATCAAGTTGAAAACAAATACAGTACAGTAGATTTTTTAAAAATACACTTAGTATGAGAAAATAACACATTGTTTGTAAGAATAACACTGAGCAAAAGCTTAGCTTTTAGCCAATAATAGCAACACATTGTATAACACTAATGCTATCATCAGTATACGCTTACAACTTTGTTAAAAAGCGGTGTTGAATCTTTGAACATGTGATAAATTAAAAATTTAAAAATCCACTAACTACAGTAGTAATAAAGGATTTGCATGGAGCTGCAGGAACGTGCATCGATATACCAAATGTCCGTCAAACACGAACACTATTCTCATTTATTATTCCTTAAATACAATTTTAGAATACTGTGTTTAGACTGGGTGCACCGATAAAATAATGCAAAAAATTATTTTGGCTTTAGCTCTATTTAAAGTGCCTGCGACAGCAAAAAAAAAAAAAAAAAATCCCAAATAGCATTATTGTGTGAATTAGAATCATATTTTGAGACGATTCCACTATATACAACAATTTGGCAAAGTGCAGATAACGAGAAAATAGTCTTTTCATCTGCCGTTTAACCCTGCCTGTCATTATAGCGCTCTTACGTCCCCAGCTGGAGGATGACGACGGCAGGGTCACGATTTCTTCTGATTTAGAATTCAGTTAATTTGGGGGGAATTATTGAGAACGAGAAAAATGTGACAATATCATTGTTTCAATCTCTCTACTCCAATATTTTTACATGATATTATTTTTATCTAATTATTTTTCCCCAAATGCTACATAAATGGTATGGTCATGATAAATAACGGTCTTGTGCTAAATGGAAAATCAAATATTAAAAATGCATTTATTCAGTACGACATGGCAAAATTACTCCATAATGGTCAAAACTATCGACTTCTTGCACTTCCCAAACAATATTCTATGCCACAGGAGTTTCTCCGGTTTTTGTCATTTCCCTGCCCCGGCTTCGGTGGTGCAGCAACAAAACCCTGCAGCGCAGGTGGTTGACGTGATGCGAAAAATAAACATATCAATCTGCAAAATCAGCTGAATCTGCAGTCCATCTGTATGCTATAAAGCCATGCTGTACTGTGAGATGCTGACCCAGGTGACGTCACATTCTCATTCCTCCTCAAAACAAAAAGTTATTTTTCTTCATGGTGCAGGATTAAAAAAAGATTGATTTATATTTTTGTTTCTTTCCATGACAAAATCATGGAATTCTTACAGGGACTGTAGACTTTGTATACGTACTGGTTGACAAGCAATTTCAGTCAAATACTTTACAGTCACTTTGTTGGTACATCAATAAGCTGCGGTACTTTAAGGATTTTTGCGAGGCTCTTTGCCCTCACATGCACTCGAGAGAAAAATGGGGGCACACTTATAAAATGGGTGTATGAGGAAGAGCTCCTTTCATATCCACTTCTGTAATGATTTAGTGAAGGTTCTCAGTCATCTGTGTCATGATTACCGAAGAAAAGAAGAAAGGAAAGAGTGAGATGGCAGAACTAAAACTCTTGGATGAGAGTATCTGAAAACCAGACAAGGTGCTCCTGTTCAGGGACAAATAATTTAGTTATGACTTCCGAGTGTGCACATAATAATATAATAATGACTATGAGAGTTCTCATCTATTAGTAAAGTAATGATTTCTGACGACTTGTGGGTCGGGAAAACTGTCAAGTTAGATCACTGGTATGTTGGCTGACATGATGCGCGGCTCCAATGGTCTCTTGTTGCTTCTTGTCAAGTTCATTCAGCTCTGGTGTTAATGCAATTCTGTCTAATGAGGATAATCCCTCAAATTAGCCCTCTATTGTTAGCATTGATTTTATCGCATTTTTATTTTCTTATCAGACTATACTGTTGTCAAAATGTTCTACTGATGAAGCTCAAAGACATTAGAGTAGGATTATAGATAATTGCAGAGAAAGAAATCAAAGGAAATTTAAAATGCTTCACTTGCAGTGAAAGAAGCAGTTTTACTCTTTTTTTGCTTTGATGCACAGACACTGTTTAACTCACTGTCCTGCGTAGTCGTTTAGGGAAAATAAAGGCATTATCTGGTATTACCGCTTAACACAAATGTTTTGAATTTTCTGTTCCACATGTCCTACTAGATTTTCAGTTGTGTAGTCATATTAATATTTTATTTGTCTCCATGACTTCTGTATTCCCATGGAAGGAGAAATAGCATTAACAAAAGCAGCAACTTTCCAAATTCTCAGTTTGGAATTAGCAATAGCCCAAACAAAAATAAACACTTTTCACTCTATATAGAGAACTGTAATGATTTGACTCTTAAATCATTTGGTGCAGCTGGAGCACATTTGCACAGCTTGCTGCTCTGATCACAATAATGTGTTATAATGAGAACAGAACAAACCTTCGCTTTGCAACCAGAGCAATATGTTGTAACAAACTGCTTTTTGCACTATTTAGCATATCATCAGACAAATTGTGATGACTATTCCCACTTAAAAGTAAGGGAAGCCCCACACTGTATTCTTTGAGAAACAGTGGCTTCTCGTTAGTCTTATTTAATAACATTTACAACTTGTGTATTCAAACCAGACAGACAGTAGGTCATAAATAGTTAAAGCAGGCTGCTTTGGCCTAAGAATTCAGTGAAACACATCACTGCCTCAGATGAGCCATCATTAAGCAGCTTCCCCGTTTCCAGCAGCCTCCAGACTGTCAGGCCGCAGGGGAACATTTACACAGCGAGAATGACTTGTTTGGATGACCACCCACCACCACCACCCTCGCTGTCGCCATAGGCAAAATGGGAGGGATGATTAATCCTGTGGTTAGCATGTTTAACGATGAAAGGAAAGAGGAAGCGTCCATGCGATGTGAGGAAGGTGAGAAAGGAAAGTCACAACGTTGTGATACATATGGGGCTACTGATCGTCATTGGAGCAATAATTTTGTAAGTAACAGGCCTGATTGCTGTAATGCTCCCATTGAAACTATTATCTTTCATGACTATTATTATATATGTCATAAAATGGAGCCTGGTATGACTCTTATTAAGATAGATTATTATCCAGATTTACTTATGATTCACTTCACTAACTTTTAATTGTGCTACAAAGATGTACCCTTGCTGTGAGGTGGAATTATTTGATGCTTCATTAATATAGACAGTACAATTTTCAGTTTTTTTCTCACATTAACAGCCACACATTTTTTTTAACCTTGCCAACTCTGCAAAAACTAAAGGTGCAATACTAATCAAGGTAACAAGGCATCTATCACTTAACTTTGGCATACTGTTCATTAACAATAAGATAGATTTTGACTTACATTTGTACACTTTCTGGATGTTCTTGATCTCCCCACTACCTGACCCTCCGCAGCCATCTTCATCATCACAGTCACCGCTGTAATGTCCTTCTGCATCTCCGCTTCCTGTTTCAATTTGGTCCAAAGTTCCCAGTTTAGGAATGGATTTTCCCTGAAGCAGCTATAGGTACAAGCATAGATACATATTCGTAGGTAAATTCATTCACCTCATATTGTCTTCTTTACATGAATCCATGAGTTTCTACAAAGGTTAATGTTTTCTACAAGTAAACACCCAAAAAATATTGTCTTTCTAGTGTCAACTTAACTTTAAATAATAGAAAGCAGAAGCCCTAATTGTTTCTTTTAAAATAGGCAGGAAAAATGATGTGTCAAAGCATAGTATAGCCACAATGCTTTTCAAATGAGGTGCAGTAGGGTATCATTTACTGTGTTTTCACCATAAGTTAGGAGATGGCATACATTATGTATTTCACGTTGTTGGCAAATATTTCCGTTCAAATGTCATATAGCATTTAGTTATTGTAGGTTCCAAAACGTAAAAAGCACCAGCTCGTCGCTCTCTTTGTTCATTTTCCTCACAAGCACGCTGGACAGCGACAAAAAAGACTCTCACTGCTCGTATTGAGTTCGTTCCTTTAATATAACAAAAAGCGACACCACAGAGCGATATCCAAAACGTAAACAAAAGAACAAAACTGAGAGAATAATTAGGAAACGAAAAATTATCCACTTTGAACGTTACATAGAGAGAAATAGAAAATTATCGAGAGAGTGGAGAGAAATGTCAAAAAACTCTTCCACACAAAGTTCCTTCCGCATATATCGTCAAACATGACGTCACAAGCTTGTTTTATGGAACTAAAATGGATAAATCACAATTAACATGAATAATTAACTAAACGATTATTTAGGCTCCTACAGTTATGGGACATTTTCTATTTCATTATCACGAAGACATAACTCAATAGCTCACAATGAAAATGTTAACAAAAAATGCTGAATTATTCCTTTTAATCTATCGTTTTCATCTAGTCTTCATATCGCAGCTTTCATTTCACTCCTCTATTATAATTGTAATTAGGGTTGGGCATCGTTTCAATTCGAACGGTTCCGGTTCCGATTAAGCCTGTCGCGATATGCAATAATTCCATTTATCGCACGGTAAATGAAAATGAAGGTGGTAATTTTCCCGCTGCGATTTATTGCCTCACATGCGTGCACGCGCGCGCAAGCGGCAGATGTACGGCAGACGTGCTGTTAAAAGTTCGGCTTCCTTATTACCAACAGCGCAATATGCTGTGACGAGAATTCACTCTGTTTTATTGACTTCTAGTAGGTTCGTTTTTATACATTTCAGTTTGTGTGACCATCATTCAACGGGGAGAGGCGGAACCGAGCGCACTGTCGGCGTACAGCAATGAGCGAGCAAAGTTAGGAAGACAAAAATGGATGGAAAATGCAGATTTCCAAGCCAAACATCACAGTCCCAGTGTGGGAATATTTTGATTTTAAACCAAATGAAAATGGCGAGGCAACCAAAAAAGGATGAACCACTCAGCAGAATGTGTTTGGAGGTTTTTTCAACAAAGAGGGCCAACACAACCAATCGACATGCTCATTTGAAACACTATCACCCTCTTTAGTTTTCACTGCTTGGTAAGAAAACTGCATCGCAACAAGCGGAGCCTTCCTCGTCACGGCAATCGAAATTTACAGAGGTAATCGCTTGATTTGAGAAATATAAACCAGATTGTGCAAAATGGCTTTCCCTCACGGAAAGTGTAGTCCCCTACATTGTTGAAGAAATGAGACCGTTGTTTGACACTTTCTAGGATCATACTGCGGGTCTTAATGTACGAATCCGTTTTTTTTCATGTTTTTCCGACTCAAGCGAAGAATTAACTTGACGGTCTGAACGTGACAAGTCGCATAGAAGTGGACCATTTCAAATCCGAT
Organism: Corythoichthys intestinalis; assembly: GCF_030265065.1. Lineage (NCBI taxonomy): Eukaryota > Metazoa > Chordata > Actinopteri > Syngnathiformes > Syngnathidae > Corythoichthys > Corythoichthys intestinalis. Next base: position 53,453,402 of record NC_080395.1, on the reverse strand, counting down.
CTGGGTCACTTTCGTATGTGGTCTAAATCCGATCTGGGACACATTTTTCCAGAATGTGGCTGGAGGTCTGAACTTTCAAGTCTCCTGAATCAGAATTCATGCAGCAATGATGTCAGCAAAGTGAAAGCGGCAGGCAGGACGGGAGCGATGTAGCTGTGCATTAGCTTCTAGCTTAAACTCTGCTTTTATGCAGAAGCAGGCTTGACCACAGTCATAAAAAAATAAATGAAGAAAAGGATAAGCCTGACAATTTTCGATTTTTAGTCTATGCGCCGAATGAGCAATATTTCAGTATTGCTTACATGGCCGAGACGGTGCAAACTGGCACACCCACGTCATGTCATGCACACAAGTCAAGGCTTATGTGCTTGCGTGTATCCGTTCTATCAGTCCATATAAACTTTGAATAAAACACTAATTGGGGATTATTGATGTCTGTTATTTGCGTCCTCTTTTTGGAAATCAAAATCTGATCACGACATACAGCTAGCATGTGTAATTTGATTGATTTGATGTAATTTTGATGCTTCTGCGCATGCAGGTCACTTTGCTGACTCTCCGACTGCGAACTAGTGTGCACGTGTGATACTTGAACGGGCTCCCTGGACAAAGGCAGTCTGAACGGGCACGCCAAAAAAAACAGACATAACACAAAATCGGATTTGTGCATTAAAAGACCTGCAGTATGAACCTAGCCTTAGTGAAGCCAAATTTTTGTTATTGCTACTTAATTAATGTATTTTTCTCTTGTTGTTAAAGTACAATTGTTTGTGTTACTACAACCTTATACCTCTGTGCCTAAATGCTTAAGTTATTGAAGTGCAATTTTATTTTTTCTTAAAAAAGACATGTCATTTAATCTGTGTTTCTGTGCAGGATTGATATTGAGTAAACTTTTATTACGTTTAAATGGGTGTACTTAATATTACTTAATATTATTAATATATACTGTATTCTTACTGTGTCATTGTAAATTGGTTAAAAAAAAATGGGGGGGGGGGGGCGCGCAATAATATCGCATATCGCCATAATTTATGAGAGAATTTATCACCCACTAAAATTTGTTATCGCAACAGGCCTAGTTCCGATCCTGATACACGTTTCGATTCCGGTTCCAAACGATTCTCAATTCAGATTATTTTAATAGGCAGGGTAAAAAAAATTGCATAGTTTATATTCATTTCTTCTCAATTATTTTTTAAATTATATGAACTTTCAATTAACTATGAATTTCTCATAGGGTTATTTTTAACTTGTATATAAATATCAGTCTTTAAACTTGAATATGATGAAGTTTCTTCCCACAGGAGGGCACTTTCAGAAAGATGTTTATTTTTCAAAAGCTCACGGAGAAAACATTTAAACATCTTCTTTTGCCAATGTTTTAGAGTGTCTTATGCTGCAGGCATTTTTACATGTTATTAAGCTCCTATATGTAAGATAACCTGGTGCAGAATATCAAACAAACACACAAAAAAAAAAAAAAAAAACTTGTAAAACCCAGTCCAGATTAGCAGCGGGTACAGTATAAAATCAAACAGTTTTTGTTCAGGGAAATGATCATTTCTGCCTTCTTAGGCAGTAAGCATGAGCGTTCAGGACAGGTCTCCAGTAGAGATGTCCCGATCCGATATTTGGATTGGATTGAACGCCGATATGGGCAAAAAAATGTGCATCGGTATCGGATCGGCCGACACGGAAAAATTCCGTTCCAGACTTCCATTCCAGTTTTTTTTGAAAGTCCAGTCCGGGTTTTCCAGCGGACCGATTTACATGATCCATTCCAGTTTTTGTTTCGGTTTCCCTAAAATCCGTTCCGCATTTTATGGCAAACCTTCAACACACTACATTACCGTCTCCCAATTTACCGAGAGACTTTATCGGTAAAAATGTCAGCTGTGTGGGATCATTTCACCTTAAAGGACAACAAAGACGTAGAGACAGAGTGCAACATATGCCACAATAAAGTCAAGCGTGGTTGTAAAGCTGTAAAAAAAAATTAATAAAACCAACCTAATCAAACATTTAGCGAAATACCACCACAAACAATATTAGGAGTATCATGTTAAGAAAAACGAAGACAAAAAGAAAGGTCCTACGCAACCAACACTGGCAGAAACTTTTGCTATGCGTGACAAACTGGCACTCGACAGTCCCAAAGCCCAGGGAATAACAAGAGTCATTGCCGAAGAATTCATTGTAGATGACGAGCCATTATCTCTCGTGAGTAAAGACGCACCATCCAACACTTAGAACCATGGTACAACATGCCCAGCCGTCATTACATCCTTGAGCGATTCGGCCGTGGAAGATTTGAGAACGATTCACAAACATCCAAATTCCGATTATTGAAATATGTCAAGTAAAGCGGAACTAATACACAGCACAGTCTTCAGGACGCAATAAGAAACTGACCGCATTGCGTCCCGAGAGTAAACATCATGCTTGTCATGACCCGGGTAATGCCAATGCTCAACTCACGCCTTTAGCTCAACTCATGCCGCTGGATAAAAAACACAAGAATACCTGACTGCTGCTCACAGCCGCTACAAACTACGTCAACGTCGTTTTACTGGAGATAATAGATATCATATGTATATAGAACTAGATGCTACACGACAGACTCGACTCTGTTAGCAACATTGAAGTATTGAAAACTAGATGCGCTAGTAAACAGCTGCCATCTTAAAGTAGAAGACTTCCCTAGTAGGCTGTTGTGAACCTTCCAAGCGAACCTAATTAACTTTTTATCTAAAATACTCCAAAATCGGCAAAATCTTGACTTGAATCTATCTTCAAAACAGTTTTAAAACTTTCACATGTCGAAAGTAGACAGAAGGGATATGATGGAATAACGGGAGCAATTTTAACAACTTTTAACAGTTGATTCGCAAAATTAAATGAATGTAGTTTAAAGCTGCTGATAGAGAATGGGGACTTGAGTATTTTATTTACTGTTTTAAAATGTTAACTTGATGCTGAAATAGTCATTTATTTAAACCTGAGAGGCTTTTTATACAATTATTGTAACTAATGCATGAAACATGAAAAGCATCGAATAGCTTGGTGGGTTTGTGGGATTTTCCATTGAGGTTGTTTGTGTGTTTTGCTTTTTTAAGACAGTTTACAATATTATTTGCACGTTTTACTGACTGACTATGCCATTTCTGTTTGTTATTTATAATGTTTTGTGTTTGTCACTGAATAAACAGGTCAGTTTCTTGTTACCAACCGTTGTGTGTTATTCAAACTCACCTAATTCAGCTGGCTAGTTGTTATCAAGAGTACTAAAACCCTTTTCAACATGAGTCTGACAACTAAGTAAGGAGGCTAAATAACTTTAAACTTTAATACATGCTCAGATAGGCCGGTATCGGTATCGGCCAGTATCGGTATCGGATCGGAAGTGCAAAACAATATCGTATCGGATCGGAAGTGCAAAAACCTGGATCGGGACATCCCTAGTCTCCAGCAGTGGAGAACACACGTTCACTGGGTGTAGATGAAGCTTGAACGTATAAAAATAAGGAAAGCGAGAAAAAGTCCTTACGTAGGGGTAAAGTAGCTGGGAGCCACTACACACTTTAGATACATGTACAAATGTTGTAAATGTTGCACTGAGCTGTCTGGTCATTTTTCTTTGTGAAGTTGTTGAGCAAAACTTTTGAGCGTCGCCGCACAATGTCTGTCCATGGTTGAAATTAAGTTGCAATGCACAAACACACGCTTCATGTGGCTTCTTTAAGGTTTTTGGCAGCTATTTTTTTCCGATCGGCGGTCAGCGCACCGAAACATGGAATCGAAATTTTAAAATTCGAACGGTTTCCAGAAGCATCAGAGTGTTAGTCCAGGATCCCATCGATGTTCGATGCCCAACTCTAATTGTAATAATTATTAGTGAACAATAATCAAGAATAATATTTTATTACATGTTTTTGTTGCTTAAGAAAAAAAAATAAAACACACTGTAAAATATCCTTTTAGTAAAGCAGTACAACTAAGAACATTCCGTATTAGCTGCATGGGTTTGCTGGACAGCGCTATTTTTTTTTTTTTTTTTTTTTGTGGCACCAAGGGAAATGGAAGACACTAATTGGACATTTAAATTCATGATGCATCACAGGAAAAGAGAGAATATTTTGCATTGTATATGTTAATGAGTTACTGTTGTGGCTCAGCACAATAATACAAGGGTGTCATGGTTATTGCAAAGGCTGGTTATTCTGTACACGTAATTAGACTACACTATTTTTTATTATTTTTTTTGTTATTTGTTTTTAGACTGGATTTCGTGGCACGGAACATACTGATAGATAAGCCAAAACACTCTAGCCATATGCGTTTTTTTTTTTTTTGTTCTTTTTTTGTTGCAGCATTCAGTGTTTGGTATCTGTTATACATGTACATTCTAATACTTTACAACAGGGGTGTCCAAACTTTTTGCAAAGGGGGCCAGATTTGGTGTGGAAAAAATGTGGGGGGCCGACCTTGGCTGACGTCCTTTACATAGAACAATATATTTAAGCAAATTTTAGCAAGCCATTTTTTGTGTCGCGTTTGCTGTATTATTTTTTTTTAAATGAATAATTTCAACAATCTCGCAACCAGCCTTTGTGGCGTTCTCTTTTACTCTCGGGCTCATGCGAAATACTGCTGCTGTGAAATTAAACTAGCTTCAAGTTGCTTCAATTTGTCGCTGCGTATCATTCCTGTAATCTTGTCGTACATGTCAGTGTTTCTTGTTTGGTAATATCGGCTCACATTGAACTCTTTAAAAACAGCGACTGTCTCTTTGCAAATGAGGCAGACACAGTTGTTACCTATTTTAGAGAAAAAAATAGTCCAATTTCCACCTATCCTTGAAGCGTCGGTCGTCGCAGTCAACTTTCTTTTTTTTTGTTGATAGTTTAGAAAATTGGAAGTAAGGGGTCAAATGGGGTAATGTTGCTTAGAGTGCTGCTGCCTTTCAGTTGGTAAATGAGGAGCAGCATTTAGTGTGTAAGCTACTTCATATGCCGGTAGCAGTACAGCTGACCAATTTTTTAAGTCTGTTTGCGGGCCAGACGCTACTGATTTTGTGACAGAGGCTGGGGGCTGGGTGAAATTTGACCATGGGCCGCATTTGGCCACCGGGCCGGACTTTGGACATGTCTGCTTTACAACTTGTCATTTAGCCCAGTATGGCTAACATCTGCCAAAATTGTGTCCATCTGTTTTAGGAACTCATTGTGATCCGAAGTGACACATCTCAATGAACCAGTAAGCATAATTAGGGGATAATAGACTGTTTTGGACATGTCTTGATCAGTGTAATAATTTGGAAAGTAAGAAAGTGAAAACTAAAGCCAAATTTAACTCCACGATTTCTCTCTGGCATTGTGATTAATGAACACAGTTCAGAACATGTTTATAGTTTGGTGGTAGTTTGGTCTACGGACCTTTTAATTAATGCTATTACATAGACTTCATAATATATTGACGGGACACTGGGCTAATTAATAGGGGGCCTATCTCCGTCAAAACTGACCGAGTGGAAACAGACAAAGAGCCTTTTACGTCGAAAATTCTTGTGAATAAAAATGCTTGAATCCCTGAGCTTTTTAGATTGAAAATTCTTGTAAATAAAGGGTTAGGGTTAGAGTAAATCCCTGAATTCTTTATAGATATGGATGTATAGCAGTCTCGATTATTGGCTGAAACCAAAAAACAAAAACAAAAAAAAAAGTGGGCAATTAGCACTTATTTTACGCAAATACGTATGTCGAATGTGCTGCTAGTCTTTAAGACACTGTGGTGTCGCCTTATCACCACAAAGAGCTTTTTACGTTGAAAATTCTTGTAAATAAATGTTTAAATTAGGGCTGTCAAACGATTAAAAATTTTAATCGAGTTAATTACAGCTTAAAAATTTATTAATCGTAATTAATCGCAATTCAAACCATCTATAAAATATGCCATATTTTCTATGAATTATGTATATATTCTGTAAAATAAATTGTTGGAATGGAAAGATAAGACACAAGATGGATATATACATTCAACATACGGTACATAAGGACTGTAGTGGGCATTTCACTCTACTGTCATTTAAATCTGTCTATGCTGTCCTCACTCCGAAGAGTCTACTTTTTCCAAAGCTAGACAGCTAGTGAACGACGCCTTAATAATCAGACTTCTTCCTTTTTCATCTGATTTATTAATAAAATGGCCTCAAACCATTGTCCTCTTTAGACCGTCGTAAAACTAAAAAAAGCTTAGCACGCTATACAGGTTAACTAAACATAAACAAAAAGTGTCTCATACAAAAAGTACAACATTTCGCTTATTGACATAATATGTACATTCTTTACAACAACCATACTTACGGACAAATCTTGTCCAAGGATCATATAAGCACAACAGAGACGTCGTGCAGCCATATTAAACTGGCAAGAATACAACAAACCATGTTGCAAAGCCACCACAAGAGTTCGCTGTTAGACAGCACAAAAAGCATTGCTGTAAAACTTACCAAAAGGCAAAATACTGTCTGAGCGGGACATGTGCGTTAATTGCGTCAAATATTTTAACGTGATTAATTAAAAAAATTAATTACCGCGCGTTAACGCGTTAATTTTGACAGCCCTAGTTTAAATCCCTGAATTATTTTTAGATATGGATGTAAAACAGTCTTGATTTTTGGTTAAAAGCAAAAAAAAAAAAAAAAAAAAACAACAACAACAAAAAACAGGCAGTTAGCATTTATTTTACATAATATGAATATGTCGAATGTGCTGCTTGTTAGGTTTTGAGTTGGTTACCTCCTAGTGTGTCCCTCTGATTGCCCATTGATTTCACCTGTTGTACCTGCTCCTATTGTATCCTCCAACCTACATCCTCCTGTACCACCAACGTGTTCCTCGTTGTCTCGTTACCCCTTGTCTGTGTTTGTACATAAGCTCCCAGTTTTTTTCACTCCTTGTCGCGACATTTTCAATGTGTATGTTCACGTCAGTGTCAATTCTTGCCCGTTCCTACGTCACAGCCCTCGTGTTCCTCAGCCTAAGTGAGTTTTTGATACCAGTCTTTTTTTAGCACCCTGACTTTTGTTTGACTTAAGAGTTGTTGGATTCCCCAGTCATTTTGTTGGTACTTTGTTTTTGTTGGCTTTAATTAAATACTTTTTGCACTGTCTATCTGCCTCACCTCCCTTTCCCTGCATTTGGGTCCACACACCACCTGCCTGCCCGCAAACCTGACACTGCTAGTCTTTAAGCCACTGCAGTGCCGCCTTATCACCACAAAGAGCTTTTTACGTAGAAAATTCTTGTGAATAAATGCTTAAATACCTGAAGTCTTAATAGATAAGGATGTAAAACAGTCTTGATTCTTGGTTAAAAGCAAAAAAAAAAAAAAAAAAGGCAGTTAGCACTTATTTTCTGTAAATATGTCGAATGTGCTGCTCATCTTTAAGCCACTGTAGCACCAAATTATCACCACAAAGAGCTTTTTACGTTGAAAATTCTTGTGAATAAATGCTTAAATCCCTGATGTCTTTAAAGATATGGACGTAAAACAGTCTTGATTCTTGGTTAAAAGCAAAAAACGGGCCGTTAGCATTTATTTTACGTAAATATTGCAAATTATAATGCCATTGCTGTATCGGCTAATTTGACCCATTGATGTTTTTCACAACGTTTCAAAACGCATGTATGGTACGAAATATATAACAATTACCTTGAATCTTCGGACAAATTACTCCTGAAACAATCCTTCCTGTTTGTATTCGGTACAGCTTTCATACTTTCTCAACCTAAATCTGGCGTTAGATCGCTGCGGAATAACTCCTCTTGATGCTGGGTGTGGGCAGGCCCCCTACTTGAAGGCGTGGCGCAGTGTTTGAGGGATGTGACCCGTCAATATAATTATGAAGTCTGTGGCTGTTATTTCTAATCTTACTTTATCATCATTCACACACCCACACACAATCACAAATACAGTAAGTTTTAAAAGAAACTTACATCCTCAAAGAACAACTTTTCCCTATTTCAAACCAATGTGATTGAATTGCATTCAATGGCCTTTTAGCGTTTAAAAATGCCATTTAACCTTATTCATTCTAGACAGGTGCATGACTAAATGCTTTTGACATCAATCTGATGCAGAAGAATTTTGACTGAACCTTTACAAGTGTGCCAAAGAAACATTTGTGACAGGCTCCATCACACTACACGATATGGCAGGTTTGACAATGGAATGGGAACTGCAGTATAAGATTGCAAAGCCAGCATCAACCATTCACTGGCACAGAACAGCTAAAGCTTCATTTTTTTTTTTTTTACTGCTTAAGGACCGAAACGTCCTTACAGACAGCCGTCATCCAGCCCACACACAGGTGCAAATCTGTCTCAGGAAAACTACAAGAATACGCAAAGCCTTATTACAAATGTTCTTTGTAGCGTACATGCTAGTATACAAGATAACCGGGTTATCTTTTGCAGGTGTTTTTTTTTATGTTTGTTTGGGGGTGGGGGGTGGGGGGGGGGGTTTCAATGGTTAACTTCAAATTTCAGCCCTGCAGAGAGAAACTCTTTACGTGTTATAAATCCGTCCCTTCTACTTAAGTAGTATCTTTGACTACATCCTACCAACTGTAAACATCAGAGAGGAAGAGAAATAATGGATGCACAATGATCACATTTTCCTGTCAGAGGCGGAAAATGTTAGGATAAGCGTGGGCGCCCAAGACACACACCATCATTTTGCCTTTTCCTTATCCCAGCAGGAGTGCTGACAGGGTATTCATCAATGGGGAAATTTCAGGGCCTTTTATGCCTTTAGAAAAGGACTAAAAAGATGTATGGACAACTTAAAAAAGTATCATACATAAAACAAATATTCCAACTGTAAATATTATGAATTAGCATTTCATTTAATACATATGCCACACTCTTATCCATGATTTCGTCATGTCTTTTGTCAAGTACACATAACAAATAAAGGGTTACTATCCTGAAAGCATAGTACACAACCAGAATTGTCCAACTTTAACATGACCTGGTTAGCTTAGCATTTATTTGTTTCAGACTTCATGGATCTCAGGGAAGGCAATGCTATGTATGTTGGTTTGGTTCTGACGGTGATGGCTAAGGTGAAGGACCAGCTGTAGTGCTTACGGTTTGCGACTGGTTTCTATTTGGACCTTTTGCAGTCTGAAAATATGGCAATGTATACATTTTATGTAAAATTATTAGTTTATTATATATTACATCTACAATTGAAAACTGGTCAAGAATGTTTTGAAAAATCCTTCTCTGCACAGAGCACAAAATCCATTCATCCATTGATTTTCAACACCGTTTCTGCTTGTCAGGATCACTGGGTGCTGGAGTTGTCCTCTGGTGAAAGGCAGACTATACCCTAAACTGGGCGCCAGTCAGTTGTGGCACACAAGAGACAGACAACAATTTGCACCCACCATCAGACCACCAGAGTGGGAATTGAGCCCACCATCAGACCACCAGAGTGGGAATTAAGCCCACACTGCCTGCGCCAAAGTCAGGTGAATGCAGCACTAGGCCATCAGTGACACCAGAGCAGAAAAATGGCATGAAAATCATAAGCACAAACTAGACATTTTGGGAATAATAATGTTCAGGATTTAAATTTTATTGCTTCACCTGTAATTTATATGCATGTAAATGCATCAGAATATTGATAATACGATAAATGTAAGCAAAACAGGACAAACATAACCCAATGCCACCCACACACATAAAAGATTCACACGCACCCACACGAATCTTCTCTCAACCACATAAGCACACGAGGTAGAAAGGCAACTTAATCGCTAACTTACTGTCAGCAATTTGCAGGAAGGAAATATCAGACTTATTCCAAATAAAAGCTGTTAAAATTATAATAAGGATATAAATATTATAATCAGCAACTCGGTGAATGATGGATTAGCAATGCCACCTCACAGTTCAGGGGTAGTGTGTTCAAATCCAAGGCTTCCGTTGTGGAGCTGAAATGTTTTCTCCAAGTACTTTGGTTTCTTCCCATAGTCTAAAAACATGCATGCTAGGTTAATTGAATACTTAATTGTTCATAGGCGTGAGTATGACTGTGAATAGGGTGTAATCGTTCCCTCTGATTAGCTGCAGAGTGGACACTGCACGTAATGTATGTTGGAATTTGGTAGAATGGTCAATGCTAGTCTGTGGACACAAGTCCAGGAAGGGTGTGTATTTTTTTGTAGGCCTAATTCTACTTCCAATTGCATGGCGTACTTGTTAACCCCTATAAGCGGCGCATCCTGCCCTCTTTCCAAGGGTGCAAGTTTACGTGTATCCATGAAATTAAGAAAACTTGGTCCAAAACATGCCTTTTCTTAGTCCAGACTAGCTTTGTCTAGAGTTGCACGGTGTAGAAAATTAGGGCCTTAAAGCTCAAGACCTTTTGGATAAGTGAGTACTTCTGATCAAGGCTCTCTTTCTTCTCCATGTTCACAGTCCGTTGTCCTATTTTGTGTAATGTTGTTTTCCTACAGGTATGCAGCTAATCTTGCTTTTCTCTGCAGTGCCCGCATCAAGTGCAGTAAACAAAATTGAAAGACTGCAAGTTTTAAGTTTTTCATAGTGCATCTGAAGCCTAAAAACAAAATCCCTGAAAAGCAGATAACAAAGTAGCCCTATTAAACACTAAATTCATGAAGTAATGAAACTGCTTAAAATCCAAGATTTACATGAAACATCAACCTATTTTATTATGGTTGTATATTGTAATTTTGTTTGCACATTCTAGACAACAACTGATAAAGTGTGAATACATTTTGAGTGTTAATCTTTCGCACGAGGGGAGGAGACATGAATAATTCATAAGAAAAACTGCTGGTCAACCACCACATCAATGACTGGTAAATAATTCAGAGACAGAGTGGGTGAGAAGCTGCCTGGCCCTGATTATGATTGAGAGACACGGGGACAGGACCTGCTTATAGATTCTTGATGGGTTTTACCACATCAAGATGAGAGGACAGCCAAGGAGGAGAAGAGCGTACAAATAATTCATAAGAAGGAGCTGCTGATGAGCAAGATGATGAAATCCAGAGTTTGTGCACGGAGATTGCATGATAAATTTGTCAATAGCTGCATTTCTATTTTGTGTGTTCCTGCTCTGTCGAGTTGTTTCAGCAATGGAATAGTAATGATATATTTCCATTTGGTTCTCGGCCAAGCGGGAACTGTTTCTGTACATCAGTTGGTCAAGGTCATGGGAAGAATAGATAGAAAGAGTAAAGAACAGTGGCTGTGTAGATAAAAGGCGATTAACCACGGGGTCCATACAAATGTCAAATTGAAACGTCATTTTTATCCTAAAAATAATTGGTCAACGGTGGTCTCTTTAAAGCAAAGTCAAACTTAACATTTTACAAAGTTGCCTATCTTCAAAATGCACATTTCTTTCTGCCCATGACAACCTATTTATGCTACAATACATATGGACTTTAAATTTCCTCAGTTCAGTAAGGTCCATATGAAGTAATTTACCCAGATATTATACTATATGATGCATACTCTGATGTGCAAAGTTGTTCATGTGTCCAATTGATTGTGATTGTGCACCGGTATATGTAAATTGGTGCATTTGCTGGCCATAACTAGACTGCCATCAACACACAAACATGGTCCATTATATAGCTCCCCCACGAACATGTGATGAATTGCGATTTCCTTGTGCTTTTTGAAGTGTGGTTTGGGTCATTGTCCTGCTGGAAGACCCATGACCTCTGAGGGAGACCCAGCTTTCTCACACAGGGCCCAAAATTTCGTCTTCAAAAGCACTAGAAGATGGTTTGAGGGAAAGCACTGAAGACTTCTAAAGAGGCCAGCAATGAGTCCAGACCTGAATTCCATAGAACACCTTTGGAGAGATCTGACAATGGCAGTTTGGAGAAGGCATCCTTTAAATCTCAGAGACCTGGAGCAGTTGTCCAAAGAAGAATGGTCTAAAATTCCAGCATAGCATTGTAAGAAACTCATTGATGGATACAGGAAGCTGTTGTTCGCAGTTATTTTGTCTAACGGTTGTGCTAGTATTAGTATTAGGTTGAGGATGCAAATACCTTTGTCCAGCCCATTTTTGGAGTTTAGTGTAAAATGATAATGATTTAATTTTTTCCCCCATTCTCCTTTGTGTTTTTTCAATGCAAGCAAAATAAATGAAGATATTACTACCAAAGCTTTTGCATTGCAATCATTTTCTAGGAGAAATTGAGCATTCTCTGACAGAATTGCAGGGGTGCCAATACTTTTGGCCAGCAGTGTACGGTTCCCTGTGCACTTTTACACACAGAAACGTCGCTTTGCCACAATCATTGCCTGGAAACATTAATACCACTAATAATAATTAGGGCTGTCAAAATTATCGCGTTAACGCGCGGTAATTAATTTTTTAAATTAATCATGTTAAAATATTTGACGCAATTAACGCACATGTCCTGCTCAGACAGTATTCTGCCTTTTGGTTAATTTTACAGCAAGGTTTTTTGTGCTGTCTAACAGCGAACTCTTGTGGTCGCTTTGCGACATGGTTTATTGCTTTCTTGCCAGTTCAATATAGCTGCACGACGTCTCGAGCTGACGCCTACGTTGTAATGTTGTGCTTATATGATCCTTGGACAAGATTTGTCCGTAAGTATGGTTGTTGTAAAGAATAAACATATTCTGTTAGTAAGCGAAATGTTATATTTTTTGTATGAGACGCTTTTTGTTTATGTTTAGTGAACCTGTATAGCGTGCTAAGCTAATGTTGTTGCTAATGCAATGCTTGTGTACTTTTTTTTTGTAGTTTCACTACGGTCTAAAGAGAACAATGGTTTGAGGCTATTTTATTAATAAATCAGATGAAAAAGGAAGAAGTCTGATTATTAAGGCGTCGTTCACTAGCTGTCTAGCTTTGGAAAAAGTATACGCTTCGGAGTGAGGACAGCATAGACAGATTTAAATGACAGTAGAGTGAAATGCCCACTACAGTCCTTATGTACCGTATGTTAAATGTATATATCCATCTTCTGTCTTATCTTTCCATTCCAACAAATTATTTTACAGAATATATATATAATTTACAGAAAAATATGGCATATTTTATAGATGGTTTGAATTGCGATTAATTGCGATTAATTACGGTTAATTAATTTTTAAGCTGTAATTAACTCGATTAAAAATTTTAATCGTTTGACAGCCCTAATAATAATAAATCCTAATGTAACAGGGGGCAGTGCATTTGGATAGGCAGACCAGGGGGGTGGTCGTCCTTTTTAAGAAGGGGGACGGGGGTGTACAACTATAGAGGGATCACTCTCCTCAGCCTCCCTGGTAAAGTCCATTCAGGGGTGCTGGAGAGGAAGGTCTGTCGAGAAGTAGAATCTCAGATTCAGGAGGAGCAATGTGGTTTTCGTCCAGGCCGTGGAACAATGGACCAGCCCTACACCCTCGGCAGTACCCTTGAGGGTGCATGGGAGTTTGCCCAACCAGTCTACATATGTTTTGTGGATTTGGAGAAGGTGTTCAACAGTGTCCCCCGGGGAGTCCTGTGGGGGGTGCTTCAACAGTACAGGGCACCGAGCCCCCTTGTAAGGACTGTTCAATCCCTGTATGCCCGGTGTCAGAGTTTGATCCGCATTCTTGGCAGTAGGTCAGATTCGTTCACAGTGAGGGTTGGACTCTGCTGAGGCTGCCCTTTGTCATAAATTCTTTTCATAATTTTTATGGACAGAATTTGTAGACACAGCCCAAGCATTGATGGGGTCCAGTTTGGTGGCCTCAGCATTGCATCTCTGCTTTTTGTACATGATGTGGTGATGTTAGTTTCATCAAGCCATGATCTCCAACTCTCATTGGAGCGGTTCGCAGCCAACTGTGAAGCGATTAGTATGAAGATCAGCACCTCTAAATCCGAGACCATGGTCCTCAGTCGGAAAAGGGTGGCGTGCCTTCTTCGGGTCGGTGATGAGATCCTGCCCCAAGTGGAGGAGTTCAAGTATCTTTTGGTCTTGTTCACAAGTGAGGGCAGCAGGGAGCAGGAGATCGACAGGCGAATTGGTGCAGCGTCTACAGTGATGCGGACTCTACAATAATCCTCTTGTAATTACGTAAAAAAAGACTCGTCGAGAAGCAACCCTACTATTGGCTCACAGTTAATGTACCGTATTGGCCCGAATATAAGACTGTGTTTTTGCATTGAAATAAGACTGAAAAAGTGGGGGTCTTCTTATATTCGCGGTCTAGACGTTATACCCATTCACGACGCTAAATGGCGCCAGATATCATAGAAGCGATGTTCTGTCATGACAGATCTCAGCTACTCCCAAGTTTAACCAGTTTGCATTGTTTTATTGCAATGTTTTTCCTTATTCAGATTTGTTTCAAGACTACAGTTACAGTTAGACTTCACTTTGATGGTTAATGCAGTTATTGCAATTTTGTTGTTTTATCACAATAGATTGGTTTATTTACATTTCAAAAACCAGAAGCCATTCATTTATGAATGTGATTGCACTTTAGTTTACATATTTAAATGTTCAGACATTAAGATTTGAATGAGGCAAAATGACATGTTTTTTCTCTCAAATATATTGTTATAACCATTTGTTTCAGATGCACTGTAATTATTTTCTGTATAAAAATTAATTTGGTGTTCAAAAAGTCTTTTTTCATACTTGAGTCTTGAAAAAGAGTGGGTCGTCTTATAATCAGGGCCGTCTTCTATTCGGGCCAATACGGTATCTGCGGTTTGGAAGTATTTTGAGGTATCAAAGAAATATATACAGTAAATTATTAATATTCATATTCTCTCGTGCTCCCCAAAGTCGTCTTAGTTTGGTTTTAATTTGCATAAAGGCTCGGTGTAAAAATCCTGATCCTTGGTGCAAGATTGGTACAGGTCATTGAAATCTTTGAAAATGCTTGGATTTTACTGTTGTGTTTTCAAGGTTTGAAAAATGCTTGAATTTTGCAAAAATAACTTGAAAAGGCTTGGAAGTGTTAGGCACACAATATTTCTCAGCACCCTGTCTAAATAAATAAATTATCAAATAAAGGAAAATAAAATAAATGTTCTTCATAGCTACTACACTCTCGTTCTGAAGTTGCTTTCCATCGATGTCCAGCAGCACATTGAGTAGAGTGCATTTGAGCCCGTGCATGAGTAGTGAGTTAACCAAGCAAACAGTATACAAATAGTATTTAAATGTATACATGTACATTTGCTGTGGTTTAGTACAATACGTTTATGGCACAACCACTTCCTTTTTTTGTCACATATTTTCCCGCGATTTCCACACCCACTCTGTCAGTCGCCGTTTTATCCGGCTGGGAGGCACTTTGCTTGGCTTCGTCGCCGTTGAACTCGGCCTACTCCCCTGGCTCTTCACCGATTCCACTTATTGCACAAAAAAGCACAGTCTTATTTTAAGGAGTAGGAAAGATTGCAATTGCCTTGTAAAGAGCTTGATTAATTTCGGTATAGTTTTGTTGTTGTTTTTGTGAACTACAGTTCCACACAAAAGTACATCGAGATCTCATTCAGCTTAGCAAATGGAGATTTGAGATCCATTTTTCAGGTGTCCCAAGCTTCCAAAAAGCGGCTTTATCAAGGTTTCATCGGCCGTGACGTGTGTGTCTACATCCACCGAACATAATCCTATGAGGACGCCAGCACCTCTGCTGTAGGACGCTTTCAGAGTTTGCCACAAAACACTCACTGCCGCTGGGAACGCACCCTCCCATGGGTTTCACAAACGGCACCTTTCAAACTAAATTTTCCTAGCCTCCAGGGTTGTAGAATCAATGCCAAGGCAAGGGGAATTAATCAGAAAACAATGAAATAGCAGCACGGTGGCAGAGTGGTTAGCACGTCCGTCTCATAGTTCTGAGATCAAGGGTTCAATCCAGGACTCCTGTGTGGAGTTTGCATGCCCTGTGCGTGCGTGAGCTTTCTCTCAGTACTCCAGTTTCCTCGCACATCCCAAAAACAGGCATGGTATGCTGATTGAACACTTTAAATTGTCCTTAGGTATGAGTGTGTGCGAATGGTCTCCTTGTGCCTTGCGTTTGGCTGGAAACCATTGCCCATAGCTATCTGGGATTGGCTACAGCACTCCCACGACCCTCATGAGGATAAGAGCCTCGGAAAATGAACGAATGAATAATTAAATACAATAATTTTTAAAAATGAATTATATGCATGTGCATTTTTCGGCCTTTCAGTCTTCAGCCAAGTGTTTCCAATGTTCGGCTGTCTGTTTCGGCCAAGAATTTTGCTTTTGGAACATCCCTAATATTTTGATAACGAGTAAGTCTAGAAAAACCTCTGCTGACCACTGATGGGAGCTGCAAAACCACCAATTAGAAAGCAGCTTCATGCCACTCACTTTTTAGTTTTTAGTTTAGATTAGTTTCTTTTATATAAACCTTTTTGGTATAATGTAATTGTAAAATATATATTTTAAAAAAATACTTTTTCAGTCTGCATAAACAAAATGTGTTAATTCATTTTACAGGAATCTGTCTATTTAAAATTATTCATCTAATTTGCATTTTGAGGATGTGTTCAGACACTTTAATAAGGAAACCACCATAGCTCTTACAGTTATCTCTTTAGCCATTGGGACATTACAGTGAAAATGTATTAAGCCACAAACCAACTGTTGTTTGAGGATTTTTATATAATTAGCATGTTCCAGTTTAAAATTTATCTCAGGTGAGGCTAGACAAACTATGTTCAATAGTAAGGTTTAGAAAGGCAAAATGAATGCTTTGGAAATAGTCATTAGGAAAGCAAAAGGGAAAGCATGAGGCTCTTTTATAGTGCATCACTGTAATCTTTCCTCCTATCAGCCATTTAAAAATAAATAAATAAAATACATGTCATTTCAAATAGAGAATTAGCCATTTGTCGCATTGTTGATTGTGAGGGATGTGGCTTTGGTCGTAGGGGGTTAGCGAAGTGAGCCTACCTTTAAGTCTTGCTCACAAACTCCTTTGAGTGTATAAATACAGTGTATAAAATGTTAAAGCCCACCTGATTGATATGCTTCAGTTTGTCTATGATTTGATGAATCACTGGGTCAGCTCCTTTCACTTTAACCTCGGGGTTTGCAGCTTGCGCCTTGATACCACTTCCCACCACACGCAGAGTGTAGCTGTGAAAACAAGAACAAATTGACTTGACAATCTTTGGTTGGCAACTACAATGTCCCTTCAATATTAAAGTCATTTATTGCCAAAGATGTGTTTTTATAGGTTTTGCGTTTTTTTTTTATGTGAACAGCATATAAGAATGGCTCCGCTTTACTGTGAATTATTTTTTGTTAACGATGGATGTCCAATCCATTTGAACTGGGACAAGTGGCAGCCATCATTTGCTGCCAATTCTCTATGCTTACAAGGGTTGGCCGTCTACTGCTATAAATGGTATTGGAAGAGTTAATTTTGCCATCAACGGAAATCCTTTTTTTGCGTCAATATAAAATACACAGAAAACACAACCAGAGGTGACAGCATAATTCAATTGCCTTAACATTCTAGAGCTAAACATGGATTTGCTACACGATAGAATCATGTTTCACTTGCCTCAGCAACTGCAATGAAATTCTATAGTTATGTATTCCATGCCGTTAAAACTACTCTTTATTATCGCTTTTGCATATAAAGTATTAATTCACAGTAAGTGCAATGGATGCAACCACTCACTTATGATATACACCATGGTGTTTCTACTGTATATGTGACATTAAGCCTTATTTGAAAGCAGTTTAGTGCCATTATCGCTAGGTAATAAGAGTTCAGTTCACTTCAAGGTCTCTGTCTTTTCAGCTGTGATTCTGTATCAATGACATTTTGTAGGTTGTGAGCGAGCACAATATAGCAGATTTCAAACCCCAATGAGTAATTCAATACAATGACTACATCAAGGGAAACACAAACAACTGACAACCTTTATGTTGTAGGTACATGCAGGTCTGATTAAATACAAAAAAGTAACCAATGTGAATTTAAAGATTTCAAGATAATCATTGAGTTAAGAGATTGATTAGTTCTTAGTCACTATAATATGAGTTTGATTTGAAGTGAGTCGGGGTGAAAAGAAGACTATATGAATAAGTAAAACACTGGCAGCACAGTGTCTAAGTCATTTACAAGAAAATACGGGTGGTAGAATGTAAAGTTGTTAAGTTGCAGTGATGTGTTTTTGATAGAAATGGGGCCGATCGGACCCTGTATCTCGTCCTAGTACGTATATTTCGCCGATCGGATTGACCCAACCTGTGAAAATTTCCGATCCATGAGCCATATCATAAGTCTCGTCATTTAGGGTGCATAAAAGTGCTCGCATTTCGTAATGTAATTTGGGGATCGCCTACACAGCGCTCCACAATTTTATTTCATTTTGTCAATAGATAAGCAATGCTAATGTTTCATTTCGGGTCCACTTTGTGAGCAAAAGCCGTTTCGCCTGTTAACAAGTCATTTGGATCTTCCCGTTTTAGATTTGAGATTTTGCACCATTCAGTTCAAAATCTAATGTTAAATTGCTGTAAAGGAACTTAACATTTTACATACCGCCAGTCAATCAACCTCGAAGGGGTCCATTTTGGGTATTTTCAGCTCAAAAAATGAGTTTCACCTAGAGGGTTCGTACACCTCTTTCATGACCAAATTTAAGCACTTTTTAAGGAATTTCAAGACCAATTTTCCATTTTTTTCAGTACCTTCAAAACCAGGGGTGTCCAAACTATTCCACATACAGCCACAGTGGGTGCTGGGTTTCATTTCAACAAAACAAGACCACACCTTTTCACTAATCTGTTGTCTTACAAGTGTAATCAGTTGACTGCAGTCAGGTGCTGCTTGTTTTAGCAGAGACTTCATTGGTTAAACTGTCTTTGCTCAATTGGTAGGAACAAAAACTAGGACCCACAGAGGTCCTTGAGGACCGGTTCTGATACTGAAGGGAATAGGTACCGTTCTCGCTCACACCATATAATTGTTTGCATTAGTCTAACACATTCATCTAACTATAGTTTAGGCAGACTTCACTCCATGCCCTTGGACACAGTAAAGTGAATTAGCCTGGCTCTGCCAGACTATTCTCCCTGTATTTTTCAAACACTGAGAGAAATAGTCTGGAACCCCTCCCATTAACGGCCTTTTCGAGCAGATACAAAATCAATCGACAAATCAGATTCGTTTATTTGCGTCACGTGTTCTTCACAAGCAACGTCACTCTTGCGCGTCGACAGTCGTCCCTTCAGCAACACAGACGGTGAACGGCAGAGCCGAGAATATGTTCCAATCCACGGTAAAATCAGTTTTAAATGACCAAAAACACATCGACACGAGTCACTGACAACAATCTGTCTCGCGCTAGCCATGTCGAATAAACTCCGCTCTCTTCGTATGTTTACTTCCGCGCGCAAGTCCGTCATCCTGAAGTCGCCATTTTTCTAACGTCAGGTCTGCCCGTCACTGATTGGTCCACTCCGCTGTCTGTATGCTGTGGCTTGCTCCGCCCTGGAAATTGTTTCCGTGGGAAGGGTGGCCAGACTCAATAGCTGGAACAGCGTTGAGTCTGGTGTACCAGGCTAAAAGTGAATCACCTTATCGGGGCTCATCAGGGGGAAATGGAAAAATGGTACCGATTCTCGTAGGCACCGTCTAACTGTTTGCATTACTCTAACACACGTAATATAATTAATCAGGGAATAGTATCATTTCTCATATTTACTGTAGGACTGCACTACTTTAACACACCTATTATAAAATAAATAGCTCAACCATAGTTTAATGAAAAGAAGCAGAATAGATACACAGCGCCATCTTATCACAGAAGCCCAACGTGTGCGTCACGAGCAAGATTGACGTACCAACTCTTGCAATCAGTCTCCCGACCACTCCAAGGACATAGAGCAGGGCGCTCTGTAGTGTCTCGCCCAGCCAGGATAACAAAGTTGATAGCGGGCGCTTGGGACGTCAAGACCAGCGTCGGTCGCTGTGCCAACCACGTCCCATCCATGCACGAACCTAACTGCCCAAAACCGGCCACAGAGGGATGATCCCGAAATCACACCTTCAGCCCGGCCCACTCCACCCCAGCCTTCAAAAAACACTGGACACTGAGATAACAAACAGATTTGCTGCTCGGAAACATTTTCTATGTTGCCTTGTTTTGGATCCAGAATTGTTCCTCCGTCGTCTGTTTTTGCCTTGTTTTTTGACCATTGTCAACGAATAATTTGTCAACATGGTTTCTTTGAGTCTTCTTCAAACTTTTGGAACATGGAGTCAGTACAAAGGGTTAACACAGGGAGTGAACGCGCGGAATACCCGCCGTCCCGGTTGACTTGCGCGGGGTGACATCGGCAGAGCGCACTTCGTTCGGCTGTCGCCGTTTCCGTGCGGCTTGGCCGGGGCGGTGAATTCCAACAATACTACTGTTTTAAACAGAACCCCAATGTTTATTTTGGGTCTTTTGATTTTTAAACGCTCAGGCGCAAATAAAATATTGTGCATTCTCACATGTACATAAACATCTTCCAAAATGTTCTACGGAGGCTCAAGAAATTTAGTTTGATGCGTGCCAATTCTGAAACCTCATAAGGGGGTGCATTCCCAGCGGCAGTGAATGTTTTGTGGGCAAACCCTGAACACGTCCTACAGCAGAGGTGCTGGCATCCTCATAGGATTATGTTCGGTGGATGTAGACACACACGTCGTGGCCGATGAAACCTTGATAAATCCGCTTTCTTGGAAGTTTGGGATACTTGAAAAATGGGTCTCGCGCCTCCAATTGCTAAGCTAAATGAAATCTCGATAGACATTTGTGTGGAACTGTAGTTTCACAGGCACAACAACAACAAAAAACTATTCCATTCTTGCCGACATTAGTAAAGCTATTTACTAGGCTATTACAATTCCCTCCGACCCCTTAAAATAAGACTTCTTGTGCAGCAAGGGGAGTCGATCGAGAGCCAGGCAAGCTGACCGAGTCCTAGCGGCGCCAACGCTAAGCAAAGTGGCTCCCAGCTGGATTAAACGAATGGCTGAGGGGGTGTAGAAGTCGCGGGAAAAAAATGTGACAAAAAGAGGAAGTGGTCGTGCCGTAAAAGTATTGTACTAAAACACAGCATACGCACATGTATGCTTGTAAATACTATTTTATTTGTATACTGTTCGCTAACTCCAAATTACTCAAGCACGGGCTCAAATGCACTGTATTGGATTTGACACGGGACATCAAGGGAAAGCAACTTCAGAAAGAACATGTAGCATCAAATTTATTTTATTTTCCTTAATTTAATTATTTGTTTATTTAGACAGGTTGTTAAGAAATATCAGATGGAATAATTGAATCTACCAAAAGTAAAATTACAAAATAGAAGAGAGAAACAGTTTAATGTTTACACAGATGTGTTGATATCAGAAAGTGTTTGTAAGTTCATGCAATTAAAAAACAAAAATGGCAGTCATTTTTCAAATCAGAGTTGACCTTTCACAAATGACCTGTCAGACAGCATTTGTTTAATCACTGGACACTGCCTGTGTAAAAAACTGATAAGTAATCTGTATTGAGTGAGAATTAGGGTCTGTTAAAAATAGAACTTTAGACATGTTTTAATTTCATATGTTGTCCTGAAATATAATCCTATTCAGCAAAGTCACCTTAATGTACCTTGATTAGAGTTTATCTATTCGGTGTACCAAGTTGTAATCTAGACTCTGGAATGGGAAGAATTCATTTTGATTATGGTCTAACACTACAAAAACTACCTGCATCCAGGACGTTTCAAGTGATCGATGTGTGATTCACAGTACAGTATAAGCTTAAGCAACAAGCACATATTCATGCGCATTCTAACACATATGACGCTTAGCGATTTTCTTTGCCCACCTTTCATATACTGTAAGTAGCCTGGCATGCCAGCCTCACTTAAAAACAATTCCCTGTCATGCCTTCATGCTACACCACAAAGTCCCACCTCGCGTGCTGTGATTCTCCAGTCGATATTGAACCGGAGTTGAAATCCAATTGAAACCACAGTATACCAAGATGACTTGCCATGTATTTCATACATGGCGAAAATCAGTCTGGCTTGTCGGGCAAACATATAAGGAGGCGATGGTGTCATGAAGTGCTTTAATCCGGACTACTTCATTTTAAATTAGTCCTTGACATTCTAGACTAGGAAGAGGAATTTCAAATTGACCTAATATCTATCGTATTAACCAACTAGCCTAAAATGTACTTTGTGTATAGTATATGTTTTTCATAGACTCACTATCAGTTGACGGGACAGCTCCTACAGAGATTGCGCCACGCCTTCCTTAAGGAGGCCGACGCAGGCAGGCAGAGCTGCGATAAACTCAAACACACAGATTAAGGTTGAAACAGGACGAAAGTTGTACTGCATACAAGCAGGCAAGAGTGTCTGAAGAGTAATTTGGTTGAGGATTCAAGGTAATCATTATATGAAATAGCACCATGCATGTACTTTGAAACGTGAAAAAAAATGGATGGAAAAAATTAGCCTAACATTAGATTGAGATATTTACTTAAAATGAATGAAAACTGTCCTTTTTTTTTTTTTTTTTTTGCTTTTAACCAATAATCTAGTATTTTTTACGTTCATGTCTATAAAAATTATGATATTTAGCATTTATTTACAAGACTTTTCAACTTAAAAAGCTCTTTGTTTTGTTACGGCCGCCATTTTGGATCACGCAATAGCCTAATAGCTTGAAATATTTGCGTAAAATGAATGATTAACTGCCCGTTTTTTGTTTTTGTTTGTTTGTTTGTTTTTGACCAAGAATCTAGACTGTTTTACGTTCATATTTTGAAAAAAAAAATCTGTGATTTAGCATATATTTACAAGAAATTTTAACTTAAAAAAACTCTTTAAAAATAAAAACTGCTTTATGACAGCCGTTTTGTTGGATTTTGTATCTCTTAATTGTAATTTAGATATTTCTGCATCCATATGAAAGAAAATTCAGCTTTTACGTGTTTCATTTATGTAACAGTTCAATCTAAAAACTTTCAGTGCAGCACCATGGGGAAGAAGTGTTGAGTTGTGGGCTGCAAGATGGAGGAGGATGGAGCACAACTTTATGGACAGTGACAAGTTCACCTCATTCGAGGACCTCAAGGAGAAGATCAAGACAGGACCTCAAGGAGAAGATCAAGACAGAGACACCTACAAACTACAGTCAAGTTTTTTTCCCCACACCTAGCTCAGGATAAAAGAAACATTGGCTCGGAAAATACATCTTTTTGCCGGAAATTTAATTTTAATGTTTGATTTTTGATTCGTTTCAGTTGGAACATATTTTACATAAATTATATACTATTACATACTGTATATTGCTACCTGGACAGGAAGGTCCAGGCCAGCGCCTCTGTGGCTGAGTGCTGGAAGATGGAGCTTGCCCAGCAGGAGAACATGGAGATCGCCGTGGAGCTCTAGAGGGGTGACCCGCCCTCTGTGATGTTCGACGCCCTGGTCGAGCTGGTCGACAGGGGAGAGCTGGAAACGGGCCGGGTGGTCCTCAAGCGGCCATCTCTCCCCATGGCCCACATGGCATCCTTCTGGATGTCGCTGTGGGACTCCCTGATGTGCAGGGAAGACAAGAGGGAGCACACGGTTAGGTTCCTTTCCCTTGCCATGCACCACAGGGACTGCTTCAGGCACCTGCCGAAGTTCTTGGCAGCCTCAGACCCAACCTTGCAGGGGTACCGGTGTCAGGAGGGGCACAGGTTGGCCAATACCATTTGCCGCACATCAGTAGGTTCCTCTTCAACTGTTTTGGTGCGAACTTCTACAGGGATGTGACTTCAGAAGCGAGGAAGAACAAGGCTTTGGAGTGGCCGACCGGCAGGAAAAGGAGCAGAGTCAAGGAGGGCAGGAAGGAGATCACGGGGGACATGGACTTTTACAAGTCTGGGAAGCTGACCGGGGCCAACACGTCATAGGTAAAGATGTGATTGTTAAAAGAAAAGGGCCAGATATCTGACAAAACGTGCTGAGCCAATTTTGACATTGGACTTCAGTAAGTTCAATAAGTTGTCATAGTATATAGAAAAATGCAAATGTTGCTTTTGTTGAATAAAATGAAGATGATTCCGCATGTTTGTCATGTGAAAATTGAGTGATTTATTAGCTGTTGAAAACTTGTGTCAAAATTGCACTTAAAAAAAAAAGCAGGTATTTCGGCCAAAAACGTATATGTTAAATATTGCTTCTGATACTGAAAATATAGGTGATTATCTCTGCATTTGGTGATTTGTGTGCATTTAACATAAAATCTGAGAATTTTATAGCCATTTTAAGTTTTGTTATAGATATATTAAAAAAATAATTGGGATTTTATTCGGGAAAGACTGAATTTTTTGATGCCGCTGCTTATGGAGACGCATATATGCCCAAGGAAGGTGCCTGTTTTGGTTTTAGGTCACTGGCGGCTTTGGTTTTGAAAATATTTCAATTTTAAGTTTTTTAAAATAGGCCTCCGATGGATTGGCCCCGAGCTCCGTCCCCCGTCAACTGATAGTGAAGTCTATGGGTTTTTTTCTCTGTATTCTTTAATTTCATCCACCAAATGCCATGCGATAAGTACTTCTGTTGCTGTTCATATCACACTTTACCTGAGGTTTTCTTATTTGAAAACTGCCGATATGTATCAAATCGGCCTGAGGCCAAAGATTTCCAACCCTTATTTTTATAAATTATAGATGTTTACTTTGTAGTGTGGAGTTTAAATTATATTTTGTGACAAGAGTCCGGTAACTTTTCTGACACAACTTGTACGCACACAAAAAGCATAAACATACCACACATATCGTTAACTTGGAACAAGTAAAAGCTCGAGTTACATCTGAATGCAAAACAAACTGACAGTTGACACACCAGACAATAAGAGGACTTTTTAAAACATTTCATTGATTAAAGAAAAACTTTTCATCATAGTCGCCATACATTCTTCAGACTGAGTGAAAAGCATACCACATGATTCAGGACAGTGAACAGGAGGCATCAAGCAGTTGAATGATTACCATGTGTCTCTGTAGAGTAGCAGCAGGATCCAATAATCCATATCCAGCTCCACAAAGGAACACTTGCTTTGCATCACATCTCTACTTGACAATTTCTTTCTCTTTAATCCCTGACAACTGCCAGTCTCATTCAAAAACATTGTTATGTATGGGCAACACGGTTTCATCTCGGACATAAAACTCAAAGGGTTGCCTTGTCAAAGTCAATGACCTCGCAACGTTGTGGACAGGTTTTCTTTCCAATAAGAGGACCATTTTGCTTTCAAGTGGGGCTTTTGAAATTCATGAATGCAAATATTTCCATAGATATATGAGGTACTGGCTGATTATTCATCTGTTTGCGCTCTTAAAATATGAAAACTGGTAAACGCAAAAGCTTGCCCTTGCAGATAAACTAAGTGGCCAGTGGTGACATAGTGTAAATTAGGAGAGTAAGTTGGTATATACATAGCACAACTTAACATATGGCACTAGCATACTGTAGGAAAAAAGGATGCCAATGAAATCCCCTGTGAGAAGGAAAGTGTTAGAATGACACAAGGCATATGTGTTGGCTGAATGATACATACAGCCAAACTTTCAAAATGCCACAAATGTATTTTCACGCCAGCACAGACCACGCTGTTTGTGTTTTGGAATTTGGCAAACTGGTCTGCGCCAAAGTAGGCATACCTGGGCAACGGCGGGGATTCCTTGAAGACACACCAAGTGCAAGTGACAATTTCGTATATGAAATGCACTTTTACTACAAGTGAGCAAGTGAGTGACCGAGTGAGCGAGTGGATCAGTCAGTCAGCAAGTGATTCAGTCAGTCAGTGGCACTTCTTGTCACTCTAAGTTCCACTCCACAATATGAATACAATATGTGAAAATATGAATCCCAGAACAAAGAATGTTCAAAGTTGACATGGCTCTTGGGCATTCCTAAATTGACTCAATGTTATGGCCTAAAACGTTGAAGGGAGAATTGTTTCTGGCCAATAATTTTTTTTCTTTACATTTTTGAATTCCAAACATTGTTAGATGAGCTGTCTGCGGTCTGCAGTCTCTTTAATTTTTCTGAGAGATGCTTCATTAATACATGAAGGAGACGGTTGTTCCGTTACTCAGGAGATGATGGAGTTAGACGTTCTTTATGGTTAGCTTGGTAGGCTTGGAGTTAGTAAACAATAAGGTGATACCTACCTTCCGCTTTCCACTAAGGCAGGAGTTGGCAACCCAAAACGTTGAAAGAGCCATATTGGACCAAAAAAAAAAAAAAAAAAAAAAAAAACAGAAATATGTCTGGAGCCGCAAAAAATTAAAAGCCTTATATAAGCCTGATAATGAAAGCAACACATGCTGTATGTCTCTATATTAGCTATATTAGTCTACTATCAAAATGACTAAGTTGGCAATAATTATACATAATTAGAAATTATAAGAGATTTCATGATTAAATGTTTATTTTCCCCACAGTGCATCCTATAGAGAATGACGCACCACGTGACTGCCCTGTTGTACGATGCCGTCTCAAGTTTTACTTCGTTACAATATTAATGGTAAATGGACAGTACTTATATAGCGCATGTATCTGCATGGTTACCATGCCCAAAGCGCTTTACATGAGCACACATTTACCCGTTCACGCACACATTCACACACCAATGGGGCTGCTGCCATGCAAGGCGCTGTCAACCCATTGGAGGCAAATCAGGGTCCAGTGCCTTGCCCAAGGGCACTTCGACAGTGGGCAGTCGTAGCCGGGAATCGAACCACTGACCCTACGGTCCAAGGATAACTCCAGCTACCAACTGTGCCACGGCTAATGAATTAGAAGAATGTTTGTGTCATGTTTTCCCTCCTACAGAAACCATATTGAAACAAAAAATATTTGTACCTCCCGCATCTTTTTCCATATTCAAATATTAAAAAGCCGCATGCGGTTCTAGAGCCGCTGGTTGCTGACCCCCGCACTTAGGAAAGGAAGAGGGTGGGGTCGTTGAGTTTCAGAAATTCTTCATGCACAACAATATGTGCACTTCAAAATGTAATATCAACCACGAAGAGATTAGTAGTAGTGTAGTTTTTATTCATAAGTCGTTATTTGCTTATATTACATTTCTTCACATTGTATTTTTTAATTATGGGCATTACAATGACAAAACTTCACAACCAGGAATAATTGGAGTTCACTCTGGGGTTTTGTTGGATTTACAAAATATGAAGCTCTTGGAATACATTCAAAGACCACGGAAAAAGTATGCAGATACAATGGTGCAACAAGTCACACTGTTGCAATGGAAGTCACAGCAGAACAGATCAAAACAAGATTATGTTGTGAAAATGTATTTTCTAGCATTCACAAAACAACTCAGTGAACTGGAAGCCATCATAGTAGCAAAAAGAATACTAAATTAAAACTACAGTGCCTAGTTTACATGCCGGAATTCTGCACAACAAGGACAGAGCTATGCTTTGATGAAATATGCTATGGTTTGTCTTTGCCTTCCCCACTGTGCGAGTTTATAAAGTTGTTATTCTGTTTTGTAGTATAGACACTGGTAAAAAGATGGTTTCATTGGAAGAAATAGTTATTGTGTGGTTATTTTTCAGATACTGGAAAGTAGACAAATAATAAATAAAGCAAAGATGGATCAAATAGACTTATTCAGGATTAGCTCTTATTTCTTTTTTTTTTTTTTTTTTTTTACCGTATTTGTAAATGCTGGAAAACTTTTTTTTTTTTTTTTTAAGTTTGATGTCATTTTAACATGTTTGTGAACAAAATTTTTGTCCCAAATGCAGGAAGGTCATTTTTCGAGCAATTTTAGTTGGTCCTTTTTGCTTGATACTATCATTTTTACATCAATACTGTATGTGGCTAACTGACTCAATTTTGAATAGTACTAGTCCTTCTCAAAAAACTAGCATATTGTGATAAAGTTCATTGGTTCATTCATCTGCAATGTACAGATAAACATTAGACTCTCATATATTTTAGATTCATTACACACAACTGAAGTAGTTCAAGCCTTTTATTGTTTTAATATTGATGATTTTGGCAAAAAAGTCAAGAAAAACCAAAAATCCCTATCTCAAAAAATTAGCATATCATGAAAAGGTACTCTAAAGAAGCTACTAACCTGATCATCTGAATCAACGAATTAACTCATAACCCCTGCAAAAGATTCCTGAGGCTTTTAAAAACTCCCAGCCTTGTTAATTAGGCAAGGCAAGGCAAATTTATTTATATAGCACAATTCAACACAAGGCAATTCAAAGTGCTTTACATCACATGAAGACCGTAAAAATCACATTTAAATCAACACAACGTAAAAACCAAGACAAAAGATCGCATTTAATCACAGAATAAAAATAAATAAATAAAACAAAAACTACAACTAATAATAATAATTGAAATCAGCAATGGAGATAAGCACAAGAGGAATAGAAAGCAGATAGATTGAATTATATAGACAGTTATGGATATGCAGTGCTAAACAAAAGCGTTTTTAGCCCTGATTTAAAGGAGCTAACAGTTTGAGCATACTTCAGACGTTCGGGTAACTTGTTCCAGAGGTGAGGAGCATAATAACTAAATGCTGCCTCACCCTGCTTGGTTCTTGTTCTTGGAACATGGAGAAGACCGGTTCCAGACGACCTTAGGGGTCTAGATGTCTCATAGGAATCTAACAAGTCAAGCATGTATTTTGGTCCAAGGCCATTAAGTGTTTTGTAGACGAGCAGTAGTATTTTATAGTCTATCCTTTGACTCACTGGAAGCCAGTGTAGCGATTTCAAAACCGGTGTAATGTGGTCCAGCTTCCTTGTATTTGTGAGGACTCTGGCTGCAGCATTCTGTACTAGCTGCAGCTTCCTGACTGATTTTTTATCAAGACCTGTAAATATACCGTTGCAGTAGTCCAATCTGCAGATAATGAATGCATGCATAAGTTTTTCCATGTCTTGTTGAGTCAGAAGCCCCTTAATTCTGGTTATGTTTTATTATTACTCAAAACCGCAATCATGGGCAAGACTGCCGACCTGACTGCTGCCCAGAAGGCCATCATTTACACCTTCTAGCAAGAGGCTAAGACACAGAAAGAAATTTCAGAGTGAATAGGCTGTTCTCAGAGTGCTGTATCAAGGCACCTCAGTGGGGGTAAGTGGGAAGGAAAAAGTGTGGCAGGAAACGCTGCACAACCAGAAGAGGTGACCGCACCCTAAGAAAGATTGTGGAGAAGGGCCGATTCCAGACCTTGGGGGACCTGCGAAAACCTGGAAATGGGCTACAGGTGCCGCATTCTCAGGTCAAGACACTTTTGGACCTGAAACAGCGGCAGATGCGCCAGACCAGGGCTATAGAGAAGGGCAGGGTCAATGCAGCTAGCTTTCAGGAGAATTTGGAGCACTTCATGCTTCCATCTGCTGAAAAGTTTTATGGAGATGAAGATTTTATTTTTTCAGTACGACCTGCCACCTGCTCACAGTGCCAAAACCACTGGTAAATGGTTTACTGACCATGGCATTACTGTGCTCAATTGGCCTGCCAACTCTCCTGACCTGAACCCCATAGAAAATCTGTGGGATATTGTGAAGAGGAAGTTGAGAGACTCCAGACCCAACACTGTGGATGAGCTTAAGGCCGCTATCAAAGCATCCTGGGCCTCCATAACACCTCAGCAGTGCCACAGGTTGATTGCCTCCATGCCACGCCGCATTGAAGCAGTCATTTCTGCAAAAGGATTCCCGACCAACTATTGAGTGCATAGCTAATTTAATTAATTGAAGGTTGACTTTTATCGTATTAAAAAAAACACTTTTTTTGTATTGGTCAAATGAAATATGTTAATTTTTTGAGATAAGGATTTTTGTTTTTTTATGACTTTTTTGCCAAAATCATCAATATTAAAAAGGCTTGAATTACTTCAGCTGTGTGTAATGAATCTAAAATATATGACAGTCTAATGTTTATAAGTACATTACAGAAAATAATGAACTTTTGTCACAACATGGTATATTTTTTTAGAAGGACTAGTATATAGTAGTACTAGTATATATTATAGTATATTACTATTATTATATAATTTTAAACTACACACTCTGATTGGCTATAAATGGCAAGCCAAGGTCAGCCCAAGGACTGTAGTTTGGGGACCCCTGTTCTACATATTCATTTGGTTGGCTTTGGTGTTATGATCACAAAGCAACAACATCTAATTTGTCTGTTTGGTTCTTTCTTTAAGAAGGGATGTGTCAGTCTGGTGCAAGCCCGTTTATTTTCTCCTCCCAAGAGGAAATCCTTATTAAGGGAACTGAAGAAAGCCACAAATCACTCATGCATTACACAGAACTTAAGAAAGCCACAAATCACTTGTGCATTACACTGAAAAAATATTTAGACAGTCCAGTAAATTTACATTCAGATAAATAAATTTGATCTCAATTCAAGTCATTCTTTATGGATGTACTGTATATTCTGCTTGTCAAATGAGTTAATTAACATTAATTAATTAAAATGAACATTTTTAAAATGTATATGTTGCTCATAAAATATTTCCATAAAATATTCTAATGTTCTGCATTGCATTGTTTGCTTAGATATATATCAACAACCGTGAACCACAAACGAGCAGAGAAGGCACGGATTACATAACAGTAAGTGAATCCTCTGATTAAAATTGAGCCCTGCCACGACAATTGTCATTTTTTGATCTAATTACACAAAAGCCATACCCTTAAATGCATTTGTACTTGCAATAGCGAATCAACATCCAATTTTCCAGACAGACCTGTTCCAGTTAAGTACCAGCGGTAATTAATAGGATCTGTGAGTTGGTAAGCAGGTAATTGTGCTTTTGTGACAGAAATATGTAATTACTAAGTTGTCAGAGTTCAGATACATTGCTTAATACGTGTAGATAAATTACAGACACTTATTTCACTAAAAGATTTAGGGATCTATTTTTTTTCCTGTTTATTTTTATGGTTTTCACAGCAGCAGTGTTCATTAATATCACAACACTCAATCGTTATAAGAAATGTAACCTGAGAATATCAATGTGCATAGGAGCAGATATGTAAAACATAAAAAGAGTAAAGCGGAAACCCTGTCTGAGCTGAGAAAACCTGCAATATACTGCAGTGAATTGTTTTAATGACCTTGCAACAGCAGTACAATAATGCATGTTGCTCATCAGGAAACGTTGCATTGAGTACTGTTAATTGTATAGTAAGACCTAGGTGTTGGATGCTGATTGTTTCTAAATAAATATCAGAATTTTAATAAACCCAATTAAATCAATAAAAAGCTGACATTATGAAACAAATTTCTAACCTCCTTAAAGCACAAGACAACATTTATAAATGACCACGTGAAAGAGAGCAGCTCAAACCACAAACCACAAATTTCTTAGACCTCTATAATGGAGAAAATAACATTTAAAAAGAAAATATTTAGGAGTTATGCTGGACACCATGTTGTCATTCCAAAAATACTTCTGATTGAAAAATTAAAATTCAATTTATCTCAGTTTGGATACAGACGCAGCCAAGTTGTACATGTATGCAAAGGTGATATTTTCACATTTTGCTTTCTGCACTACTATTTACCGTAATTTCCCGAATACAACGCACATGTGGTGACCCTTTGTTGACATAATTCACCCACTGTACTTGTTTGTCTGATTGGCCGAGCGCGTTACCGGCTGCGTCACAGTCACGTGACAGACACTTAGGAGCCGCGCGCGTTCCGGCTCATTAGAGAGTGCACGAGAGTTCACAGAGAGCATGCACGAGAGTTACAGAGCTGGACACAGCAATTCGAGATTCGAGCAATAAAGACTCTTAACAAGCAAACCGCTTCACTGGTGACCCCGACTGCCTCGCTGAAGTCTCAGAGGCATTTTGAACACTTTCGGCAATGGCGGCTATTAGCTTTTTCGAGCTTCCGATGTTTTCCGAGTCTTCTGCGGCCGCGTGGTTCGCTAACGCGGAGGAGCAGTTCGTCCTCCGTGGTGTTTCCGACGACACCATGCGCTTCTACCACGTGGTGGCCGCGCTCGGGTACTCTACGGTGGTTAGAGCACAGCGCTTCGTGGTTTATCCGCCGAAGGTGGGCAAGTACACGGGGCTCAAGGCGCACCTCCTCAGACTTTTTGAACCGTCGTACAAATCGACTTCAATGGCGCCCAAAAGGCCCGCCACGAAAGCCCGACTGCCCGAGGTTCACGCCTGCGTTGGTGGCCCTTCCGCCCCGTTTCCTCGCAGACGTCCTCCCGTCCCAGTACCCACGCCACCGCCGCGCGCTTCCACTCTGGCTCTTCCCGACGCCGACGTTGCTGTCTCGCCTCCGGCCCCGCTCTCGCTCGCCTCGGCTCCGTCGCCGCTCTCTGTCGACGCCGCTGCGCCCGTCCCTGGCTTTCCCGGCAGTGGCGCCATTGCGCCCGCCTGCGGCCTACTCGACGACGGTGCGCCCGCCTGCGGCCTACTCGACGACGCCCCGTCCGCCTCGGGCCTACTCGACGGCGTTCCGTCCGGCCCTGGTCTTCTTGTCGACACTGAGCCTGCTCTTGGCCTTCCTCACGACGTCATTCCTGTGCCTGCGTCTCTGGCCTCTGCTGACGTCGCTCCAGCACCTGCGCCTTTGGAAGTCTCCGAGGTCACCCCTCTCCCGGCGCCGCTGGACGCCGCTGTCTCTGACCTGGCTCCTGTGCCTCCGGGTGTCTCCGAGGTCAGTCCTCAGCCTACGCCGCTGGCCATCGCCACTAGCCCCGCTGCTGTTCCGGCGCCTCAGGAAGTCTCCGAGGTTGCACATCGGCCAGCGCCAGCGAACGTCGTCCCCGACGTCTCTCCTCGTCCGCCGCCTTTGGACAACGATGGCGTCGCTCCGGTTTCGGCGTTTCCCCCGCTCCTGCTACGACCGGTGGACTTGGTTCGTCTCGCCTGTCGCCCTTGTCCACGGCCGGGCGACTCTGACCGCCACGCCGGTCGCCCTCGTCTCCGGCCTCATCCAGTCCATTCCGACCGCCGCGCCCGTCGCCCTCGTTTGCTGCCTCGACTGGGTGGTGCTGCTCGTCGCACGTCTCGACCTCTTCCTCGACCGCTGCTGAGCACCTCGTGCCGCCTCTCTCGGCGTCCGCTTCTCCAGCCTCGCCTGCGCGGTGCTGCACGGCGCGCTCCTCGTCACGGGCGTCCTCCAGACCGTTCTGCTCGAACGTCCCGCTTCTGGCGTCCTGGACGGCCACCTGATCGTCGCGTTCCGTCGCCCGCTGCCTGGCATCCTGGGCGTCCTCCAGACTGTTCTGCTTGGGCGTCCCGCATCTGGCATCCTGGACGGCCTCCTGACTGTCCGATCGGTCGTCTTCCACAGTCGCCCAGGCCGCGCAACCCTTCCGTTCCGTACTGTTGATTCGGGTTGCGCCTGGCGTCCTGTTTGGGTGAATTCTGGGGGGACCTGTGTGGTGACCCTTTGTTGACATAATTCACCCACTGTACTTGTTTGTCTGATTGGCCGAGCGCGTTACCGGCTGCGTCACAGTCACGTGACAGACACTTAGGAGCCGCGCGCGTTCCGGCTCATTAGAGAGTGCACGAGAGTTCACAGAGAGCATGCACGAGAGTTACAGAGCTGGACACAGCAATTCGAGATTCGAGCAATAAAGACTCTTAACAAGCAAACCACTTCACACACTTTTTTTCCGCCCATAATCAACTTGTAAAATCATGGTGCGCATTATAAACGGTACAGGGATGGAGACAAATATATATATAAAGACCGATTTTTTTAAATTGACACGGCCATGTTGTGTTGAAGAAACGTATGCGGTGATCCGTTGCCGACCATTACGGTACGTGACGTCACCATTTTGTTTCGGTCGCGGCGAGCTAGGGAAGGAGGCGGAGTATCAAACAACGGAGCTATTCCGCGTTGCTTTATTGACATTTAGGCTGCAACAAAATACAGTAGCAATGTCTGTCTCACATGCAACCCGCGGAATATAACTATCTTTCTGGCTGTTCCCTCAACAAAATACCTCCCCCCGGGAACTATACAACATGCCAACATACTGTAAGTTCCGAGGTGAATTCTGTTATAACTCGTAATACTTTCCTCTGATTGGTCGAATGATTTCGTCTGTGTTAAATTCTGCTTTTTTCACTTTTCATAAAGCACAGAATTAAGTTTCTTGAACTCATTTGAGTCAACGTTTATTGCAGCTCCGCAACGCGTACCGTAACAAACGTAACACAACACAGCCTTTCTGTGTCCATCAACTATATCTGTCCCTCGGGAAACTCAAATCCAAATAACAATACGTAGTTCCTATTGTTACATTCTAGTCAACAGCGATGCGCTCTTCTGATTTCCGACCTAAATCACCACTTTTATTTTACCGTATCAATCCATGGAAGAAACATTTATTCATCATGATGAAACGAGCAAGTTATACAGCAGCCTTTAAAAGAAAAGTCACATCTGTTTTGATTTCTCCTGGATTCTGGCAAGTTGAAGAAGTTGTCAGATCATATTATTACCGTACATATTGTCAGTTTACGGTAATGTTTTAAACTAACAATGTGCTATGCTTGTGCTGTGTTTCACCAGTCAGTAAAATGACATTTCATTATCTGTACACGAGCTCTCTTTTCTTGTATTCTTCTATTTATTGGTGCTAAAATTAGGGTGCGCGTTATACACGGGTACAATAATTTTCCCTAGATTTTACAAGTAAATTTGGAGTGCGCGTTATACACGGGTGCGCCTTATATTTGGGAAATTACGGTAGTCTCTTGCAACTAATGCTGTGATAGAAGAAGGTCATACATAAAATCAATGAATCAAGCAATAACGTGACTTTGTAAATGTTTGATAATATGTAAATCATTCTGCGTGTCTCTGATTTGCACTGTTATTGACAGGATTTTTTCATGGGTGCTTCTGGGATGCTTTATCTGCAGTATGTTTTTACATATGGATTGTATCAGTTTACTGTATAAACCTGCTGTCACTGCTTTTGCTCAAGATGAAAATATACTTCGAGCTATTTCTGGTCTGTGTAGCCCATTTGTTGTGCAAAGCACTGTTAAATAAATAAAATGAAATGAGGATGTTTGCATTCAATAATAACACCATTAGTGCAATGGAGAAAGCCTGGATAAATGAACTTTCTCAGAGTTGTCCAAGTTTTTGGGACACTAGAAAAGTGGCTTTAAAACTAAACCCTATTCAGGCTGGATTAAGATCTACAAGTTGTTTGGGTGGAGCTGTAGTTCATGATCAACTCTTTATATTCCCACCAAAAGAAGTAGAGCCCTTTTCACAGCTACTATAATTTCCCCTTCCTCCTTAGAATGACCAAAGCAAGGGTGTTCTAGTGCAACAATGAAAAATATATCGCATCAGTTGCAGTCCACAACGTGCTTCTTGTCTAGAAAATGTTATGCTGTTACCTATTGAAATACTGCTACATCAGCAGTGACACCACCACTGGACCTTTCACATGAGCAAGAGCAAGTGTGAAAAGGCCTTCAGAATTTTGATTAAGAAATAACTGCAATAATCTTGGAGTGGACAGACAGATGTGACAAACGAAGGTGATGACTTTGTACCAATACACAGTTCATACTGAGGCGCCAACTTTGGAAAGTATTCTACCAATAAGCACACTGGATTTAATAGGCTAATTTTGGCAAAGCACTGTGTTCTTAACTGTTTTTTTTTTTTTTTTTTTTTGTTTATTTTATTTTATTTTTTATTTCTTTTTTAATAAAAACTTTTAAACCTATGTACTGTAACTAGGTTTTCAGTAATACTGTTAGATCATAATTTTAGCTGTCATCTGACATTGTCAATAGACCCTGAAGGGAGTGAGAATGTGTAAAATTGTCTTTTATCTAGTCTGTAAACTGTCAACCCCACACCCATCTTCCAAATCCAGAAATTTGAATTCTAAATAGATCCATAATTTCAAATATTTATTGTAAGTTCACGGTCCAAAGATTTTCATTGGAGGACTGGAACTATAGAATGAAATAAATGTCAAGCCTGAAACTCAAGACACAAAATATTACATTGTTTTCATAATACATTTATCATGACTATATTTTAGAGCAACTGCAATGTGCATGTTTGGAGTGGTGTTAACTATTACAGACTAATATTGAAAATTTGTAGGGATGAATGTTTTGCTGCTGCCAAATATTGAGGTAATATGTGCAGTCAAGGCCAAGACCACAGCACATTCTGAAAAAGTTCTTTATTTATTGAGTTTCCCCTGGCTGTGGCCTTGAGTGCCCGTGCTACCTCAATGACAATTTAAAAACATCAACAGTTTTCCTAGTACTTGGCAAAAACATTAAAAATGTGAAAAATGTAAAATCACCCGATGCACTTTACAAAATGTACTTTACGGTAAACAGTTATTAGTTGTTGTTTTAATTGAGGGTTTCATATTAACTGGTAGGCATGATTTATTCACCCGTGTGTATCATGTAAATAAAATTATCAATAAAATATTTTAGACAATGATGTAAATTGAAGTTTGTTCTTGTGTATTGCGAAAAAGGAAAATCTTATTTTCTGGAAAGACAGTGGCAGTTTTTTTTTTTTTTTTTTTAATATATAATTTGGAGAATAAACATAAATAAGGTTGTGTTTTCTCATGTGCTTTGACTGAAATGCTGCAATGCTTTAAAACAGGAGTGTCCAACTTATATTTACCGCACACCAAATCGTAATTATGATTTCCTCTGCAGCACCATTATGTCTGCCAATTAGGACTACCACAAACAATGGACCAATCGTCAACTCTTTGATGATACAAAACGAATCGGCTACAATTTTGAAAGTCGATTAATTGCGTAAAGACATTTCTGACCTAAAGAAAAACCTATTTTGGAGTTTCAAATATTCTCTCACTTGCTTATATTTTTAAAATTGGGCACTTACCGTAATTTCCCGAATATAACGCGCACTTTTTTTCCCCAAAATCAACTTGTAAACTCATGGTGCGCATTATAAACGGGTACATGGATGGAGACAGAAATATATATGTATTACATATATATATATAAACTAGGGCTGTCAAAATTATCGCGTTAACGGGCGTTAATTAATTTTTTAAATTAATCCCGTTAAAATATTTGACGCAATTAACGCACTATGCCCGCTCAGACAGATTTAAATGTCAGTACAGTGAAAGGCCAACTTGTTAATTGTGTTTTATGGAGTTTTTCCGCCCTCTGCTGGCGCTTGGGTGTGACTTGCATATGTTATGTGGCGTAATGTCTCCCTCTGCTGGCGATTCAGTGCAGCGGATTATTTGGGTTTCGGCGCGCTTTTCTGACGTGATTATATGTCGACGTGAACTCACACTAATAGACAGTGCTATTCAGACCAGCTAACGTCCGCATCCAGTATTCAGTGGCAGTTCTCATAGCCCCGTCACACTGTTTGTGTCTAATACATGCATCGCTTGTGAGTTATATTCCTCCTTTGTTTATATTCATGAGCATTAGATAGTTATTGATGATGTGTATTTGAATTTGTTCACATATATGGTGAAATGCAGTTACATTGTTAGATGCTTGTGAGCTAATTGGCTAGTGCTACTGCTCAAATGGACACGTGTGTGTACATTTTATGTTATTTTGTGATTTATGCAAGTTATTGACACTTTGCCTTGTTATTTTCAGTTTTACAAAAATACAAGAAACGTGCTCCTGTCAAAAAGAGATGACTTCAGTAAAGCCCATGCATCTTTGCCACACCGTCTGATTTCTTTTTGGAACTTATGTTCGCTATCTGTCAATTTGTGTACTCACACACATTGAGGACAGAATAGGGCTACTAGTTTATTTTTTGATTGAAAATTTTACAAATTTTATTAAAATGAAAACATTAAGAGGCGTTTTAATATAACATTTTATCCATGGATCACTTTAACAGAATGTTAATAATGTTAATGCCATCTTGTTGATTTATTGTTATAATAAACAAATACAGTCCTTATGTACCGTATGTTGAATGTATATATCCATCTTGTCTTATCTTTCCATTCCAACAATAATTTACAGAAAAATATGGCATA
Organism: Corythoichthys intestinalis; assembly: GCF_030265065.1. Taxonomy (NCBI): domain Eukaryota; kingdom Metazoa; phylum Chordata; class Actinopteri; order Syngnathiformes; family Syngnathidae; genus Corythoichthys; species Corythoichthys intestinalis. The sequence goes on along the minus strand of NC_080395.1, from coordinate 53,415,234 downwards.
TTTTAGAGATGGTTTGAATTGCGATTAATTGCGATTAATTACGATTAATTAATTTTTAAGCTGTAACTAACTCGATTAAAAATTTTAATCGTTTGACAGCCCTAATATAAACCGATTTTTTTTCATTGACACGGCCACGTTGTGTTGAAGAAACGTATGCGGCGACCCGTTGCCGACCATTACGGTACGTGACGTCACCGTTTTGTTTCGGTAATACTTCACTCTAATCGGCCGAATGATTTCGTCTGTGTTAAATTCTGCTTTTTTCACTCTTCATAAAGCACAGAATTTAGTTTCTTAAACTCATTTGAGTCGACGTTTATTGCAGCTCCGCAATTCGGACTATAACAAATGTAAGGACACACACTTCCTATGTCCGTCAACTATATCGGTCCCTCGGGAAACTCAAACCCAAATAACAATAGTTCCTTTTGTTACTGTCGAGTTGACAGCTATGAGCTCTCACGGATTTCCGACTTACGTTCTCACTTTCATTTTACCGTATCAATCCATGGAAGAAACATTTATTCATCATGAGGAAACGAGCAAGTTATACAGCAGCCTTTAAAAGAAAAGTCACATCTGTTTTGTTTTCTCCTAGATTCTGGTAAGTTGGAGAAGTTGTCAAATCATATTATTACCGTAAATATTGTCAGTTTACGGTAATGTTTTGAACTACCAATGTGCTATGCTTGTGCTGTGTTTCACCAGTCAGTAAAATGACATCTCTGTATCTGTACACAAGCTCTGTTTTCTTCTAAAATTAGGGTGCGCGTTATAAACGAGTACAATAATTTTCCCTAGATTTTACAAGTAAATTTGGGGTGCGCATTATACACGGGTGCGCCTTATATTCGGGAAATTACGGTACATTTTATTATTAAATTATATACTCCGGTAATAAAATATTCTTTTTTTATTTATTTAAGTTTTTTTTTTTTACTTTTATATTAAAGGAAAATATTCTAATTTGATTTTTGAATATTTTAATTTAAATATTTACTGTATGTATTTAAAATTTGGGGGGAGGAGAGAAATAAAGCGGTCTCGCTACATACAAAGTTTATTTCATTCCTGGACCTTGTTTGTAAGTCGAAATGGTCGCACGTCGAGCAGGATTTTCCCATAGGAATACATTATAATTCCATTCATTCGTTCCACAGCCCAAAAACCTACACTAAATCCTAGTAAATACTGCTGGTACTATTGCGAATAGCAATTACACAGAGCAAAACAAATAAGTTATGAATAAAAATCAGAATAACATTACACTACGGCCATATTGTCGAGCCAATTCATGGACACGCACACCACTCTTATACTTTTCTATAATTTTCCATCTTCATTTCAATTTTTCCTTTTATCATCACCTGCACTAACATTCTTGGAACCCATGTTGATTTCTGTCACAAGAAAATCCGCCGTGCGTCCGTCTTACGGAAAAACAAAGAAACTGCGGCGCTGTCATAAATCGTCATATTTTGAGCATGTCTTCGGATGTAGAAACAAATGGCAAGTCAAATTTTACGTCGGATGTCGAAAAGATCGTGTGTTGAAACAATCGTACGTCGAGGTACCACTGTACATTGAAATAAATTGTTTATAGAAATGATTTAAATGAATAAAAATAGGTGAATGCACATTATTTATTTTTCAGAGCCACAAAAAATGTATCTGGCTCCAGACCCTTGAGTTTCTCACCTGTTCTATTTTAAAGTATATATTACAGTGAAAATGCTTATACAGCGTATTAGATCTTATTAGATTGTATGAGTGTCTTGAATCACGCTTCTCATGAGTATACTGCAATTTACACTTAAATGGGTTGTTCAGGAATAACTCTGACACAATCTCACAAAATGGAATCGTGTTGCAATTACCATATTTATGACATCACTGTATCATGTGCATTCTTCAGGTGTTATTGCTTTCCAAATCTCATTAAAAGCTACTGTAAGTAATAAGCTTCCTTACTTCGACCTTTACCACGTCTTGATATCATAACCAAATTTGTCTTTGTGTTTACTGACGTCTGTCCAAACATATTCCAAACATGTTTATAGGGTGACCTGTAGGCATGATACACTTAGGGGTGGGACGATAAGAGTAACTCATGATTTGATCGTGATGACATGCGGCCCATGATATTGATAACACCACATTACACAATACACAACATCTACGATATTCGATATCAGGAAGAAATTTATTCAATGATATTTCATGGTATAGGTGACTGAAAAAGAAAAAAATACTGATAAAAAAGAAAAACGTCTGTAATTATGCATTTATTCAATGCCAAAACTTGTACAATGTAAAACGTTTGCATAGATCATCACTGCACTAGTCTTGTAAATGTAAGCACTGCTGGACAATTAATGTGCATGACCATTAATAATATGTTTAATGTTAAATAGGACAGTGAACTGCTTTCTGGTCCTGAAAAGTCAGTATCACCTTTACTTTTGCATAGTATCTCACTGCTTCCTAGTCTTGTAAATGTAATCAGCTGTTCATGGTCATGTTATTTATAATATGAAACATACAGCTGGACACATTGTAGTGTGCAGACATTAATAACATGTTTTATGTAAACCGGGTCAGTGCATTGGTGTCTGAAACTGAACGTCATTAGCAACTTACCTACAGTGTATCACAAAAGTGAGTACACCCCTCGCATTTTTGCAGATGTTCAAGTATATCTTTTCATGTGACAACACTCACAAAATGACACTTTGACACAATGACAAGTAGTCTGTGTGCAGCTTATATAATAGTTAATTTAATTTATTTTCCCCTCAAAATAACTCAAAATATAGCCATTAATATCAAAACCCCTGGCAACAAAAGTGAGTACACCCCTTAGAAACGACGTACATCCCTAAATGTCCGAATGTCTGAAGACGGTACACAAGAAAGCCCGCCCATCTCATCAGACAATAGGACATGGTTCCAGTAATCCATGTGCTTTGTTGACATGTCTTCAGCAAACTGTTTGCGGGCTTTCTTGTACCGTCTTCAGAAGAGGCTTCTACCTGGGGTGACAGCCATGCACACCATTTTGATGTAGAGTGCAGCGTATGGTCTGAGCACTAACAGGCTGATCCCCCACCTCTTCAATCTCTGCAGCAATGCTGACAGCACTCCTGTAACAAGTCACATGACATTTTGGAGTGAAATGAAAAGCAGTACTCAATTTGGACATTTAGGGATGTAGGTAGTTTCTAAGGGGTGTACTCACTTTTGTTGCCAGGGGTTTGGATATTAATGGCTAAATTTGAGTTATTTTGAGGGGAAAATAAATTAACTCTATTATATAAGCTGCACACAGACTACTTTTCATTGTGTCAAAGTGTCATTTTGTCAGTGTTGTCCCATGAAAAGATATATTTAAATATCTGCAGAAATGCGAGGGGTGTACTCACTTTGTGATACACTTTATTTGTTTTTCTGTGTTCGCATTTTCCGCCATTCTTGTATCAGTTCTTCTTCTATTGTCTCCCTCTATTGTCAACTCCTCGCCAGCTGCCCACTTTACACCCGATTACTCCGGATTAACGCCCCACAAACAGGACAGGAGAAACTAGGTACTGATGATAACAACGGGGTAAATCCATTATGTTAGTTGTAATAAAATATCGATAGTTGCCATCAGTCTATCAATTATTTAATTGTGACAGAGAGCGCAACAATTTCTTTCAACATCAAATATTTTCCCCGCCTGTAATACACATATCCCCAAATTACAAAACCCATCACACACCCAATATCATAGTACAGTAGTAAAAGGTATTATATTTGTAGCACCCGTGCTACCTTTCTATTTGGCAACTAACCAGAGAATGGTGGGTGCTTGGGTTCGTTTGTATCAAAGGAAAATTCTAGATAAATTGGACCCAGAGACGTAATAAAGTGTAAGAAAATAGAACTATTTTAATTAACTATATACAATATATTTACAAACTGTGAATAATTGGATTCACTAAAAATTTAACAAATCTGTTCACTCAAAAATAATATATATGCTTGTTAAATTGTCTTTTAAATGTCCAAAATGCAACTGAGCAATAAACAATTAACAGCACAAAAATCACAGTCAACAATCCACAAACGTTCCGGAACAACAAGTTTGTTTTGTTGGTTTGTTTTTTTTTTTCCAAGTGGGCCCACACTCACACACACACACACTGTCTTGAGTACTCACGCTCCGGAGCGTCCCCAAAAACCGATACCAGGCCTGCTTGAGGCCTGCCCAACCCGTTGTGTGCACAGCCGGATTGAGTGCGCCGCAGCTTTGAGAGCGACGAAGTTTTGAGCGCGGTGGAGCTTTGAGAGCGGCGAAGTTTTGAGTGCGGTGGGGCTTTTGAGTGCAGTGAAACTTTTGAGAGCGGCGAAACCTTGGCTGTGGCTTCAAGCGGAGAAGTTTCCGAGCGGGACCGTCGCAGGGTAAGCTCAAACGTCGTCGTCGTCTTCGTTAGCCTCGCATTAGCTACGAGTCACGCTAACGCCTTTCCGTCGACCTCCTCGTGGCCTCCAACTCCAAACAGACGCGCATTCAACTGACAACACTCTCCCAGCGTTGTCGATGAGCAATCCGTGAATAATGGAAAGAAAGCACTTGGCATACAGTCCAACTTGCCGCGAACTCTGCGTCCCGAACGTGAACAAAACCGTTAGCCGCCACACTTGCGTCCTCTCGTCTCTCCGAACTTTCTCGAACTCCTCTCTCTCTTTCCCTCCGAGAATCGCCATCCTCCAATCAGCGGTCGACTCGCTTCACTCGCGTCCTCTCGCGAGAGAAAACAGCAGTTCTCCTCGTTGTCTCCATGGCAACGGAACTTAAGCAATAGCATTCACGTCTGCTTAAAATGTCCATCAATTCACAATGAAAACAATGGCGTCCACACAAAATGCTTTCACAAATACATAACAATGTAAGCTGTGTGCATCAAACCTCATAGTCATCCTAGCAAATATTATTATTATTCTTTCTGGCTAAACCAACAGTTTATAAAAAGAAATAATAAAATACTTGCAGAACTAACTTTTAGGTCACAATTAATATTAATTATTAATTTACCTGATGTGTAGCAAAACGATGTAATGGATTGTATTAACCCATACTATTCTGGATGTTTTGGTATATGCCCAATTATACACCTGGGCTACACCCTCCCCCTTCTAAAAAGTTTTGATGACCCCATCAAAATTAAACTAGTGCATCTTAACGTTCCCAATGCGACGGAGAGATGCCGAACTAGAACAAACAGAGCACAACGCCATGGGGTGGCACCAGAAGGTTTGGCAATGACTTCTTCGAGAGTCGTTGTACATTCCACTTCCAATTAACACTCCACGGCTCAGGACTGTAACAGGGTGATCACATGGATTTCCAAGTTCATCGTAGCTCAGTCTTATCACTGGACGAGTGATTCTTCGTGCACGTTCAACTTGGTGACAGTCCACTTCTACATCACGTGTTTCGTTATCTGCACTCCCTTCTCGACTACTGCACTCAGGAACAGTGTTGGAAGGCAGGCTCGCAACGTCTTGACCCACCACATCAGGAGCCGCCAGATCTGGATCTTGCGTTTCCATTTCGGTAACAACCGGCTGGGATTCCTCGGTGGAAGTCTCAACAGGTTGTGCCAACAGCTTGTCCCAGTCAATGACAATTGGACTATTCCATTGCATCTCCTCCATTTCCGAACAGAGGGAATCATCTTCTGAAAAGTTTCCATTGTCATGTTGGGTCGACTGTTGTGGTTCTTTGGTCTTTCGTCGATGTGCTCGAGTAACAGGTCTTTGTGGTGACTGTTCTTCCTCCTCTTCTACAGGAAGTCGTACCAGATAGCCAATGGGTAACAAATGGTTGCGATGGACTGTTTTCATGGGACCCAAACCTCTTTCTGGTTTGATCTTGTAAACAGGCACGTTAGACAATTTCTCCACCACAAGAAATGGTGATGGCTTCCATTTGCATTTCAATTTATGTTTGCCCTGGACTCCAAAGTTTCTCAGGAGCACTCTGTCACCTTGGTCGAGGGCTTGTTCTTTGACATACTTGTCGTGTGATTTCTTGTTTCGTTGATGGCTTCTGTCTGATCTTTCACTGGCAAGAGAATATGCTTTTTGGAGATCTTTCTTGAGCTTGGCAACATATTGATGGAATGAATATGTTTTGTGGCTTTCATCGACAATGCCAAAACAGATGTCAATAGGGAGACGTGCTTCTCGGCCAAACATTAACAGATAGGGAGAATAACCAGTTGCCTCATTGCGGGAACAATTGTAGGCGTGTACCAGCATGCTGATGTTTTGACTCCACTTCTGCTTCTGTTTTGGATCAAGCGTACCCAGCATTGACAAAAGGGTACGATTGAATCGTTCTGGTTGAGGATCTCCTTGAGGATGGTAAGGGGATGTTCTTGACTTGCGAATGCCCAACATCTTCAATAGGTCTTGAATGAGTTTGCTTTCGAAATCACGCCCCTGGTCAGAATGTATACGGGCAGGAAGACCATAGTGTATGAAGTATTTTTCACACAAAATCTTGGCTACTGTGGTTGCTCTTTGGTCTTTTGCTGGAAAAGCTTGGGCGTATCGCGTGAAGTGATCTGTCACGACAAGAATGTTAGCATATCCTTGGGAGTCTGTTTCAAGCGACAGGAAATCGATACACACGAGGTCTAGAGGGCCTTGGCTCGTGATCTGGTGCAAAGGAGCGGCTCGTTGTGGCAGTGATTTGCGAGTGATACATCGTCCACAATTTTTGATGTACTGCTCCACATCAGATCCCATTTTAGGCCAGTAAAATCTGTCTCTAATGAGTTCAAGAGTCTTGTCCATTCCCAAATGTCCAGATTCGTCATGCAGAGACTTGAAGATCATGGCGATGTATTTGTTGGGTAGGACTAACTGATGCACTTCAGAGCCATTTCTTTCCACCTTACGGTATAGCAGGTTATTTTGGACCAATAGTTTACTTGCTTCCTTATTGAGCAATGCAGCTGACGAGTTGTCATTGGATGAGAATGGTTGACCACCACTGAGTGACTGTTTGACTGGAGCTATAGTGGGGTCGCTGTCTTGAGCTTGAATGAGTTCATGGGCACTTAGTTGTGTTAGTGAACCCAAATCCAACCGGACTGGATAGGAAAAACATTCAGGGATTCCATCAGGTGACACTCCTAGTGACTCTGCTACGGTGATGATCCCTGACTTGGGAGTCTCATTGCATCTTATTTGTTTGAAGAGAGCTTTAACAGCTTCGGGCAGGACTGTCTGCCAATTTTCTTCTGTTGTAGGAAGAGGATTGCGTGACAGCGAATCTGCATCAATGTTGTTCTTGCCTGGTCTGTATTGCAGAGTGAAATTATAAGAAGAGAGGGCAGAAAGCCAGCGATGACCAGTTGCATTGAGTTTGGCTGTCGTGAGAATGTATGTTAGCGGGTTGTTATCAGTTCTCACAGTAAACTGAGCTCCATATAAGTAATCATGGAACTTGTCGACCACAGCCCATTTAAGTGCAAGAAATTCCAGCTGGTGCACAGCATAATTCCTCTCCGAAGCACTTAGTTTACGACTTGCAAAAGCAACTGGTCTTAATCCTTCTGGATGCTCTTGATTGAGAACCGCACCCAAACCGTGCAAACTGGCATCAACATGAAGGATGTACGGTTTAGTGGGGTCTGCGAAAGCCAGCACAGGAGCATTTGTCAGGCACTGAATTACCTGTTGAAATGCCTCTGAGCAAGAGTTGTCCCACCGGTCACCAAAAGGCTCTTTAACTTTGTAGTAGGTCTTGCTTGGTGATGGAGTGGACTTTCTGTTCTGGGTAGGGGGATATCCCTTGCATAGTTCTGTGAGTGGTCTCACTATGGTGGAGTAATTCTTTATGAATCGCCTGTAGTACCCACAGAATCCCAAAAAGGATTGCAACGAAGGGAGATCTGTTGGCTGTTCCCACCTTGTCACGGCCTCAACTTTGGCCGGGTCTGTTGCAATGCCGTGCTCTGAAACGATATGGCCGACATATGTTACTTGTGGCCGACAGAACTGGCACTTGTCAAGGGATAGCTTGAGACCAGCTTCTTCTAGACGATTTATGACTTTGAGGAGTCTTTGTTCGTGTTCCTCCAAGGTTTTACCAAACACGATCAAGTCATCAAGATAGACAATGACTTCAAGCAGGTGCATGTCTCCGACCGCCTTTTCCATGAGTCGTTGGAATGTCGCAGGGGCCCCTGTGATCCCTTGTGGCATCCGCTCAAACTGAAAGAATCCCAAAGGACATATGAAAGCAGTTTTCTCTTTGTCCTCTTCGACCATTGGGATTTGATAATAGCCACTACGCAGATCCAGGACTGAAAACCACTTGCTGCCGGATAAACAATCCAAGGCGTCATCGATGCGTGGCACAGTGTACTGGTCTGGGATGGTTCTGCGGTTCAGAGTTCTGTAGTCGATGCACATGCGAAGCTGACCATTCTTTTTGCGAGCAATAACGATGGGTGAAGCATATGGACTCCTTGATTCTTTTATGATGCCAGCGGCCAACAGTCCTTGAAGGTGACGCCGTAGATCATCCAAATCAGCAGGGGCAACACGGCGGGACCTTTCTCGAAACGGAGTATTGTCGCTTAGGCGGATGTGATGCTCGACTCCCTTGGCTAGTCCTACGTCCCACTCATGTGTAGAAAACACTTCTGAATGCTGAGCGAGTTTTTGACTTAGTCTCCTTTTCCATTCATTGCTGATTGGGGAGTCGTTGAAGTCAAATAGTGAGGGGTCCATAGCTTTAACCCTTATGTCGTTCCGATTGGGAGTATCTTTCACCATATCAACCACATGCAGATGAGCGATCACAGTCCCCATCGGGATGGCAGTTGGTTTCATGGACTCATTACGCAGAAGTACCAGGAAATTGTTAGGGTCTAGCATTTTAGAGAACAAAACGGTAGGTTGGATTAGCACACTTGAGGGAAGAGCAGGTGAATAAGCACGTTCAGTGATTACAATACTGTCTCCCAAGTCTTGCTGTCTTTTTAGTTTGCAAGTAGCAATGTGCTCCATTCCAGCCGGAATGATGAGAGGACCAGGCCCTGTCCACTGAACTTCCGCCATTATTACGTCATGTTTGTCTGTAGTGGCTTTGGTGGGAAAACCGGGTAATGGTTTTTCTGACCATGCTTGAACCTGAGCTACAGACACATTTTCTTGGTTTCCTTCTGTTGCTTTGAAATGAGAAGGCCTAGCTCTTTTGACATTTGTGCCAATGAGAATTGGTACGTCTTCAGAACAACGGGTGTCAGGACACACGAGAGCCAGTACAGGAATAGACTTTACTCTGTGAGACTTTGACAATTTTGGCAACTCCAAATCAACTTGAATGTAACCTCGGTAAGGGTAACCGTCCTCTGACTCACTTAGTCCCCAAATGTCAAGACCCGAAACAGGGTTCAGTGGGATGTGTGACAGGTGTTTGGAGTACCAACTATCGAAAATTATCGTTACTTGGGACCCTCCGTCCATCAGTGCAGTGCAGTACTTGCCGTTGAGCTTCACTTGTGCAAGAGAAGGTGGACCGATTAGTCCTTCTGGCAAAGTTTGATTTTGAATATTGACAGCGCTCCTCTTGACGTTGACATTTGTGGTCTTAGTTTTGGCTTCTTCAGCTTTCTGAGGTGGTTTAAACCTCTGTTGTGCTCGCAGCAATTTCTTTATAACTTTGGGGTAGTTCTCTGGAGCTGTACATCTTGTTGACAGGTGCCCATCTTCCCCACAACGATAACAAAAGAAGTCACTTGTGTTTCGGGGTGTGTAGACTTTTGGCCGATGTTGCTTTGACAACGATGATCTTTGTTGCGGCTCAGCACCGGAACTGGACTGTGGCTTGACTGACATGACAGATAGCTGCTTTCGAAGTTTGACGACTTCTTTCTTTAGAGCTTGGACATTCTTGTCTTCTGAACTGTCAGCAGAAGGAGCAGGAACAATAGGCGGGTTGCTTGTCATGGCAGGAAGCCTAGTAATCTCGCTTACTTGAGTTCGGAGTTGCTCGAACTCTGCTTTTAAGTCTTTAAGCTCATTTTCAGTAGTTACGTTTGCACGATTTACATAAACATCTTTTGGCTGATGTAGTCTGTAACGTGAAGCTTGATGTTCCTCTTCAAGACGTATCTCGTTTAACAACTGTAGGAACTTTGGCGGACTATCCAATCTCTCTCGCAGTCTGAGGTTCAGAATCATTAAATCAGATTGGGTGGCCCCCTTAATGAGCTGTTTAAGACGAGCTTTATCAATAGTTGTGCCCTGGAGTCCACCTTTCTTCACTACTTTGTTCAAGACTTGTTCCATACGTCTCAAGAACTGTGATAGTTTCTCCCCAGGATGTTGATATAGCATTCTGAAAGCGAAGTAAAGTTCTTCACCACTTTGAGATGTGCCAAATGTGCTCTCAAGGATGTCAAGATATTCCACAGATGTTGCATTTGGATTATTGAATCGGACAGCTTGTAGGACCTCCAGCGCAGGACCCTTTACACTTTCCATAATCCTCATTTTCTTCTCTCGTTCTGATCGTTCACATTCTTCAATCATGAGTCGAGATTGTTCGAGCCAATTTTCTAACTGTTCTTCTCCAGCAGGTGTCGGTGTGACCCCTGAGAAGGTTCGCAGTCTTCTGTATGGCGTACTTTCATTCCTACTGGGCTTACTGACCTGCTGTAGGACTTCCCCCATAGCTCGAATAATAGCTTCAGGACTAGATGCTTGGCTTGACAGGAAATTGAAATCTGGTGGCGACACACTTTGACCATCTTCTGCTACTTCATCAGTGGGTTCCTCTTCCTGATCAGAAGGTCCAAAGATTCTCCAAGACACAGCAGATCCCTCAGGCAGAATATCCACAGGAATTAAATTTGTATTAACCTTCTCTCTGCACTCACATAGCGCAGTCAGACTTTGAGAATCCTGGTCATACATTCTTCCTCTCACACGAACTCTCCCAAGGACTTTTATTGTCTGCATGGTCTGTTCAATGGCTTCCACTTCCACTTCTGGAGGAACATCTTTCAGCAGCAATGCATAAGCTTGATCGATGCCTTCACCAATGCACCAATTCCTCAACTGAGCCATCCCAAAGCGTTGTACAGATATCGTTATAAATGTAAAAATTATATAACGCTATCAATTTTTTTTTTCAAAAGGCTACTTTTATGAAAATTAACTTCTCACAAAGCACTGTTAATTTTAATTCTCTGGGTCAACTACGTATTAGTAAATTAAACACTACTTCAAACTATTTGTAGTTTAAATAAATAAATCCCAGCGGTGCCTCCAATTTATGTAGCACCCGTGCTACCTTTCTATTTGGCAACTAACCAGAGAATGGTGGGTGCTTGGGTTCGTTTGTATCAAAGGAAAATTCTAGATAAATTGGACCCAGAGACGTAATAAAGTGTAAGAAAATAGAACTATTTTAATTAACTATATACAATATATTTACAAACTGTGAATAATTGGATTCACTAAAAATTTAACAAATCTGTTCACTCAAAAATAATATATATGCTTGTTAAATTGTCTTTTAAATGTCCAAAATGCAACTGAGCAATAAACAATTAACAGCACAAAAATCACAGTCAACAATCCACAAACGTTCCGGAACAACAAGTTTGTTTTGTTGGTTTGTTTTTTTTTTTCCAAGTGGGCCCACACTCACACACACACACACTGTCTTGAGTACTCACGCTCCGGAGCGTCCCCAAAAACCGATACCAGGCCTGCTTGAGGCCTGCCCAACCCGTTGTGTGCACAGCCGGATTGAGTGCGCCGCAGCTTTGAGAGCGACGAAGTTTTGAGCGCGGTGGAGCTTTGAGAGCGGCGAAGTTTTGAGTGCGGTGGGGCTTTTGAGTGCAGTGAAACTTTTGAGAGCGGCGAAACCTTGGCTGTGGCTTCAAGCGGAGAAGTTTCCGAGCGGGACCGTCGCAGGGTAAGCTCAAACGTCGTCGTCGTCTTCGTTAGCCTCGCATTAGCTACGAGTCACGCTAACGCCTTTCCGTCGACCTCCTCGTGGCCTCCAACTCCAAACAGACGCGCATTCAACTGACAACACTCTCCCAGCGTTGTCGATGAGCAATCCGTGAATAATGGAAAGAAAGCACTTGGCATACAGTCCAACTTGCCGCGAACTCTGCGTCCCGAACGTGAACAAAACCGTTAGCCGCCACACTTGCGTCCTCTCGTCTCTCCGAACTTTCTCGAACTCCTCTCTCTCTTTCCCTCCGAGAATCGCCATCCTCCAATCAGCGGTCGACTCGCTTCACTCGCGTCCTCTCGCGAGAGAAAACAGCAGTTCTCCTCGTTGTCTCCATGGCAACGGAACTTAAGCAATAGCATTCACGTCTGCTTAAAATGTCCATCAATTCACAATGAAAACAATGGCGTCCACACAAAATGCTTTCACAAATACATAACAATGTAAGCTGTGTGCATCAAACCTCATAGTCATCCTAGCAAATATTATTATTATTCTTTCTGGCTAAACCAACAGTTTATAAAAAGAAATAATAAAATACTTGCAGAACTAACTTTTAGGTCACAATTAATATTAATTATTAATTTACCTGATGTGTAGCAAAACGATGTAATGGATTGTATTAACCCATACTATTCTGGATGTTTTGGTATATGCCCAATTATACACCTGGGCTACATATTATACTGATAATTTGCTTGGAAAGTTAAGTGGCTCAGTGTTCAAATGGTCTACCGCATCATGCAAGTGGTTAATGCCAACCAGACATCAGATGTCGTCAAATAGCAATGGAGCTTTTATAACGCCTCTTAAATACTGGAGTTTTATGGAAGGTAATAAGGACAAATGGAAAAGTTGGCTATCTAGGAGGAACAATGGCCTCATAAAACCAGATGTTCACAGACAGAGGGAATTTTTAAAGACGTTTAAGTCCCATAAGGGCAATAATATCCAGGATTAAACAGATGTGGTAAGAGAGGGCACATAATAAAAGACTAATCACTGATTTTCTGACATAAGGCATCGACACGAAATTATTAAAAGTCATGGTATTTTATTTACAGTGCAGGATATACAGTGCTGCTCAAAAGTTTGTGAACCCCCTCAACATTTTGGAATTTTCTATTATTTCAACCTGATTTCCTAATCAATCAATTCAGTAGGTTTTTTTTTGTTTTTTTAACAGTTGTGTTGTCGAGACTAAATTAAAAAGAGTTTTCATCAACTGATGTAGGTGCAAAATTGAACTGTTTGGTCACAACCAAAACCGCCATGTCTGGCGAAAAGTCAACACTGCATACCACCAAAAGAACCTTCTCCCAACAGTGAAGCATGGAGGTGGGAATGTCAAGATCTGGGCTTGCTTTTCATCCTCAGGACCTGGACAACTCCACATAGTCCAGGGAATCATGAATTCTGAGGAATATTGTCAAATCCTAGAACATAACCTGACGCCATCTGTTTTGAAGTTAAAGCTTGGCAGAAGGTGGATCATGCAACATGATAATGATCCAAAGCATTCCAGCAATACAACCAAGGAATGGCTGAAAAAGAAGAAGATTCGTGTTCTGGACTGGCCCAGTCAAAGTCCTGACCTAAATCCCATTGAAATGCTGTGGCGGGACCTGAAGCGAGCAGTTCATGCCAGACGCCCATCAAACCTCTCTCAACTGACTGCGTTCTGCAAGGAAGAATGGGCAAAAATCCCCCAAAGTAGATGTGAGAGGCTGATTAGTCACTACAGAAACCGTTTGGTTGAGGTAATCTCTGCAAAAGGTGGCGCAATATCCTATTAACTGAAGGGGTTCACATACTTTTGCACACATGATATCTGAGTTTTTCTTAAATCAACCACTTTTGTTAAATAAAGAATGACAATATAACTATTTCTTTTGTTTCAGTCCATTATTTGGAATGTCAGTATTGTGGATTTGGGTATAACTTAACATTTAATAAGGTTATTTTATTTTTTTTTACAAAAAATCTGACCATCGCTGTGGGGTTCACAAACTTTCGAGCAGCACTGTACATGTCCATTTATTGTAAAGTTTACATTTCAGAATGAAAGAAAATATCCTTCTGAATCCCACGTCGTTGTGCTTTGGTCTCAGTCCAGAGCAGATTATGCTGTCATTTTGATGAAAAACATTTTTTCCCCCTCTGGCACAAAATTTAAGAGGCTTAGACATCTTTGCCATCTTCAATCATTGACCTAGCTTATCCAAATTTCAACACCTGCCTCTCAGAGCCGTGAAGGCAAACACTGAAAGGCTGATGATGAATTCATGGAAAATTCCGTAAATAGAAATAAACAAATTGACGACACCTGATAAACATTGCTTTTGCATGAATCTCAAATGACGGTGCAGATAAATTTGTCGGAATGAAAGTTAACACAGCCAGTGATATATTAGCTATTTTGTGCTTTGGAACTGTTTTTTTCTTAAATCATTATTTTATTTATATTTATTTATATTTAATATATGAACTGATATGCTGTAACAACCCCTCAAAGGAAAAGCCTTAAAGAAGAAGAAGCATAAATAGATTGTAAGTTTTGGAAGGAGCCTTCTGCTCTACTTGTGTGTGTGCAGCTGTCGAAATCATTTTATATGTTATTTTTAAAAAATAATCTGTATTACATTCAATTAAAAAGTTATGTTCTATCAGTTTATTGCCCACGTGATTTCGGAATAGTTAAAAAAAAATAATCTAACAGTCATTGTGCGTCAAAATCTAAACACCATTGCAATACTTATACATTACCTAACTTGTGCATTCAAATGCATCCAGGCAAAGTCACTTCAGTCTTGATTTCCACATTTTCAAGTGTTTAAGTTGTGAATAATAAATATCCTACTTTAAATAATGAATGTATTTATTGTAAATTATACATAGTTATATAATAGCCCTCCGCCATGCCATGTTGATTGTAGTTGTACTTGGAAACCCAAATAATTTCTATGGTGCTACTCATAGCAAGAAGTTGAGAACCAATGCTGTAAATTCTCCCTAGGTGCAAGTGTTAACTGTTGTCTATCTACAGTAGACGCGCCCTGTGCTTGGCCAGCAACCACTTTACAGTGTTCCCCTAATGTCTATAGTCAGCTGGGATAGGCTACAGCACCCTCGTGAGGATAAGCAATACATAAATGAATGAATGTACAATATGTAGACATACGTTTAACTTTTCTACACATGTTAAGGGTCATATTTAACATGCGGTCAATCCCAGTTGACTTTGGGCAACAGGTGGGTTAGTTTCAGGACTGGTCACCAGCCAATCACACTTATCTTTACTAAATTCGCACTTATGGATAATTATGAGTCTTCAATTACGCTTACGTGCATATGTTTGAAATGTGGAAGGAAACTGTAGAAAATGCACGAAGGCATGTGAAGACCAGGCCAACTCCATACAGAATCATTTCCCAAAACTCCAAACTATTAGGCGGATATGCAAACCACATTTCCCACATTCTGCCTACGTTTGATAAGTGTCCTTTAAATTTATAGTTTTCATTTGAATCTGGCTGCCGGAACGAGATGTTTAAGTAACATAGGAATCTAAACTGTTTTTGGGGTGCTCATATTTGTAAGGAATAATTTCACACTTTAAATTTTAGACTTGGCTCTACTAAATGGTAGAAACTATAACATGATTATTGTTATTATTAATAATGATTATTATTATTTATTTATTTTATTTTGCATGGAAAACTGTCTTGTCATCATTCTAGTAATCTTTCTTCCTGTCAGAATCAAAGTAATGGGAATACTTCCAGTTGCTGAATGTAAGCACTTTACACTGCAAAGAGAGATTGCTGCTTGGTGACATGCACATTTAGTGATTATGAAAATAATCCTTTGACATGACTGGATTCTTGGATTTCAAATCCGTAAGAGGCTGGCAACCGAAGTATTGCAACTTAGGAGATACTGTACATAGAGTATTATAGATACAGAAGACAGTCTCAAATTGGACCAGCCAGTATATTAGGTATGAAATGTGTATGAAAAGTCATACCTTATAGCAGGGGTCGGGAACCTATGGCTCACGAGCCAGATCTGGCTCTTTTGATGGCTGCATCTGGCTCGTAGACAAATCTTTCATTATTAAAAAAACAAAAAAACAAAAAAAAGTGGTCATTGTTTGCCCCATTATCCCGTTTCAATATGAACGGCATTGCCAATTTAGTGTAGAAGAAGAAGTGGGCGAGTGTAAGGGGAGAAAGGGACAGGTGTAAAGAGGGAGTTGCGCGGGAGTGGCTGGGTGTCCCCCACTGGTTTTTGTTTGGATTAACAGTCTCCGATAAAAAGCCATCCGACACGTCTGTGTTTATATACACTATGCCACCTCGCCGAACCAGACATAGGAGGGACAACGAATGAGCCACGGAAATCGCCGGTCCACTCCCGACTACGGTTCGGCGTTGAGAGCACCACATTACCAAACAGTGCAAATTGCATTGTGCGAAACGGCGAGGGTCACTAGCGACTAGAAAGCCGGTTTTGCAGTCATTTTAATGGGAAAGTGGCAAACATACATGTCGTTGTGTCCATCTATTTATCCACCTATCATTCGCATAGGACGCAGATGAGACAGAGACACTGTTCAAGTGGGGTTGCCGTATTATGCCGTCGAAAATAGCGGCTGATGTGCGCATGTGCGTGAGATCAGGAAGTAAACTGTGGTGGTCCTTGCCCACACTCCCCTCTGCTAGCTTTTATTGGTATACCACTTCCTGTTTTTGATGCCTGGAATCACTCCAATCATGGCTCACCTGGGAGCGCACCTGCAGCTCATCAACAATCAACACTGCTCATAAGGATCGGCCTGGGCAGCAAGCAGGTGCCAGATGATTCTGCCAGTCACCATTGGTACATCAGCCAACTAAGCTTGTAGTTTGTGACTCTTGTCTTTGAACTTTTAACTAATTCTGTTTTTTGCCATCAGGACACCCACCCATCAAAGCCCTCGCAGCCACAGCCACACCCATTGACCATTAAACCCACCAGCCGCTCAACACTTTGTCCTTGTACAATAAATACCACTTCACACTTCATCTGTTTCCGGCTCGCATTTTGGTCCACATCAACTTTGCCTACCTTGCCTTAACATAAACTTCCCTCGTTTTCAGTTTCGTTTTTCACGTTGTCAGCTAATTTTGGAAACAATTTTGAGAAAAAGGCAAAAAAAAAAAAAGGACGAGGAGTGTGACATATTTTTGTCACAATGCTGTTGCAATAGTGTGCACTTCCTGTGGGTGTGGTATTACAGTATAAAAGGAATCTCTGTGATGTTTCGGTGACATATATGCTGAGAAGCACACTGAATAAAGAAGTGTTGTTCCATTCAAGTCTCGGCTTTACATGTACTTAGATTAACGAAGTCCATAACAAAAGTGGCGACGAGGATGGGATCTCATACAGGAATCCTTTCGCTGGCTGCTGCACGTCTTCAGAGGTGGGCTTTGTTGTTATCAGCTCACTCATACGACATTAAGGATCGTAAATCTGATTTGCATTGTAATGCAGATGGACTTTTGAGGTTGCCGCTTCCTGTCACAAAACATGAACCTACCTCAGTGGACATATTCTATTTCCGAAATGTTGAACATGCACCAATTTCAGCTTTGCAAGTGAAACGTGCAACTCGGAACGACCCAGAACTGTCAGTCGTCGTGGACATAGTAATTAAAGGACAAACCAAGTGTGAGAACACCGCTCTCAAACCTTTTCTGGATAGGAGGTGGGAACTTTCTGTTCAATCGGGTTGTTTTCTGTGGGGCAGGAGAGTGATTGCGCCACAGTCATTGCGTGCTAAAATGCTTGCGCAACTGCATGCAGGTCACAGTGGTATTGTTAAAATGAAAGAGATGGCGAGAAGTTGGTCCCTGTACGACCGGTGTCAGAGTCTGGTCCGCATTGCCGGCAGTAAGTCGAATTCGTTCCCAGTGAGGGTTGGACTCCGCCAAGGCTGCCCTTTGTCACCGATTTTGTTCATAATTTTTATGGACAGGCGCAGCCGAAGCGTTGAGGGGGTCCGGTTTGGTGACCTCAGCATTGAATCTCTGCTTTTTGCAGATGATTTAGTGCTGTTGGCTTCATCAAGCCGTGACCTCCAACTCTCACTGGAGCAGTTCGCAGCTGAGTGTGAAGCAGTTGGGATGAAGATCAGCACCTCCAAATCCGAGACCATGGTCCTCAGTCGGAAAAGGGTGGAGTGCCCTCTCCGGGTCGGGGATGAGATCCTGCCCCAAGTGGAGGAGTTCAAGTATCTTGGGGTCTTGTTCACGAGTGACGGTAGGAGGGAACGGGAGATCGACAGGCGAATCGGTGCAGCGTCTGCAGTAATGCGGACTCTGCACCGGTCCGTAGTGGTGAAGAAGGAGCTGAGCCGAAAGGCAAAGCTCTCGATTTACCAGTCGATCTACGTTCCTACCCTCACCTATGGTCACGAGCTTTGGGTCGTGACCGAAAGAACAAGATCCCGGATACAAGCGGCCGAAATGAGTTTCCTCCGCAGGGTGTCCGGGCTCTCCCTTAGAGATAGGGTGAGAAGCTCGGTCATCCGGGAGGGACTCGGCGTCGAGCCGCTACTCCTCCGCGTAGAGAGGAGCCAGCTGAGGTGGCTCGGGCATCTGGTTCGGATGCCTCCCGGACGCCTCCCTGGAGAGGTGTTCCGGGCATGTCCCACCGGCGGGAGGCCCCGGGGACGACCCAGGACACGCTGGAGAGACTATGTCTCTCGGCTGGCCTGGGAACGCCTTGGGATCCCGCCGGAGGAGCTTGTTTAAGTGGCTGGGGAGAGGGAAGTCTGGGCTTCCCTGTTAAAGCTGCTGCCCCTGCGACCCGACCCCGGAACAAGCGGAAGATAATGGATGGATGGATGGATGGATGGATGGATGGATGGATGGATGGATGGATGGATGGATGGATGGATGGATGGATGGATGGATGGATGGATGGATGGATGGATGGATGGATGGCGAGAAGTTGTTTTTGGTTGCCAGGATTAGATAAACAGATCGAAGAGATGGTAAAAAGTTGTTCATCTTGCCAGAAGATTCGTCACAATCCACCTGCAGCCCCACTTCAGCCTTGGGATTTTCCTTAGGACCCTCGGCACCGCATTCATATTGACTTTGTGGGGCCTTTTGAAAATGGAATGGTTCTGGTTGCTATCGATGCCCATAGTAAGTGGCCAGAGGTAGCTATCATGAAATCAACCACATCGGAAAAGGCAATTGAGAAGTTAGGGGAGATGTTTAGTCGTTTCGGAGCCCCTGCACAACTCGTGTCAGACAACGGGCCCCAATTTGTGTCAAAAGAAATGGTTGAATTCCTGCAAGCCAAAATGTCTAGCTTACCGGATGTGCCAAAAATATCAGACATGTCTAGCTTACCAGATGTGCCAAACCCAAACAATCCTGCTGTAATCGTGTCTAATTCAACCAATGCACAACCAGAACCTGAAACGGTATCGGAACCTGTTTCCACAAGTGGAAAATCGGAAGTGACTGTTGAACGTCGTTATCCTGCACGTGAGAGGCGACCGCCTGATAGATTGAATTTATAAGTAATAAGTAATGTGGGGAAAACAGGAGGTATTTTTGTGTTTATTTCTGGGACATCTTATGTAAGGGGGTGGAGATGTGACATATTTATGTCACAATGCTGTTGCCATAGTGTGCACTTCCTGTGGGTGTGGTATAACAGTATAAAAGGAATCTCTCTGATGTTTCGGTGACATATATGCTGAAAAGCACACTAAATAAAAAAGTGTTCCATGCAAGTCTCGGCCTTACATGCACTTAGATTAAGGAAGTACATAACAAGGAGTATCGTATTTTTCACCAGGACATAATAAATGCGACACTATTTATTTCTATCACTTTGGATGAGTCAAGTCAACAGACGTAAGCAACTTATCCCAGTTCAGCATTATTGCAAGGTTTTGACTATGAAAGGACAACAAGAGAGGAGGATTCATTCAAGTCCTTCACTGAGTTCGCTTAAGACAAAAATCTACCGATGGATAAACTTATTTCGGCGTGCACTGATGGCGCTCCGAGCATGGTGGGGAAAAACAGGATTCTTGGCGCTTCTTCATGAACATGAAAAGAGATGCATCCTAACTTTCTCAACGCCTGCATGAAGCTTAACCCCACTAAGTATCAACCAGACTACAAAGCCATCAGCAAAATGATGCAGCACCTGAAGGCGCATTAATGGTAAGAAATACTCATCATTGCTTAGCAACAGCATAACAATATTATTAAAAAGAATTCAGATACTAATTTTACTTTAAAAGTGTTGAAATTACATAAAATGCACACATGTATTTTTAGTTTTAAACATATTGTATGGCTCTCACGGAATTACATTTTAAAATATGTGGTGTTCATGGCTCTCTCAGCCAAAAAGGTTCCAGGCCCCTACCTTATAGCGTTGGATAATATTTAGTTGATTACTGTAACTAAAAAAACAACAACAACAAAAGTGTTAAGAGAGATTTAGGATTGTTGATCAGTTTGCAATGTGTGATTATACATCACTTTCATGTTTACAGTTTACAGCTGCAACCAAATTTATAGTTTGTGTCTGCTCAGCTCTAATTATTTTAGCACAGCTGGCAGAAACAAGAAGCCACATCTGTTCTTCCTCCAGCTGCGTACACTGTCCCTAAATCACAGAGAAGACACCTTAGAGTACCAACAAGCAAACAAAAGGGACCAAAATACTGTCTGATCACCCACTGTGAAATTGTTGGTACACATTTGCTCACATTTTTGCTCTAATAATCTACACAACACCAATAGGAAAAAATAAAGTGATTGTTATTGTAAAACAGCTTGTAACAATGGTGTCAAAACTTTAAGTGTCATTATACAGTTAAATCTGTGGGTGCAAGTGTCAAACTATGTAGGGATAGTATCTTTAGTAAGCTTTGGAAAAAACGTGGGTTTGTGGAAGCTTTTAAAACTTTAACTGGAAGGAGTAGATTAGTATTAAACCACTGTGATCAAAGGTTCAGTAAACCATTTCATGATTTGTTTCTAAATACAGCATTTTTTTCCATTTCTCCCTCCCTTTGAACCCTGCGGCTCTAATAATAAAGAAGGTGAGCTCCAACCGTCTCCGAGCAGAACAACTATGGGTGCCAAACATATTGTTGCAACGTACATATGAAGTGTCCAAGATCAAAGTGTCAGTGCACAAGCAGCTCATTACAGCTAGGTAATGTCAGGCGAGCTAGATGTACTCATAAACGAGCCCGATACAGCTCGCGAGCCATACCTTCCCGACCCCTGCTCAAACGACTATCGTAAGTATTCCATTATCCATTGTCAGACGCAACCTTACTTTAGTTCCCTACCAATAGCATTCCTGAGGCTAGGTTTGTAAAAAACTACCAAGTTCCTCCCAAGTGATTACCGTAATTTTTGAACTGTAAACCACAACTGAATATCAGCCACAACCACCTAATTTAAAGAGAAAACTGTATTTGTTCATATACTTTATAAGCCACACTAGAGTAGAAGCCACAGTTGCCCACTTTGCATTATAGGATATTTTCATCAAAAGACATGCAGTTCATTAGCCTATTAAAAAAAATCCACAAATAAACCACACTGGACTCTTATTTACAGGGTTTAACATGGGGGAAAAATGTTAAGGCAAATCGTCCAAAAATTATGGCATACGGAAGCATAAAAATGCAAACAGAATACTAATACCTGTGTCAATTCAGCCACTGGTAGCAGTGCAGTCACTGGATCAGAAAGCACTAATAGACCCCAATCACGTGACGTCACAACTCCGCCCCCCTGACTGGTGCCGCCATATTGTCCGTCAGCACGTCGTGCTTACATATTACCGCTACGTACATTCCTCCTATTACTGTATGTTTTTCTGCTTGTCTAAGGAATCACCGCCTAGTAAACGAACCCAAAAACCTTCCTGACAATCGTTAACATTGATTAATCAAAATGGTGAAGGCATGTGTGGCGGTTGGTTGCAATAACAGAGAAGATAAACGGTCATTTTAGTAGTTGCTGTGTGCCCATTGTTAAAAGGGCAAATCTCGAAAGCAGCACGGTTTGTTTATCTCGGTCCATGATGCGTTTGTGTCGACAGCCGTTAGACAGTGGCAAAAACATCAATATGATGCTCGTCGGCACGGTCGCGCAGCAAGAAGGTGAGCGCAACAACAGGCGTCGTGCTGAAAAATAGCCACCCTGCGTGAAATGTCCCCCCTGACGGGAGCACCCACTCGGAAACGACTTTCTTGTACCGTGAATATGTATTATTTTACTCTGCTTGAACTAATAAATGTCATACCTGTGTGATTGTCATTGGGATATGGTCGTGAAAACCTGTAGACAATACATTTCTGTTCAAAGATGGTTATGTGGCCCAGTCCAAGATTTGTAACTAAAATACAGGACTCATATTTTGCGTAATTTAATTATTTAAAACTGATCTTACAGTCGTAAATCCATTACTGTAATGCATCCATGAAAACATTTGATGTTTTCACGTCAATAAAGCCTTATAAATAAGCACTCCTGTCAGGTGGGACATTTCACGTGGGGCAGCTATTTTTCGCCACACACCGGCCCGTTGTCGATCAAGTTTCATTTTACAATCGTGACAACGGTGACGCTCAGCTGCCCAAATATCGGTTTATATTCGGGCCGGTGCCGATTTTGGGTACCCGACTCCTCATCATGACATAAAATGGAGTATGATTGGAAATTTTGTGGTCTCAGGACGAGCTCTGACGCTCGGGACGGGACCGGACGGGAGAAAACATCGGTTTGGGCATCAAATATGGATCTGGCGACTGGATCGACCGAAGCTTTTCCAAATAACGGCTAATGCAACTAATCCAATGAGTTTACAGCAGGCATGTCCAAAGTCCGGCCCGGGGTCCAAATGCGGCCCCTGGCCAAATTTCTTCCGGCCCCCAGCCTCTGTCATAAAATCAATAACGTCTGGCCCGCACACAGACTTAATAAGTTGGTCAGCAGTACTGCTACCAGCCTACACACTAAATGCTGCTCCTCATTTATCCACTAAAAGGAGGCAGCACTCTAAGCAACATTAACTCGCGTGACCCTTTACTCCCAATTTTCTAAAATGGCGACAATAAACAAAAAAAAAAAAGAAAGTTGACTGCGACGGCCGACACTTCAAGGATAGGTGGAAATTGGACTATTTCATCACTAAGATACGCAACAAATGTGTCTGCCTCATTTGCAAAGAGACAGTGGCTGGTTTAAAAGAGTTCAGTGTGAGGCGATATTACCAAACAAGACACGCTGACATGTATGACAAGATTACAGGGAAGATACGTAGCGAGAAATTGAAGCAACTTGAAGCTAGTTTAATTTTACAGCAGCAGTATTTCAGAGCCCGAAAGTCGAAAGAGAACGCCACAAAGGCTAGTTGTGAGATTGTTAAAATTAGGAATTAAAAAATAAATAAATAAAGCAAATATGACACACAGAATGGCTTGCTAAAATTTGCCTAAATATATTGTTCTACGTAAAGGACGTTAGCCAAGGTCGGGCCCCCACATTTTTACCGCAACAAATCTGGCCCCCTTTGCAAAAAGTTTGGACATCCCTGGTTTACAGCGTCTGAAAGCACCGGGGATTCCATAATTTGCAAGTGAATCCACCTTTAGAAACTACGATCAATGACAATACGGACACATAATGATGGACAATATGGCGTCACAATACAGAGATCACGTGATTGTATAAGTTATGGCATTTTTTATTGATATACATTCGATGTAACTTGTTAATTTGGATTTTTCACTACTCGCAAAAACAGTATTGGACAGTAAATTAGCTCATTGTGTTGTTTCATATTTTGTTCACAGCATTAAACAAATTTGCTAAAAAGCTCAGACAGTATGAAAATCATAAAGCGATAATTTTTTTACCATTTTGCCCAATTTAAATATTTTAGTCAATAGTTCAGTGCTGAGGTGATCTGAGATTGGATTAGATTTTTTTTTTTTTAAATAACGCATCACACTTTAAGTAACATTCTAACTTTCTTAACATCATCATATGTAAAATTGTAAAATGAGGTTGTATATGCTTGGTAGTGGAGTCTATTGACCAAAAGACTGAGCAGCTTATTTTCTGTGCCTACATTCCAAATAGTGGCTCAAAACATTTTTTTAAAAATCATAAATTGGCACACTTACAGAAAGTCAGGTCCCTGCTGTATTTGATTTCCTGATTTGGGCAGTTTGGCTCCACAACAAAATGAGTGAAAAGTAGATTCCCTGTTAGGGTCTCCGCCCCTCCTTCCTGAGACCTCCCTCAGGTGAGGGGTGATCAGATGGGTGGAGCGGGCACAGCTGAGGGCGATTATCATCAATTAACTTTAAAAGCCCAGATCAAGTTGTCTTGTTTCTACGTCAGTTGTTTCTCGCATCCCTAGCATATATTTGGTTTTGACCACCGGCTCATGATATCTTTTTCTCGTCTCCAGGATTTGATGAATGCGCCCCCCGTTAGATACCTCTACCTACCCCATGAACCGTCAACCCGACAACCGTCAGCTACCAATGTCGGCATCCACGGTTCTTGCCGCGACCACTCCGCCTCCCGACTGAGTATCTGAGTACCAAATAAACTTGACATTTCCTCACTCATTGTTTTCACGTTGTCTGCGTTGGGATCCCCCCACCAGTTCCGTGATCTCTAACATCCCCATGAAATGTATTAAATACAGCATGTTAAACATGTTAAACAATGTTAAACATTTTCATGTCATGTCATATCTCCGATCTCCGAATCAACAAACGACTGTCTTCTTTATGTTTGGGCTCATGGTTCATTGACGAAATTGTAGACCATTTTAAAAAGACGCATCAGAGTTTCTAACTCTCACGTGAATTGCATTGATACCTAATAAAAAGTTATGAATGATACCCTTTCGTATTAATTACCAGGTTCAGAAGCAAAAGGAATCAATCTCTGTCAAATACAGTGACAGCAAACATGAAAACAATTCATGAGGAGATATTTGTGCACAATCCTGCATCATATATATGTAGATTCACCCAAAAAAGCCAATTTTCCATCGTAAGAAATATGTGGTAAAAATCTATAATTCTTCAGACGTGTATCCCACCTAGGCCCGGAAACAGCTTGAATAATCAAATCAGCATATATTAGTGTTTGATATTTGACTACTTACCGGTAATTTACTAAAATTCCACTAGTCACAATAAACATATATTCCACAGGAGTTCATTATCTTGAGCAACAAAAACAGCTCCAAAAAAAATTAAAAATCAATCTTTCAATGTTAAATAAGCAGCAAAAACTACATTATTTAGACCAATATTTCAAATATCTTTTGTATTATGAAAAAAAAAATGACCTTCCCATAAACATGTTGATGGAGACTAGAGGCGTGCGACATTTCCGATTCTTAAATTATTCGCGATTCGGCTGTGGAAGATTCGAGAATGATTCACAAACATCCAAATTCTGATTATTTAATGATCCCAGATAAAGTGGAACTAAAACACAGTCAGCGTGGTCTTTGGGACGCAATGAGGAACGGATCGACAATTTATGCCGCTTGATAAAAAAACACTAATACCTGACTGCGGCCGACAGCTGCTTCAAACAACGCCCAAACAACGTTGGTACAAGCTATGTCCACATAATGCTACGGTAGATATCACATATATATAGAACTAGATGTGAAATGACAGAAGACGGCGGCGTTAGAACATGTATAGAGAGCTAGATGCAAAATGACAGACTTGCCGGCGTTAGTAAACCATCTTAAAGCAGAAGACTTTTCTGGAAGGCTCTGTTGTAGCGAACCTAATTAACTTTCTATCTTAAAATACTCCTAAATCGGCAAAATCTTGACTTGAATCTATCTTTAAATGACGAAACCGTTTTAAAACTATCACATGTCGAAAGAAGACAGCAGGTAAATTCTGTAATAACGGGAGCAATTTTAACAACTTTAACGGTTGATACGCAACATTAAATTAATTGAATGCAATTTAAAGCTGCTGATACAGAATCCGGATTCGAGTATTTTATTTACTGTTTTGAACTGTTAACTTGATACTGAAATAGTAGTTTGGTTTAGCCTGAAAGGATTTTTGAACAATTTTTGAACTAATGTACAAAATATTAAAAGTGTGTGTGTGGGGGGGGGGGGGTGCATCAATAATCGATTTATAATCGAATCGTGGCCTCTGAATCGTAATCGAATCGTTAGGGACCCCGAGATTCCTACCTCTAATGGAGACTCCAAAATATTTCATAAAACCAAAACCACATTTCCCACAAAATGTTCTAAAATGTCAGAGTGACAAATGATGCATTCCACAAACTAATTCTGCCTAGCTCATTTATGACTGGAACAGGTTTCCAGCCTCCGCAACCAGTGGAAGCACACATCCTCACAACCTCTTTACACCTCTTCAGCTTGTGTCAACAATACTGTGACTGTGTCAGCCATTCATATGTTGCTACAGATGGTCTCATCGCTCTTCTTTAGCTACGGCACTGACATGATACATGGGCCTCTGTGTCTTGATTTAGGTTACTGTTCTTATGTCTTATATCCCACAGCAGCAAAGCTCTTTCTCAGATACCCCCTAGGTAGTGACCCCGGCCTGTCTGGAAACAGGATACTGGATTAAAAAAAAAAAAAACAATACACACTAGGGCTGCAGCTATCGAATATTTTAGTAATCGAGTAATCGACTGAAAATTCTATCGATTAATCGAGTAATCGGATAAAACAAATATATTTTTAGGTGAAGAGCAATTATAGATATACATGAGAAAACAAGACATTTTATCATTTTCAGTCAATCAATGTCTTTATTTTTTATGTATATTGTTGAAAACAGCCAACAACTGCATCTCAGATGTAACTAGAATTTTAAAAAATGACTAATTCACTGCTTTCACTCAAAAAACCTTTAGATCTTATTTTTAATATATATATATATATATATATATATATATATATATATATATATATATATATATATATATATATATATATATATATATATATATATATATATATATATAAACACACCTAAAAATGCAATTACGCTTGATAACACACATCACTTAAAAGTTAGGATTTTTTCCTACGTTTTTCAATTAAATTTCTATTTGTGTCAAGCCATTTTTAAGTTCTAGTTAAGTTTTAAGTTAGTCTAAACTGTAAGTCCTGATAGGATTTTGAGTTTTTGCACTGTTCAAAATAAATGTATGATACAGGCTGTATTGGAGTACATCAGGGACTAGTGCTACTTGGTGTTTTATCCAGCAATGATTACTGAGCTAAAATTGATAGTTAGCATTATTGAGTTTTTATTTGACACGCTCATCACTCCACAACGCTATGTTATGTTATAGCCTGTATGTAAGACACGTTAGCCACGCATCGAAAGCGGTCTTAATTAATTGAAACCTAGCCCTCCGCAGTGCTAACGTAAGGTGAGCTAGTAGTGACAGTAACGTTAATCTTATACAGTATATTAGCGTTTAGCGCTCTTTATTAGCGCTTAGCGCTCTACTGCTTTAAGATGGCGGCTGTTTGCTAACGCTGCCCAGACGCGGCCTAGTCTGTCATTGCGCATCTAGTTCAACATACATGTGATCTCTATGAGACTCACTGGACGCCACCTGCAACTAACGTAGCATGAGCGGGCTAGTATTTAGCAACGTCAGCGTCGTTTGTAGCGGTTGTCGGCTGCAGTAAGTTTTTTTTTTTTTGCTTCTTCCTCTACGCACGTGACATCAGCGCGTTGTCCCGCATTAAAAGTAGTCCGAGCAAAACGTGATGCTTAGAGCTGTCAAAATAAACGATTACTCGAGGTGAATAAAATTACTCGGATCAGTTTTTAAACTCGAGTTACTCGAGTTGCTCGAGTATTCGTTTCAGCTCTAATACACACACACAATCTCTGTCTAATGCCATAATGTCCATATGATCAGCTATATGATTCGACAGGCAAAAATAGACTCTTGGTGCCATCACTTCAAGTGGACAGTAAAGTTGTTCAGAGCAGACTCATCCAACCATGCCTTTGTGGTCATTGATTTTTTGCAAAGGTCACGTGCAGCTTGGAAGAGAAAAGGGACTTTCTTAAACTGCTCCCACAAAGTTGGAAACACGGAGCTGTCCGAAATCAATTGATAAGATAAACATTCAGAGGGGCAACGATTACGTATTGTTAAGTAAACAATCAAACTCAAGATTTCTTGTTTATTTAATGAAAGTGTAAAATCAAATTACAATTCCCACCGGTTCAGCTTCTCTGTAGCACACAAAAATAGCCAACCTAAACTATCCCCTGAATTTGTGCAAATATTTTCCTTGTGTGCACCCATTTTATCTGGAGTCCAAATTCACCTGGTTCCCTTGTGTAGTTCTCCAATTGCCCTGTCAGAGTAGACTATATAATGGAGGACTATGTGCACCACCTCCTTATCGCTGCCAGTAAATTACCTCAAGATCTGATACAGGCTGCCAACTTACTGCAACATCTCTTGACAGAGAAAGAAAAAGCAAGAGAGTGAGAGGAAGTAAAAAACGTTGAGACGTGTCAAAAGAGGCAAGGATCCCTGTGGAGACTAAAAGCTTGAGCTGATCTCAGAGGTCATCTGATGTTATCTACAGATCTTCCTTACTTGCCAACACTTTGCCTTTTACACCCAACACAACAGCTGGCGTCAAGCACTTGTCAGTCACAATGTGACACACAAAATGGCACCATTTCTCACTAAGTGGAAGCAACACATTAAAATTAGAGCTCCATGGAAAAGAATTTGCACACTTTCTTGTATAGTTTCCTTGCTTTGACAATTAATATCAAAACAAACGTGATTATCCGATTATCAACGGACATGTAAATTGCAGTTTTAAAATGATTTTTGCACACTTTCCCCATCTCCTTTAAACTTTCTTTTTCACTTCGCAAATATTACTGTTTGGCTGCTACCGCTATAGGATATATTTTTGCCAGGGTTTCCCCTACACAAAAAAGACTGAGGCGCACCGCCACACCTAAATAAAAGCCGCCACGCCTTGCAAATCAGTTTTTTTTTTTTTTTTTTTTAATTATTATTTTTAAAGCCGTTTCAAACTACAATGCAGCATAATGTGAAGGGTTCAGCGGCAACCTATTCATTGTGTATTCTAATGTCCATAACTAAGCGCGGCCACCCTAAGAGATCAGACAGGGGAGCTGTGACGTAGGGGGGAAGCGAGTAGGAAGAATGGGAGAACATGCAAGATAGCGAGAGATACCAGTCGCATGTCGCGGCAGCCCGTTGATATTTTGTTATTGGTTTTCTTTTTTATTGTTGCCACAATTAAGTGTGTAAGCCAATACCGACTACTCTCCTTCTTCCCCCCATCTGGGAGAATTACAGTATTGTGGATCGGACTTTTCGGCGAAAGTGAGCAGTGGACGGCCGTGGCAAGGCGGGGCCCAAAACAGAGCCTTGCTTTATTTTCAGAGCGCCGCCGCGCTAACATCAACAACGCATCCAATAGCAGAGGGGCATGCGTACTTATATCTGTGCTATCAGGCTGTTTCGGTGGCCGGATATACGCATTGCGGCTGACAAAACCTTGATAAATGCGCTTTTTTTCCAAGTTTCACGAGCTCTGGGACACTCGAAAAATGACACTCATACCTCTCCTTGCTAAGCTAAATGATACCTCGATGTGCGTCTGTGTGGAAATGTAGTTCACGAACAACAACAAAAAAACTATTCACCTTTTTTACCCAAACAAGTAAAACTCTTTACACGGCCTTTAGAATTTCCTCCCACTGCGTGAAATGGGCCTGTTAACAGAAGGACTATTATTGTTGTGGTAATGTAGTACGTATTAGGGCCAAATAAAAGAAAAAACAAGGACTACAAAATGTAAACCGTACTATTGCTACACGAAAAAAAGTATTATATATTATATATATATATATATACATATACAAATATACATATATATATATATATATATATATATATATATATATATATATATATATATATATATATATATATATACAGTGCCTTGCAAAAGTATTCGGCCCCCTTGAATCTTGCAACCGTTCGCCACATTTCAGGCTTCAAACATAAAGATATGAAATTTAATTTTTTTGTCAAGAATCAACAACAAGTGGGACACAATCGTGAAGTGGAACAACATTTATTGGGTAATTTAAACTTTTTTAACGAATAAAAAACTGAAAAGTGGGGCGTGCAATATTATTCGGCCCCTTTACTTTCAGTGCAGCAAACTCACTCCAGAAGTTCAGTGAGGATCTCTGAATGATCCAGTGTTGTCCTAAATGACCGATGATGATAAATAGAATCCACCTGTGTGTAATCGTCTCCGTATAAATGCACCTGCTCTGTGATAGTCTCAGGGTTCTGTTTAAAGTGCAGAGAGCATTATGAAAACCAAGGAACACACCAGGCAGGTCCGAGATACTGTTGTGGAGAAGTTTAAAGCCGGATTTGGATACAAAAAGATTTCCCAAGCTTTAAACATCTCAAGGAGCACTGTGCAAGCCATCATATTGAAATGGAAGGAGCATCAGACCACTGCAAATCTACCAAGACCCGGCCGTCCTTCCAAACTTTCTTCTCAAACAAGGAGAAAACTGATCAGAGATGCAGCTAAGAGGCCCATGATCACTCTGGATGAACTGCAGAGATCCACAGCTGAGGTGGGAGAGTCTGTCCATAGGACAACAATCAGTCGTACACTGCACAAATCTGGCCTTTATGGAAGAGTGGCAAGAAGAAAGCCATTTCTCAAAGATATCCATAAGAAGTCTCGTTTAAAGTTTGCCACAAGCCACCTGGGAGATACACCAAACATGTGGAAGAAGGTGCTCTGGTCAGATGAAACCAAAATGGAACTTTTTGGCCACAATGCAAAACGATATGTTTGGCGTAAAAGCAACACAGCTCATCACCCTGAACACACCATCCCCACTGTCAAACATGGTGGTGGCAGCATCATGGTTTGGGCCTGCTTTTCTTCAGCAGGGACAGGGAAGATGGTTAAAATTGACGGGAAGATGGATGAAGCCAAATACAGGAACATTCTGGAAGAAAACCTGTTGGTATCTGCACAAGACCTGAGACTGGGACGGAGATTTATCTTCCAACAGGACAATGATCCAAAACATAAAGCCAAATCTACAATGGAATGGTTCAAAAATAAACGTATCCAGGTGTTAGAATGGCCAAGTCAAAGTCCAGACCTGAATCCAATCGAGAATCTGTGGAAAGAGCTGAAGACTGCTGTTCACAAACGCTCTCCATCCAACCTCACTGAGCTGGAGCTGTTTTGCAAGGAAGAATGGGCAAGAATGTCAGTCTCTCGATGTGCAAAACTGATAGAAACATACCCCAAGCGACTTGCAGCTGTAATTGGAGCAAAAGGTGGCGCTACAAAGTATTAACGCAAGGGGGCCGAATAATATTGCACGGCCCACTTTTCATTTTTTTAGTTGTTAAAAAAGTTTAAATTATCCAATAAATTTTGTTCCATTTCACGATTGTGTCCCACTTGTTTATGATTCTTGACAAAAAATTAAAATTTTATATCTTTATGTTTGAAGCCTGCAATGTGGCGAAAGGTTGCAAGGTTCAAGGGGGCCGAATACTTTTGCAAGGCACTGCATATATATATATATATATATATATATATATATATATATATATATATATATATATATTATATATACGTAGGGTAATGTAGCTGTATCAGCTACACATTTTACGTACATGTACAATCGCTGAGAGCTACGACATTAGCCTGGCTAGTTAAATATTTCGACTTGATCTTTGTTATGGTTCTTCTTGGGGGAAAAAATGTGAAAAAAATTCTCAATTGTCGTGATATGACGCAATTTCGCCGTGGCAAGACATGATGAGGCTGTCCGACTCCTCTGCAGCCCACCACCACAGCTTCAAAAAAATCATCTGGAAAACCCTGTTTGCTAATACATACAATCATCATTTATAAAGGAAAATCTTCAGACATTGATGATCAGAGATGCCCAAACTTAACCATGTATTCTTTAAGGGGGGGAAGAAATCCTTGCCTTGCCCTATGTAGAAAAATTAATTAATCAAAATTTAATAACCTAATAACTGGTTGGGCCACCCTGAGACACTGAAATCAAACATTTTCTATAACTATCATGAGTCTTGCAACAATTTTAGTGGCCCACCATCATTTGCTATGTCAATAAGGACTGAATTCCTAAAAAATGCCTATAAAAATAATCTTCACATTACAAAAATAGGATTTTAGGTGTTACTTTTTTTTTCAGCATGATAAACATTTTTATTTTTCCCAAAAATTGACCCTGCGCCTTGTAATCCAGTGGACCTTATGCATACAATACAATACAAATTGTGCTAAATGACCATGAAAACGTTTTGTTGGAGCATAACTATTAAACTGTTAAAGTTAAGTGAATAAGATACAAATTCCTCTTTCATACAACCCAGAAATAAAACAATAAAACAAATACAGCGGTACCTCTACATACATAGTTAATTCGTTCCAGGACCTTGTTTGTAACTCGAAATGGGCGTATGTCAAGCAGGATTTTCCCGTAAGAATACATTATAATTCCATTAATTCGTTCCACAGGCCGAAAACCTACACTAAATCCTTAATTAATACTGGTGGTACTAACACAGATGGCAATTACACATAGGTAAACACATAAATTAATAATAAAAACTGAAAAAAAAATAAAACAATAATAATTCCTGTAATAATGGAACAAATCGGGTTCTAATGTGGCAGATTATTTTTTTTGCTGTGCCTGAACGCACCACGTGGCTGACGTGATGGTGAAATAGAGAGTGCGGTTCTATTTTACTTTCTTTTAATGTTTTGTTGTTGCCGTCAACTGGAGCGGACAGTAGGTTTTGTGTTGCACAAGTTCTGAAATAAATAGTGCCAAAGCGCCGCGCTTCTCGGTTCGCGGGGACGGGGCCCCCTGGCCCCTGGTGCGGTCGCCGATCAGGGCGGACTGGGGCTTCTTCCCCGGCGGCTTTCGGCCTGGCTCTCCAGCGGTTAGAAACAACCCTGCTTCTTCCTCGGCAGCTTTCAGGCTGGCTCCCCACCGCGGCCGGCTGCTGAGAGCCGGCCCTCACCTTCATTGCGCCTCAGGGTTTCGTCACTGGGAGGACCATCCAGGTAAGCGTCACCTTTTTCCCTTCACCACCTGCACTAACCTTCTTGGAACCTGTGTTGATTTGTCTCACAAGACAATCCGACGTGCACCCGTCTGCGGCGCTGTCATGTCGTCTTATTTCGAGCATGTCGTCAGATGTAGAAACAAATGGCGAGTCAAATTTACATCGTATGTTGAAAAGATCGTGTGTCGAAGCGATAGTATGTCGAGGTACAACTGTATATAAATAAACAAAACTATGACTCAATTAGACAAAAAACATGAAAAATGCAGTACATTGCTACTGCGCCTTATGATTAGATTCATCTTATGTATGAAAAAAAACACATTCATTGATAGTGAACTATATAGTTCAGTGAACCTTATAGTCCGAAAAATACAGTACAAAAGAACAAAACGACAAAAGAAAATTGGTTTGTTTGTTTTGGTCGGTGCATGCCTTTAATTTTCTTTGTCCTTTGCCTTTTTTTCACCTGCCCTGTTGGACATGTAAAAAAGGGAATCTGAGTGTCCTTATAAATTGAACAGTTTTAATGGGCCATGTGGGACTTTGATGTACACCCAATGTGGTTTTTCATACCTTGTACATGCTTTTATTGTTGTTGATTCAAATGCATTTTCTCCCTATCTCATGTGGGTTTTTTAATATGGATGATCCAGTTCCTCTTCACATTTCACGTTATGTAATCTAGGTTTCATTTAAGACTAAAAATCACCCATCAGTGTGAATTTGAGTGTGAATGCTCATGTGCCCAGTGTTTGAAGACCAGTCCAGGGTGTACGCCAACTCAGTTTGAATAGACTTGGAATAGGAGAAGTGGAAAATAGTTGGATATACAGCACTTGTGCTGTTAAATAAAAACTCAGTTTTAAAAATGTAAATATATTAGATAGAAAGAAAAGCTTGACATGGTAGGGCACTGCTTCACTTGCCCAGTAACGCAATGTTGCCATTGCCACAGAGTTTGGGGCCTGAAGTTTTGCTTAAATTAAGTCTGAGTCACTTTCTATGTGAGCAGAGGTACACCCGAACTCCATCACACACATCACACTTGGAGTCGTCACGGTAGCAAAGCAGGGGACAGCTCCAACACGGTGGAACAAAGCAGATGGTGAACGTATGCGGCACTCAAGCACATCATCATCACCTTCATTAGCTGAAGGTGACATATGACATCATCTGGGACACGCACAACAGGGAACAGAACAAGTACAGTTGTTTGCTTCTTTTCTTGCCTTTATTGAAGCACAGTTCAAGGTTGTTGATAGCGTCATAACAAATCATCATGCTTCACGCCTTTATACACACAAACACCTATTACAAGTGCCTCCCCCTCAAGCTCCACTCCCATGCCCTCCCAACATTAAGGTAAATAAGGGCTTGCAGAAAGGAGCCAATGAGCACGGGCCAGTGAGCAGAGATGCATGTTTGTGTTGCCTTCCTCCCTGGACCCTGCTCGTTTATCTCGGCTGTCATGTAAAGGGCAGCCAAAGAGAAGGTGAAACTTTTTTTTAATAGAGGGCTAGGGTAGCCCCTATTGACTGTACATGACAACATTGCAGTGATGGGACCAAATTCCGGTCACAGAGCATCCTGCTGTGTGCCAGATTGTTGCAACAGATATTTGGATTTTACACATTAAAAAATGTAAATAAATAAATAAATAAAAAAGAGATTTGGGTTTGTTGAGGGCAGCTTCTGGGCTAGAGCTTTTATTATGGCAAAGAGGTTAATGAGAGTATATTTACACCTCACTTTCACTGAGGTCAGGAGCTAAAAGGTGGGTTTTATCTTTAACTGCAAGCCCACAGATTTATGGGTTCAAGTTATTTGATTAACCAGCTTTAACCTCCAATGACACAAGCCTTTGTAAACCAAACATCTAACAAAATGTCAATTTTTTGACATTAACAGAAAATATGTAAGATAAGGGTCTGTATTCACTTAGTTGAAAATAAATCAATAACACGCTGACAAGAATTAAGGTTGGCTTCAAAAGTGCCCTCAGTCAGAGCAACATTTGACCTTTCAAAACAACCAAAATATTCTTCAGGTTTAAAATGCATGAAGCACAGACAAAATGCAGAAGTAATTAATTATTCATGATGACTACATTTTTCACTCAGTATAAGTAAATGGGAAGCATGTTTAGTTAACAAATGAGCTGCAAATCAAAGAAACGCAAGGTACCTCACGCCTTGTCAAAAGCCTGCAGCCGCAAGATAAGCCAAGACAATGATACAAAGATAGAAGAGCCTTTGTTTCCTACAATACTCCCGGGAGAAGGAATTTAGTCTTTTCTGGAGTACAAGTCAACATGGATATGGTCCATGCGCCGTCAAAAAAATCAATATGAAATGTTTTGCCCTTGATAAGATGGCACACATCTCTACAGAACTGTACTCACAGCCAGAACTGTTGCAGGACATTTTTTAATCCACCACTTTGCATTGAGCTTTCAATCTGTATTCATTCCAAGTCAAAAGACTTGTGCAGTGCACATTCCTCTCACAGAAAATAAGGAAATACATATGAGTACCTGTCAATTACTAAAATTGCTGCATCAGTTTTTTGTCTGTTTGCAAACATTCTGTTGGTTTTTTCTTCTCACATAGCAGCCATCAATTCCTTTTCTTGTATTCATTTGGTTACTGTACATTCTAATTAGCAACCACTCAATGAGATATTTTTCTCATGATGGACTGAGCGACATTTGCTCATACAATACCTAATGAGTATAAATTAACCCCCCGCCCACACACACACACACACCATCCAACACAGCCTTCCTTCACCAACTGACAGAAGAGGTAAAGGGAAAGTGATCCTGGAGACTTAAAAGGAAGTGCAGTCACATTTGTTTGTGTGTGAACTGAAGAGACGGCAGGGTGAGAGGCTCATCGCTGAACAATAAGGCCTCAGCTGTTGTCTTGTTCCCTGGCATGGTCACAATATGTTCTTAATCCTAAAGGCAAGTTTCGAACTCCAGTCTTTGTTTCATTTGGGGGCATCAATGTTCAAGATGCCAAAGAGAGTGCAACCACTGAAAAATGAATGATGAGCAAAAGAAATGTGCACGCATGCACACCTCCTGCAAAGTCTCCTGTTGGCTTAAGCCAATAGGAATATCTGTGCATGATTGGAAATGTGTTCCACCCATACACACACATGCACATACTTGCCCATGTACATACAAGAGAGGCTTATGAACTCTATCTAGTCAGCCAGCTAGAAGTCTTGATTCTGTCACTTGGGATGATCATCAGGATGTGGTACTCTGGCCAAGTGCCGTGTCTAAACCCAAGCAGGATATAAGGTCATGTTGGAGTGGAACTCTAGCCAAGCAGCACCCAGCGCTCAAGTGCTCCAGTGGTTTTGTGGTTATCTCCAGTGGCCAGCTGTTGTGATTGAGGAGATCCTCAAGAACGTCCACTTCTTCCCTTTTCCTCTGAGTCTCATCTTTCTCCATATCTACACATGCACACTTGTCTCTGTCCATGTCTTGAATTGAAATCAACACAACATACAGTGGGGCAAATAAGTATTTAGTCAACCACTAATTGTGCAAGTTCTCCCACTTGAAAATATTTGAGAGGCCTGTAATTGTCAACATGGTTAAACCTCAACCATGAGAGACAGAATGTGGAAAAAAAAAAAAAAAAAGAAAATCACATTGTTTGATTTTTAAATAATTTATTTGCAAATCATGGTGGAAAATAATTATTTGGTTAATACCAAAAGTTCATCTCAGTACTTAGTTATGTACCCTTTGTTGGCAATAACGGAGGCCAAACATTTTCTGTAACTCTTCACAAGCTTTTCACACACTGTTGCTGGTATTTTGGCCCATTCTTCCATGCAGTTCTCCTCTAGAGCAGTGATTTTTTGGGGGCTGTCGTTGGGCAACACGGACTTTCAACTCCCTCCGCAGATTTTCTATGGGGTTGAGACCTGGAGACTGGCTAGGCCACTCCAGGACCTTGCACTGCTTCTTACGAAGCCACTCCTTTGTTGCCCTGGCTGTGTGTTTGGGATCATTGTCATGCTGAAAGACCCAGCCACGACTCATCTTCAATGCCATTGCTGATGGAAGGAGATTTTCACTCAAAATCTCTCGATACATGGCCCCATTCATTCTTTCCTCTACACAGATCAGTCGTCCTGGTCCCTTTGCAGAAAAACAGCCCCATAGCATGATGTTTCCACCCCCATGCTTCACAGTGGGTATGGTGCAATTCAGTATTCTTTTTCCTCCAAACAAGAGAACCTCTGTTTCTATCAAAATGTTCTATTTCCTCCAAACAGGAGAACCTCTGTTTCTACCAAAAAGTTCTATTTTGGTTTCATCTGACCATAACACATTCTCCCAGTCCTCTTCTGTATCATCCAAATGCTCTCTAGCGAACCGCAGACGGGCCTGGACGTGTACTTTCTTCAGCAGGGGGACATGTCTGGCAGTGCAGGATTTGAGTCCCTGGCGGCGCATTGTGTTACTGATAGTAGCCTTTGTTACTGTGGTCTCAGCTCTCTGTAGGTCATTCACTAGGTCCCCCCGTTTGGTTCTGGGATTTTTGCTCCCCGTTCTTGTTATCATTTTGACGCCACGGGGTGAGGAGGGACTACTAAAATAATCGATAGCTGCAGCCCTAGCTAGATATCACATGTACCAGTATATGAACTAGATGTGAAATGACAGACTCGGCTGCGTTTAGCAAATGTATAGAGAAGTTGATGGGAAATGATACACTAGCCGGCGTTAGTAAACAGCCGCCATCTTAAAGCAGTAGACTTCTCAGAAGGCTCTGTTGTAGAGAACCTTCCTGGCGAACCTAAGTAACTTTTAATCTAAAAAAAAAAAGAACTCCTAAATTGGCAAAACCTTGACTTGAATCTATCTTTAAATGATGAAACCATTTTTAAAACTTTCACGTGTCGAAAGTAGACAGAAGGGAACTAATGCAATAACGGGAGCAATATTAACGGTTCATTCACAACATTAAATGACTTCCAAACATGTTACTAGCAAATGTTACTATCTAGTTATCGCAATATCCACAATACCCCTGTGTCTAGTTAAGTGTGTGTTACCTTTGTTTTTGTTTTTTGAACGGGAAAAAAGTAAAACCAATTACTTTGCCAAGTCACTAATTACTCTTACATTCAGGTAACTGAGTTACTAATTCAATTACTTTTTGGGAGAAGTAATTTGTAACTGTAACTAATTACATTTTTAAAGTAAGATTAACAACACTGATCGTATCTGTTGTTTACTAAAAAAAAAAAAAAATCACTCTCTCGGAACATAAGTCATGGTTAAATCGGGAAGAAAGCTTGCTGCATTACAGGAAACATCTCCACTTTTCTTGAATTAACATTGTTGAACAGCTGCCAACCTCAGAGGTAGCCAGAATTCTATGTCACATTTATTGCATACTTGCATAGTGTTTCTCCGTGCAGCGGAAGGAGATGTCTTTACCTCCACACATGAGAGTGACTAAGAGGACAGCTATGCATAATACATTTGACAGCATATGTTTAAGAGGTTGTCTCCAATGTTCAAAATTAGGTCAATTCGTCATTACAAACTAATAGCAGGGAAGGTGGACTTGGACATTTAGTATGTATCACTTGAATTTCATCTATACAGTCTGTCACCGTTACTGACGACACTGGTAAGATCCAACATACCAGGGCATACCTCTATAAAATTGATGAGGAAGCGTCCCAAGTACTGTATCTGTAGAGCAGTTGGTTCCTTTGTGTACACACGTTAAAGTACATAGCTCCATCTGCTGCTCAACGTGAGCTACAGCAGAACAAAACTCAGGCCTGAAGAATAAACCTCCAGATCTCAAATACGGAGCATCGGTTCATAGAATGGCATGCAAAAGATTGGCCAGGAGGTTTATTAATGTTTGAAGACACCACAATGATATGTGACAGTGTTCAAACAAAGATAACCAGCTGAGATGTTTGTTTGAGGCTATTAATCTGTAGGGAAGGAGTCAAAGATTTAAATAAAACAAAATTCCGACAACCGAAATTGTGGAGATAACCTAAGCTCTTAATGCTTCTTCAGGGGGTTTCTGTTAGCTGAGCTTATAGGGTGTCATTTTGGTTATGCAATAGCAAAACCCCAGAGCTTCACATTTAGCAGGGGGTTATGAATAAAGATTTATGACAAATCCAGTAGAATGGAAGGAAATAGATGGAATAAAATAATTCATTTACAGAGTCAAGTAGCGTTGCAAATTGTGAAGAGGCAGCACTACAGTGGATCTTATTAGCATGTGATTGACCTCTTCAGGATTTCCCAGGCAGCAAAGACAGATAAAAGGTCAAAGGTGAGCGCTTAGACAACCACTCCAGCATGCAGCTGAGCCTATTAAAAAGAGGCTATGTTGAAGATGTGCCCGCCGGCAATCAAGTATCATTTAGTTAGATGCCAAAGGATTCATCTATCCCAGTGCTAGATTCCAACAGCCTGCAAGGTCAGTTGCCTTATTATCATAAAAGAAAAAATGTTGTACTCAATTAGAAAAAGGAACTTTAAAAACATAAACAAGTCAGATTGCACCTTGAGTAAAAAGGAAAAAATGAAAACAGGTCGTTTTAAATCGAGTCGAAAGCAGCAGAGATCACCATGAATAAAACATCAGACTCCTCAACAGACTTGTTGAGGATCCAGCTTTTCTGTCTGGCAATAACTTCTCCATTGACAGAGGAAATGCGGGTAAGGGAATGGGAGAAAAATCATTTTCTACCACAAAGTAACAAACTGTCTACTTCTACATATGTGTTAAAGTGTTGGGATCAGATTTAAGCAGGAATTAGCAAGTATTTGCCGTGCGAGTAATTTCTCATCTCAGCACTGAAGCTAGTTTATCTTTGTCACTCCAGAGGAGAAAAATGGTAGGTGGATGTATTTATTTTTCGTTGCCACTATGGTTTCCATGTGAGTTAGTATGTGTACTCACAGAAAGAAGGCAGATAATGGCCACCAGCCATTTCTTCATGTGCATGTGTGTGTGGAGGGTGTGTGTAGGTGCGTGCACGTGTGCATGTGTATTGTATCCATGACGGATAGTTAAAGCATGTGGGAATGTGTTAACCTTTCTGGCAAGGCGGGGACAACCTCTTCACTTTCCAAAGGCTGAGTCTCTTGCCCTGCTTAGCTCATTCAAACACTTAAACTGCTTTTTCGAAGGGATGAAAATGATATTCACCCATTAAAGGCCAGATTGTTTTCCATTTATCCCTTTTTGGGTTTGGCAATACATCATCATGGTGACAAAATCCATATTCACCAATGGCCCAGGGGATATTAAAGGTCTGATCAGTAGCTCAGTCCAAGAGATGGGCTACGTCCTCAAAAGAGGTAATTTAACTCAAACATAGCTAACGTGGACAAAGGAACCGACAGTGAAAAGGATGTTGCAAATAATCAAATGATATTTGTCTACTGAACATGGCAAAGTCATGCTTGAGACCAAGACCAAACCAAGACTTGACTTATCCAAAATCAGTAATCACTATGACCAAGTCACGATCATGATACAAACCGTGGGAGTTAAGACTTGCCTTTTGGGAGTCGAGTCTGAAATCAGACCAAACCTGAAAAATGTGGTCCTTCAACCAAGACCGGTCTCCTGTGTACACCTTTCCAAATTGCATGCGACATGTAGAGGTGCTTAGGTCTGTCAGTCTGGACAGTTTAACAGTCAAAAGAAGAAACAACAGTTATTTCCAGTTAATTTCAATTACTAACTATATACACTTGTAAAGACTTTATCTTTGCCCCAGTCAATGGATCCACATGCTAAATAACGTAGCACCGGTCAATGGATCTGCCTGCTAAATAAGTAGCACAACCAAGTCAAATGAATGAATATACTTGTTTTGAGTCTCTTGTTGTCTTGATCCCTTTGAGATTCATAACGATGTTTATTTGCTTGAGTGGTAGACATAATTCAGACTGTTTCTAAAAGTTGGCGCAGCCTTCGTTTACAGGGCGTACAGAGCTGTGGCAACACGGACGAAGACCGAAAACTGGTCTCGCAATTGGCTGATGCTGAACACGGAAGCAAAACAGAAATAAATTTGCGATGCGTAAATCATCGTTTAAAATGGGCAAATCTCCGCTTAACCATTGAGATCCATTTTTTTAAGCACAGTATTTCCAAAAAACATGTTTCATTTTTGTCTATTGAAATGTTATTAAACTTTACTCCAGCTTCTGTTTTAGAGAAGACAGACAGACAGAGCCTAATTTGTTTGCTATCTGTCAATTTGTGCACCCACACATGCATTTAGGACAGAATAAGTGCACTATTTACACTATTTTGATTTCAACAATAAATACAGTGGTGAAATATAGGCACTTTTTTTTATAACTTAAGTTGACGTTGTTCTCCTATTTTTCAGAGAATGTTTATTTGTAAAACCTTTAAGTTGTTTGATTTATCATTCTTAAAGCATTCAGAGGGGTATCACAATACAATTACCCATAATATGTTAAGTCCATGACCGCATATATTGCTATCGGTTTGATATCAGTAACGGATTTTTGGCGTTGGACAATATTGGGATATTGGTTATCAGTTAAAAAGTAATTATCGGACAACTCAAAATATTTCTATTTCATGAATTATTGAAGTCCAAATCCTACATTATGCACCTTTAAACACCACCGCAGCTTGAGTTCAATGAACCCGTTAATTACCGTATTGTTCGGATTATAAATCGCAGTTTTTTTCATAGTTTGGCTGGGGGTGCGACTTATACTCAGGAGGGACTTATGTGTGAAATTATTAACACATTTTTACATCATTTCACATGTTATTTTGGTGTTTTGGCGTGACACTGATGGTTTGCTAAACTTGTTAGCATGTTCTGTATGCTATAGTTATCTGAATAACTCTTAATAGCTATGTTACGTTAACATACTGGCCACGCTCGCATTTTGTTGTTCATGCATCACGTAACATTATCATACTGTACACTTATTCAGCATGTTGTTCTATATTGTATTTTTATTTTGAAAGGTGGAAAAGCGCTACATAAGTATAACACCATTTACCATTTAAATTGCCTTTCAAGATGAAATATCTGTTCTATGTGCTGGATTTTATCAAGTAGATTTCCCCCAAAAATGCGACTTATACTCCAATGCGACTTATATATGTTTTTTTCCTCTTCATTGGGTATTTTATGGCTGGTGCGACTTATACGCAAGTGCGACTTATAGTCCGAAAAATACGGTAAGTGCCTCATATACTGCAAGAGCAAAACAACGGAACATCGAGCCACATCATCACAAGTTGGGCGTTAACCCTCGCAGCAACACA
Source organism: Corythoichthys intestinalis (assembly GCF_030265065.1). Classification (NCBI taxonomy): domain Eukaryota; kingdom Metazoa; phylum Chordata; class Actinopteri; order Syngnathiformes; family Syngnathidae; genus Corythoichthys; species Corythoichthys intestinalis. Next base: position 53,372,575 of record NC_080395.1, on the reverse strand, counting down.
TCTCTCATTATAAAATGCCCATGCAAAATTGCGGTGACCTAAGCGACGCACCCAATAGGAGAAGGTTGGCAGAGTAATATTAGGGCACTTTCACATTAGACCAAGAGAACCAGGGTCCGGTTGGACAGCTACCTCGCAACAACACTAGCAAATGATTTGTTGAAAAGGTTCAGTATTCACACTGCGCCAACTGAACTTACTCATTGATTGGACAAATTTAGAAGAGGAAATACCTCCCTCGTGAGAGGCAAGGCAGCATGGAGTGCCACAGCAGTTGCACGTAATGTAGCATAAGCGCACCCTGCTCCGCTTGCAGTCAAAAGCGAAGCATGGTGCGCTAAAAGTGGATGCGCGTTCACATTAACAACACAAAGCAGACTATTTGAGTAAAAGAACACTGGTCTGTTTAAAATGGACCAAACAGCTCTAGTGTGAAAGCACACTTAGGCTAGGTTCATACTGCAGGTCTTAATGCACAAATCCGATTTTTTTGTCATATCTGTTTTTTGTCGAACCCGTTCAGACTGCTTTTATCCATTGAGACCGTTCAAGTATTACGCATGCGCACTAATTCGTAGTTAGACACGCGCTGAGCAAGAAGACCCGCATGCGCAGAAGTATCAAAACAAATGACTACGCATGCTGGCTGTCATCCGGCATTCCAGGGCGATCTTTTTTTGATTTCCAAAAACAGGACACAAATAACAAACATAAATAATCCCTGTTTAGGCTTATATTCAAAGTTTATATGGATCGATAGCATGCACGCACTGTCCGTGCATGTCACACACACATACGGGAAGTTTGCGCCGACTCTCGGCTGTGTAAGCAATATTGAAATATTGCTCATATCAGGGGTCGCATTAACCGAATATTTTCCGTCGTTGACCAATTTTTTAAAACGGTGACGGAAAAAACTGAAGTCCACCTTTCATTTTGACAGGTTGCAATTCACACCCCAGACCACAGGGTGGCGAGTGAGCATATTAATTAGCTATTGTCTCTCTTGATGCATGACGTCGTTGGCCTTACTCTGAAAAATGTCAAGGCAACTGAGTGTCCGAAGTTTCTTCAAAAAGCCCCAAAACGACGATGGTGTTGATAAAAGAGGTGAAAAAACAGGGACTGCACAAGCGGGCACGCAATTCAAGTCCATGCACACCAGGAGGAAGGTGTAAGACTCCGTTCAGGCCACAGCAGGTGAACTGTTAATTTCATTGTTCCATAATGTAGCCTACCTACTGGGGCCACAGTCAGCTGTTTTTGTCACTGCGGAGAAAAAGTTACATATTCATCTGCTTGATGTGTGATGGCACGGTGTGGATTCTCTGTTAAGCTTGTTCGGACAGAATATTAATTTAAAATGAATGAAAACCAAATACTATTGAATATGTTGAAGCGGTATGCAATGTTAAGAGTCTTGTTAGCTCGAATTGCTGTGTCCAGCCGCTGTAGCTCTGCTGCTCTCTGTGAACTCTCTATTCAAGCCGGAACGCGTGCGGCTCTTAAGTGTCTCTGTCACGTGACTGTGTCGTAGCCGCTAACGCGCTCGGCCAAATGGACACACAAGTACGGAAGGTGAATTATGCCAAACAAAGGGTCACCACAATGTCATTATCATCATTTTAAAAATTTAAGTGACGGGTAAAAATAGATTATGACCGGATTTTTATGATCCTGTCAGTCAAAATGACAGACAAGGAAAAAGTCTAGCGCAACATCTGGCTCATATAGAGCATAGAGAAATCAGATCATTCTCAGGCTTATCCTCAACCAATTATTATCTTTTTATGACTGTTGTCAAGCACGACCCTTCCCCAAAAGCCGTGTTCAAGGCAAGCTAGGCGCTAACGCACAGCTGCACCGCTACCGTAGCCTCGCCGTCTCTCTCGCTGTTTGATGACATAATTGCTGCATGAATTCCGATTCGGGCAACTTGACATTTCAGACCGCCGCGACATTCTGGAAAAATGTGGTCCAGATCGGATTTAGACCACATACGAAAGTGACCCAGATCAGATTTTAAATGGTCCACTTCTATGCAACTTGTCCCATTCAGACCGTCAAGTTAATGCCTCAGTCGAGTCAGAAAAACACGAAAAAAATCAGATTCGCGCATTAAGACCTGCACTGTGAACCTAGCCTTAGAGAGCTAACAGGAATAGATAAAGCAGAAAATGTGAAATGGATTTAAACTACTTTAGACAAATACTTTAGAAAAATATTTTCAATGTACACAAGCTTGAAATGTGTCATTGCGCTTTACGCTTTACTCCGTGATGAATTCAAGGTAAACCAAGGGCAGTATGTTAAATGACTTTACATAGATGCAGTCCTCAGCCATGGCAGTAGTTCTCCAGACACCAATATCCCGCTCAATATTATGCTTGTGTCAAAACAGAACATAACAGGCAGATTGCCAATGTATTTAAAACTAATATGTAAAAAATAATGACCTACAATAACTGCTATTTTCCCCATTGAAAGGATCAAGGAAATATGAAATGTCCATCCCTAATTAATACCACCAGATGAAATGTCTGGAGATAAACTAATTAGCAAACACTTACATTTAACTGTTTGCTCTACGGGTATTTTGCAATGACTTACTGAGGCCAAATCCTGCCTTGAGCAAATTAACACCACACTGAACTGCATGTAAAATAAATAGATGCTGATTCCCGCCCCCCCTCCAATTAAAACTTTGCCAGTGCGAGCAAGGACGAAGCCAAATGACACAAAATGAGCGCAAAAAAATGTGTTTTACAAATCTCCCTTGAAGTGAGACACCGTCATCAACATTCACAACAAAACAGAGACAGGAGCTGCTTGTTTTCTTCCCTTGTGATCTTATCTGATTGTTCTTTTCGTTTTGTTTACCACCGTCCCAGATGAGGAGGTGTATTAAATCTCCCTTAAATCTTAAGCTCCTGTGTCATGTTTGCACGCTTATACTTTTTATTAAACAGGACAAAGCTGTTCTCACCACTTCTTTAAGACCATAAAGTAATTTGTGCCTCAGTGCTGGGCCATTTGTTATGAGCGACATCAACACACACTCATATGTACAGATTCAGACACACACGGGAACCAAACCAATCGTTTAAGGTCGCCGAGGCCTTGCTAAGCCTCTGTAAATCAGCCACCATACGGCAGTGAGTTTTATTCCCCTCTCTCTCTCTCTGTGGGTGTTGCCTTATGACCCATAGGCAGTAGGTTATTTATTGCATTTGTCACAGCTTGTGTTGACTCCCAACCATTCATTTATGGTCCGAGGCTAGTAGTAAGCTAACAGTATAGTGAGGATCTAAAGACAATTGTGTCAATGTTCTCCCCAACAGCCTTGTCTCATGTATTTTTATAACAGACCTCAAAATAAAAACCTGAGGCAAATAGATTCCTATTAATGGCAATTACTCTGAATGAGGAAGGCGGGCTAAAATGTGCAGACAGCTAACAATTTCGTAGCAGGCTGAAGGCAGTGTTGATGGGCAGACTGTGGTTCGTCTTTCTTCTTCAAATGAGAAAACAGCCCAAATAATAAGGATTGCCGCCACCTTTGTAATGGAAACATGAGGTATTATCTTGGACAATATAAGCAAAGGAAAAAAAAACTTAATTCATGTTCATCCTGCATGAACGCTAGTCTAGAGATGTCCCGATCGATCAGCATCCCGATCAATCGGGTCCGATCACGTCATTTTCAAAGTATCGGAATCGGCAAAAAAATATCGGCAATGCCTTTTTTTAATTTTTTTTTTTTTTTTTTTAAATCGTTTTCTAATTGTATTTAACGTAACAGACATAATATGTTACACTCATCATCATCAGAGTCTTCAATTTAGGCTTAAGGTAGGGTTATCAAATTTATCCCCATAACGGCGGCAATTAATTTTTTAAAAAATGTGTCACGTTTAAATATTTAACACTATTCATGCATGCGCTGCATGACCCTCTCACTCATTGTCGCGCTCAATCTGTAATGACGCCGTTTCACCTATATAGAGAGATAAAAGGCAGCGCAAAATAAGTAGAGTGAACTTTACCAGCCTTTGGAGCCTTTTATTAATTGGCTAAAGCCTTGCAATTCCTCTCCCTATGATTAGAAATTTCATGGGAAGCAATGTGGGGAAGCAAGGTGGCAATAGATCATTGTCTTAACACCATATGTTATTTCCCAACGCAGAGCAATTGGTAGCACGTTGCACAGTCATGGTTCCACTTCCCATCATGCATTTGGGATGGCCACAGTATCATTTACTGAAAGCTCAACAAATACACTAGATGGCAATATTTAGTCACAATATACAAAGTCACAAGTCTTTCTATCCGTGGAACCCTCTCACAGAAAGAATGTTAATAATGTAAATGCCACCTTGAGGATTTATTGTCATAATAAACAAATACAGTACTTACGTACTGTATGTTGAATGTACAGTATATATTCGTCCGAGTTTTATTCATTTTTTTCTTAATGCATTGCCAAAATGTATATGATCGGGAAAAATTATCGGGAATGATTGGAATTGAATCGGGAGCAAAAAAAAGCAATCGGATCGGGAAATATCGGGATCGGCAGATACTCAAACTAAAACGATCGGGATCAGATCGGGAGCAAAAAAACATGATCGGAACAACCCTAAATGCTACCGCTCCTTTCAGAAAAAGGATTTTTTAACTATTATTATTTCTCAGGATGCTTCTTTTTACCATCACACACAATCACTCAGACAAGCAGCAAGTGCAGTCTGAACAAGGGTTGAAATACAAGCCCCCCTACCATTTCAGTAATGCTGACAGCAGCTGACAACTGAGAGAACTAGGCGAGACTAAGGATATATGAGGTGGTCCTTGAGTGAGCGCATAAGACAAAGCGCAGTGATGTAATGGAGACAAGGCCGCAAACCGGTGCTGTGGAGGATGCCCGTTTGTCTGCTCAACTTCACAACCATTCATAGCCAAGATCTATGTCCACATAATAGAGCGACCCTACATCAGTGTCAACATGGGGTTGTGAAGGGTGTGTCTAGAAAACAGGTCAAACAGTGTGCAAATTGCCCACTCATGTCAGAATTTCACAGGGAGATAACACAGGGGCAAACCTTTGACATAGTGCAAATGAGAGGAAATTGAAGGTGTCACAGTATGAGAGCATATGTAGATAATATAACCTTTGTGGGGTAGAATGCTTTTATGTATTTCATTCGCTCTTCACCCCATCATTCATTTGAGCAATTCATCTCATACGAATTCTATTTATCCATATAGTACTTCAAACACAGTAGCTACTGTAATCATGCGATGTGAACGATTAAATAAATATTAGTAGGGTTTGGGAACATGCATAAGTGATCATATAACCAATGCTGTGATTTGGCACTCAGTTTTCATAAAAAAGGGGTGATTCAAACCTTTTCACGATGTCAGTTCCATTCCAGCAGGAGAGGCCATCAGCAGAGGCTAGCTCACTAACGCACAACTGATCTGCAAGGCCTCCGTAATATGTCCGGTAGAGGCGCAGACTGTTCAGAAAGTCCCTATAAAATCAATCAAATGGAGCCATATAGGAGACTCATTATATCTATATCCAACGGTCTAGAATAAAAAAAAAAAAACCACCCACTCATGAAACCCACATCAGCTCATGATTTTAACGTTACAGCCTTTTTTTCCTTCTTATTGTATGCGTTTACCTTCTCTTGAGAGCAAGTGAGTCGCCTGACACTTTAGCTGGAGTCTTAAGGTGGGTGGATTCTTTACTGCTGTGCTGGATGCTTGTTGTCTGCAGAGCCTTCCTGCTGGGTGGCCCACACAGTTTGTGCACCTTAACATAGAGAAAGGCAGTCGTGAATCGTGACATGAATTACTTTGAAATGAATATTGATTTACTGTGTGCATGGTGGGTGCATTGCAAAGCTGAGCTTATCTACTCCGACTATACAATGTACGACTACATACCCACCAGAAGGCAGTGCTATGATTTAATTGCTGCTGCTAAGACAGCACTTTAGCATTTATTTACCTTTATGGGGCAATCATTGTACTCATTTGCTGCAATAGCGTACCGCACTAATGCTATTTTTAGACCGTGACGTCGCCATCGTAATGCGGAAGTGGGACATTATCGACACGTCTTCGCATAGAAACCATGTTATTTCTGCTTTTTTTTTTCCGGTAATCTTTCAAAAAAGAACATGCCGATCAAATACTGCTGCTTGTAGAAACAATTCTAGACATTATGACATATAAAGGAAGTTTTCTTCATACGTTTCCCGAAACCAAAAACTGGGAGGAAAAAATGTGAAGAATGGATCAACTTGCACGGATGTCCCAAAAAAAGTTAAAACGCCAGCAAGGTGAAGCCATTGACATTTCATATGCAGTAAACATTTTGTTGGGGGCCATGGTCCTTCAGATGATGAATAGGTAAGCCATTTTGATATTTTCACTTATTTTTTTAGCTCGGCGTTTTGCCGTGCTGCTTCTGTCTGAGAATGAATGACCTGAAAAAAATTAAAATGGTATGTGATTGCAACTTTAGTAAGGGGGAAGTGTATATAAAATTATAGAATTAAGATTTGTTATTAATGAAAAAGCTAAAAGTGTTGGTTGGCTGTCACTGAGTAGTATTTGCGATCGCGACACAAAAACAGCACCAAAAAAATTGCCCCCAAGAACGGTCAGAGACGTAAAACAACCAGAAGATATAATATTTAAGAAAGGAAGGGCACATGGTGGTAAAGGATAGATTGTTGAAACAGAAGAATATCATTGTCAGTGGCGTAAGGCAATGCAAACAAGAAAAAGGTGTCAATACACAAGCTAACTCTGGATCGGGTCGGCTCGTCTTTTTCAGCCCTCGACACTCAAGCCATCTCTTTAACTGAACATTTGTATGTTCTTCCACATCTTAACCAGTGAATTTGGCACCAGGGACATCATTTTCGGATAGAATTGGTAGGTTTAGCTCAGCAAACATCTCGTTCGTACACTTTTTTCATTTATTTACTACTAAGGACAAACTGGACGTTGACCCGCCTAGCCACAATGGCTAACGTAATGAATATGAATATTAATGAGCAAAACTGATGTGTTGGTTGCGGTACGCCATTGACAGCGCAAGACATCCAACCCAGTTTGACTGACAGAGGCTTACAGCTGCACAACCATTCAAAAGGGATTGGACGTCTAATGCCGTCAATGGTGCTGAAAGGTGAGCTTTTACAGCAAGTCCTCACAGTTTAAATGAATTCGACATCTGTTGTTGTCAAGGGTATTCATTGAGTAAAAACTATGCAAAGATACAAATTGGCAAAGAGACACAAACAAATAAATAAATAAACTTAAGAGTGTTATTGAGGGCCATAACCAGTGTTGTTAATAACGGCGTTAGAATATAACGGCGTTATTTTTTTCAGTAATGAGTAATCTAATTAATTACTTTTCTCATCTTGGCAACGCCGTTACCGTTACTGAGGCGGGAAAGGCGTGCGTTACTATGCGTTACTAAGTTGGTTAAATAAAAAAAGAAAAAAGAGAAACGGACTCGCGGAGACGAGAGAGCAGAGCAGGAGTGGGGAAGACGCCGTTGCAACCGCTATGCTAGGTGGCTCCGATAATACTTTTTTTTTTTTTTTTTTTTTTTTTTGTGGCTCCGATAATACCTGACTGCAGAGCCACCTGACTGTAGCCATTGCCGACAAACTACGCCTACATGACACGGTAGATATCATATTATAGAACTAGTTGCAAACGACAGACACTGCTGCATTGGCAACATGTTTTAAGGACTACATGCGTTAGTAAACAGCCGCCATCTTAAAGCAGTAGACCTCTCAGGAAGGCTCTGATGTAGAGATCCTTCCTAGCGAACCTAAGTAACTTTTTTATTTTTTTTAATCTAAAATGCTCCTAAATCGGCAAAATCTTAACTTAAATCTATCTTTAAATGATGAAACAGTTTTAAAACTTACACATGTTTAAAGTAGACAGAAGGGAACTAATGCAATCACGGGAGCAATTTTAACAACTTTAACGGTTGATTCACAACTTTAAATGACTTCCACACATAGCAAAGGTTACTATCTAGTTATTGCAATACCCTTGTGTCTAGTTAAGTGGAGGGTAAAGAATTGGGCTAGGGCCAATTGTTCCCCAAACCCTTTAAACTTCACATTGCGTGACCTGTTTTTTTTTTTTGTTTGTTTGTTTTTTTGAGAAAAAAAAAAAAAAATTATCACTAGTTACTTTGCCAAGTAACTAATTACTCTTACATTCAGGTAACTGAGTTACCAACGCAATTACTTTTTGGGAGAAGTAATTTGTAACTGTAATTAATTACTTTTTTAAAGTAAAATTAACAACACTGGCCATAACCACAGTGTATTTCTAGTTTTTGTCATTTTCATTATTAATTTAATTCATCCATTAAAAAATATGCAAATAATGATAAATAACAAATATATAAATATATACAGTAAATAGTGTGATAATGATAATGATTGAGAAATGGTTTCCACATACGTGGACATCACATTTTGGGTCATGTAGGCCTCACACTTCTTTATCACATGTTAACATTGTGGCCTATGCCCAAACGGCAGGTGTTTATGGAGTTTTTTGTGGTTGGGGTTTTTTTTTTTGTTTGTTTTTTTGTTTTTTTTTAATTACCAAAAATAATGACTAGCCCGATAAAGGACTAAAAAAGATCAAAATCTGGCTTGTTTAGAATGGCGAACCAAGAGTGCAATAATAAATAAATAAATAAAATACATAAAGCATTATTTTAGATTTATTTCAATAAGTATTCATATATTGAAATACCATAATGTGTTTAGGTAATTCAAAATGAATATATTTAATTGTTATTGATTCCAATATATAAGTTCTTTACTTACCGTAGTCAATTTTAGCTCTTTTGTCATATTTTATTCTCAATCTAGTTGCAGGACTAACATTGATCAAGAGCCCATCAATCAGTGTTGCTGTTTGTACCGTACATAAAAGTGTTGGGTGGTGCATTTAGGCCATAAACCTTCAGGGGAAAATTTACAGAATAATATGCAAATAACTTACACTACACTACTACATAACATCTACACTATGAGTGGAACAAACACAAGATTTATCCAATAGCATGGATTTATAAAAGAAACCTTTTAAATTCAATAGACTGAGCACACCAGAGATGCTGATTTATATAAAATCAAATCCATCCTCTTTTTGCGTTGCTCCAGCCTGTAAGATATCTATAGTGCTCATAAGTGTTGCACTCATTGTGCCGAATAAATCATTTTTTTGAGTTAGAACAAGTCCGCCAGCAACCATGTTGGCTTATTTATCCTTACTATGTCCAGTTTATCTTGAAAAGTCCACATTGAAATTAAATTTCATATTCATTTCAGCCATTTGGCCTCCTCCGTTAAGCAACTTTATGGACGCACATTTAGCTCAACCAATCCGAGGACGGCAAAATGCCCACATTGCGATGATGGCGTGGGCAAATTACAATAGCATGGCAACACATGGAAGTTGAAATCTCAGGAGACAAAAAAACAACGACAACAACAACACAGGGAACTGAAAGCTAGCTAGTTAAAATGATGTGTATGAAATAAGGATAATTGAATGTTTAAAATAAATGAATAAAATTTAATTTACACTCTAAATGGAGGAAACTCTGAATGCTGCCACCGACTCTTGCCAGAGTTTGATTCTCCATGAGATTCTGTACCTCTAACTTTTTGCAATTTATTTTTGCCACCTCTGCCTGTATTTTTTTGTTAATAACAAAACTGAATAAAACTTCATCCAAAGTGGTTCTTACCTGTGCTGAGATATGGGGTCCGTTTCTTTGAGCATGTCCAACAGCATCATGCAGCATTTTGTGTATTCCCAGCAGCACTTGCTCCAAATCGTGCGGTCCGTGCATCTGAGCTGACAAGTCCTCCAAAGACTGGACGAACTCCCTCCAGTGATGGTCAATTTCTGCCATACTTGCTAAGCAACCTCGCATCACGTTCAGGCAGTAGCCCATGCAAGGCTTGGACTGAGTTAAGCCCTATGAAACAAATGACTTTGGGACCAGTCTGAATTGATTTGAATGAATCAAGAGATTTCAGAGCAGTACAATCATACCTGGCAGTGGGGGCAGTAATGCATCTTGAGTAAGGCCTTTCTGCACTCACGGCTCAACAGCAAGTGGTCTGTCGTATTTATGACTTCAATGCCGAGGTGCAAAGCTTGGAGGAGAACCTTGCCAGAGACCCCGGAGCGAGCAATTTGATCTGCTAGTAAACCTGGCGCCCCGCCGAATGGCCTCACCTCACGGCTCGATGACCGTACACACTCAGCGTACCCTGCTGATAGCTCGCTGAGGCCCGGGTTGATGAAGCGATTGTATACGATCGGGAAGAGGGCATCAAAGAATCTTTGGACAAAGTCCTCAACATGGACCTCAGACCCCAGCAAGAAGAGACTAATATCAGTGAAGAGTTCCCGCACAGGACCTTCGGTCTGATCAGCCATGTTGCCGTAGTACTCCTGCAGCAGGACATTGGTATGGTTCTCTGCCTGCTTCCTCAGAAACTCAAATGAGCCTGTGAAAAGAATAGCAGCAGGGAGAGAAAAGAAAAACAAATCTTTATCATCTTGCAACTTCAGGCAACCTTGCAGGAGACGAAGCGCTCTGTGAAAAAAATATAAATAGTTAAAAAAACATGAAGGTTTTAAAGAAAGTGAATCGTCAAAATTTTAGAAAGAAAGTGGAGTGTAAGCTCCAACATATTTTCCACCTATATTTTCACTGCCAATCATTTGTGCTAGTATTCGCAAAGCCTTTTATCCCCACAAAGCTTGTGTTCCCCTGCCGGCAATCAAACCCTCTGTACATGATTTTGATCATCTTGAAAATCCAGAGATTTTGCTCAGCAGTATACAGTCTAACGTATATGATCAAAAAACATTGTTTCAACAAATAACAGTTGTACATGACACACAGTGTTCATTTTACTTAATACAGTGTTCATTGGTTGCTGATCATGCTGATCTTAGTTTGCCTTTTATCACTCTTATTACTATTAGTCACCACCAGAGGGTTTTTTTGTAAGAGGGCACCCACCACCACTTCACTCTAAGACACACCTGATAAACAATCTACTCTTAAAGCAAACTCTACCCAGTACCCCCACACACACGCTGGTCTGCTCCTACATTGCCCTATAAGCATTATGGTGGCTTCACTTCATCGGCATTTAAGGTGTCATGACTTAATTAGCCTACCTTATACTAAAACTTTCCTGATTTGTGGATTCATTTTTATTTCATTGTCAAATTGAGCCATGTGAACAGTCATAATATGACACATCTACATTGCAGGTATTTAGATTGTTAGGTTTTGCTTAAGCCAAAGTAGAGCACAGACACAAAAATACTTTAAATGTGGTATTCCTTCATGTTCATCCATTTCTGCTCAGCAAGAAAAAATGTATCGCAACAGTGTCATCTTCTGGATATAGAGGGGAAGTGTTCCACTTGCCATGGCCATAAAGACAGACTATTGCTGTGGTTAAGTATATCTAATGTGCATTGAAAACATTTTTTAGTAACTTCCAATGAATATTAATTTTGTATGCGTTAATAATTAATCACAAACAATAGATCACAATATGTATGCTAAATGAATAAACCAACGAATAAAACTGTTAAAACCGTGACAGTGCAATAAGCTTGCATTTATCCATTTGACACTTTTAGAGGGGGTTTTTTTTCAGCTAATACCTATGCCACAGTTACATTGACATCATGTGCTGATCATGAGTTGTGAGGCAATCATCAGAGTGGAGGCCTGAAGCTGAAAGGAACGTGGTTGGGATGCACATTTAGAGGGGGTCATGCAGGTGTCTGACATGCCTCCAAGCACACTGTCTCAAACAGTAAAGATTAGGAGAAAGCTGAACCTGTATCAAAATTGTTGCAGGTCCTCTGTGAATAAGCGGTTAACCCATTTTATAAATCACTCATCCTGTTCAGGGTTGCGGAAATCTTGAGCCAATCCCAATTGACTTCGGGCACTTCACTCTATACAGCTCGTCCATGAATCACAGGGATCATACAAAGTTACAAAACAACTCACATGCACACTGAGTAGGAATTAAGCCAACACTGCCAATACAGAACTGAGGCGAGAGAACCACAACAACAGAAAATGTGCTCATGCGTAATATAGTCTGAGAGTATACAGGTTTGTATGAAGCAAAGTCATTACAGTAATGAGGGATTCCACGAGGATTCCAGTTCGTGAAGGATGTAAACACACAAGACTATGGAGCTAATGAATCTCACCTGTCAAACTCTATAAGTAATAATGCGGCAAACAAATTGGCTTGTGTTTTATCTCGGCGCCTGACCTCAAAACTCAGTCTTGTCATTCAATCCTTCACCACCCAGACAAACATACCATAAAAAGGCATGAGTGAACATTTTGCACACTGAGCAAGTCTCAACATCCACATACAATATATGGTAATATTTTACCCTCCATAAAAACTGACGCAATGTTTCAAGAGGAGGCCTTGGCCAGCAGCAAGGCCTGCAGGCAAGCCTGACGACCGGCATACTCTGATGCTGAGGAAAAGAGAGTTGTGAAGAGAACTTGTGCTGCTTTTTTTTTTTTAAGTCTTTTCTTTTTCAAAGTAAAGTCGAAAGGACTTTCTACCAAATGTTTTCAATTCAGCAGTTTTTAACATCTGAACTTGTAAAATAACTTATTCAAATTTCTATTGAAGGTTTAAAAAAAAAAAAAAAATTAAAAAAAAACATCTTAATGCCATTGTTTTTAAATGTCAAATCAAGTTTTGTCCTCTCTTATAGGTAATGTCTCAAAAAATATCGAAACAAAGTATAGCCTACATGCTATTCAAAGAAACTGATTCCAAAAAACCTACAACAAATTGGTGACACTGAAACCTGATAAATTATTAAATTCATCAGTCAACCTGACAGTAAATGCTCTATATCTGTGGAATGATGGACAGATGACTGTCGATGAAAGTTATATTTTGAATTTTGCGATGAATGTGAAGATGTGTAAAGTAATATGTAGTAGTGGATAGGCATGTGCCGGTTACCAATTTTAAGGTTTACCGTGGTATGAAAATGTCACGGTTTCAAAACCACTAAAATTTTCCGTCATACCGTAGTACGGTATTAGCCATTTTTTATTTCCAAAAAAATGCCGCGAGAAATCCGTGGCATGGAGCAGCATCGCTCACAACTCCCGCTCCAGTTGTTGCTCTGTCCTGTGTATGTCGGTGACACTACACCTGAGCTCCCCCGCCCCTCAAAAAAGACAAAGTCGCTAGTACGGGAGTACTTCAGCTCCCGAAAAGAAACAGACGGCCGCGGCTTAGAGAAGGAAGGACAGCAGATATGCTCGTGGAGGGTGGTTCCCAGGGGAAGCAACACCTCCAACATGATTTCACATTTACGTGACCATCATCCATCACTTTACACAAAATTTCAGGTAATTAAAAGCTGTCATGAACGTTTCCCACCAGCTACTAGAGTTCACTCCAACGTGTTTAGTGTGTCTAGCGATGGTAAAACAAATACTATAAAGTACGCTTGTTAAAGAGACAGATAACGTGGCTAGTTAGCATGCCAAGACGGCTTACTATTTTTCCTCTCCACCATTAGCCTACTTTTGTAAAGTCTTCCACCATTTTAAAGACCTGTTCAAAATAACATTTTCATAATACGGCCTGTGGTGTTTTATCTCTCTGGCGACTTTCTGTGTCTTATTAAAAATATTTTTTATTTAAGTTATATAATTTTTGTTATTTTATTTATCTATTTTAACATTGTATTCATGTTGATGTTCCAATTTGCAAATACGTTGTGAATTTTTTTTTTTTAATCCTGTTCAATGGGAAAAAAAGTTTTCTTTAAAAACCCATACATCTCAAAATAACACATTTTAGAGCTATAATTGCAATACCGTCACACGGTGATACTGTGAAACTGCGGTATATTTGCTTAAGGTTATCATGCCGTCAAAATGTCATACCGGCACATGCCTAGTAGTGGAGATCCTTCCTGCAGGTACATCTGAGTAATTTATTGTAAGATTAGCTTTTTTATTTAATTTATTTATTTAAATCCCCTTCTGCAAACATAACCTTTTGAACTGAAGCCTGTTTTATTAAAACTGCATAATCTCCCTCTCAAAGAGCCTTTTGCAGTATAAAATAAAATCAATTAAATACTGAAATACAAAATACACAGCGAGATAAGTCTTCTAATTCCTTACAAACAAATAACATTCAATACATACTATGTTGTACCGTGTTGTATATTGTTTAGATTTACTTAATGATGTGGTCAATGACAGTATAAATTATGTTGAAATTCAACAGATGCAGTGTACATCAGTGGATGCACAACATGTGGGCCAAGTATTCTTCACACCACCCTTCCTTACATCATTATCTGATATGAAAGGATAACCTTTGAAAGACTGACCAGTAGTTTTCCATACCTGACACTTATACAGTATATGCCAATTAAAATCCCTTTCCGTGGAATTCAAGCAAGGTACAGCTTTTGCACTGTCTAAAAAGCTTTTACATTTGATCCGATTTTCTTCCTGCCTCCCACAAATGATGAACTCTTTTTCAAAGTAGGATGATCTAGTTAACTGTGACACTGTGAGCTAATCTGGTGATGAGTTATACTTAGGGGTGAGACTTTTGGCATGTGGCACTAAAAAGCGGAAAACTATTTCTGCTTCACTCCCTCCAGTGATGTGCTAACACATACTTCATTCATTTATCTGAGAAAATTCTTTATCAGGTCAATATGACATTGTAACGTGGATAGAATCTAATGAAATTTCATATAAGCTGACACCAAAAGGATAACCAAAACCTTAGAACTGGTATGATGCAGTGTAATTCTATACAACTGCAAATGGCATGTTTATGCTCTTGCTGGAATTCATAATTCACCAGTGTTTTGTGGGAAAGAGCAGCGATATTGTGCTAGTTGTTATTTTCTCCACGAGAGGGAGCCATTTCGCTCTTCTATTTTTCTATTACTTTGCATTGAGTGTACTGTATTTCCCAAAATTATTGGTTTTCAAACATGCTTCAAGCTGTTTTTTGAAGAATCAGTGTTTGTAGGTTTGATGAATGACAACAAGGAAACTCTGATGAGCTACACAAAATATGACTTCTATCATCTGCTACCACAACAGAGAAGCAAAACGCGATAGGCGGAAGAAAAGGGCATTCTCCAACGAGAGGATGAGTCAGAGATGCTTCTAGAGGGTTCACAGCAGAAAAATAGCATAAATCCAAAACAACCATACTGGTAAATTATTAGCATTTGTATTTGGGGAAGTAGATTCATGTACATGAATCAATGTTTGTGGTAATTAATTAAAAGAAATAATAGAAAGATGGTTTATTGTTTACTGACTGATTGACTAAGAATATTTAAAATTATTATTTTGTCTTTTACTTTATTTTATTGCGCTTTCACTTAATAGTTATCCGATTGCCACACAGGGAATTTGAAGGAAGGGAGCAATTTATCCATCCATTTTCTATAACACATTTCTTCATTAGTGTTGAAGGTGAGCTAGCGCCTATCCCAGCTGGCTTTGGGTATCCAGTCAATCACAGAACACAATAAGCAAATTTCTCCACTCACAATCACAGTCTTGAACAATTTAGACGAAAGAGTCTTCAATTCACCAGACATGCATATTTTGATTTGCGGGAGGAAGCCAGAGTATGACAATGAAGACACGCAAACAAGGGGAAGCTTATTCCACACAGAAGCACTCAACACAGAACCTTCAAGGTAGGAGTGTGACAAAATATCGAAATAGAAATATATTGTGATACTTTGGATCCTAAAAGGTAATCGATATGCTCCTGCCAAGAATCGACATATCGTCGGGGCACTAAAGGTCACATTTTGTTCATTTTAGGGCATTTGCAGGTCACTTTCTGTTGAGTTTGAGTCATTGCCTATTTATTCGGGGAGATTATTGGGTCACTTCCTGGTTTGTAACCCAAAGTAAACCGGAGGTGACCCATAACTGCCCCAAAATCAAATGGAAGTGACCCGTAAATGCCCCAAAAACGATACGAATTGACCAAAAATCAACAGCAAATGGCCTGAAATACGCCCAAATCAAACTCATTGGTTGCCATAGACCACCATAGATGTCCAATTCGTTTGAGGTGGGAGGTATCCCAGCTCAAGCAGATTGGACGTCTAGTGATAAACTCATTCCAATTCA
The DNA here is from genome assembly GCF_030265065.1 of Corythoichthys intestinalis. NCBI lineage: Eukaryota > Metazoa > Chordata > Actinopteri > Syngnathiformes > Syngnathidae > Corythoichthys > Corythoichthys intestinalis. The sequence goes on along the minus strand of NC_080395.1, from coordinate 53,356,266 downwards.
CAGCAGGAGGAAAAATATAGTGTGTTTTTCTGTTAATTAGCTGTTTTGTGGAATATTCTAAAATTATTTCCTGACCAATGTATCGATAATAGTCGTATTGCCATATCGTGAAATCATCGTTATCGTGAGCTTTGTATCGCACATCATATCGTAAGGTACCAAGAGGTTCGAACCCCTACTTCAAAGATCGTACAAATATATCCTGCATGAAATCTGCTACGATACCTCGTGAACAATGAGGCAAACAAGGAGATGGAGCATACTCATAGAGAATAAATCAGCACATCCTTGCAGATCACATATGTGAAGCAAAAAGTGTGCGTGAGACAGCTCAGTTTACCTCCAAGGGTTAATCTACAAACAAATCAGCAAGAAAGACATCGGTAGGTCTGTGTGGTGTTTTTGTTTGTGCTAGGACATGTGCAGGCATGTTTAAATGAGGGGGGGACTTGAACTTGAAGACGAATAGTCAAAATCTGTCTGAGCCACGTAAAAACATTCATTCATCCGAGTGGAGTATCTGTTAACCCCGACTTGTTTTGGAACAGTGAATAAAAGCAAACATAATACAAATAACTAAGACATGTTGAGTCCTCAGCCCCAGGTTATTTCTTTTTCCTTCACTTTCAATAAAGAGGGCATTGTTTTAAAGCCTGCACAAAGGTGTTACAGATGTGTGTGTCATGACTCTTGACTTTACCAGGGCAGGAAGTGGTTGAGGTGAGATGAGGAACATTCAGTCATTGTTACATGATTTTCCCATCCAAGATCCACGCTTGCCATCAGGCCCTATCTCTGAATAATTCATTTTGCATAGCAGTAAAATACATTCATCACTGATAAAAATTTCCATGAAGGCTAGACCCAAGTGAATAACAACAAAACAATTCTTCCCTCTCGATCAGTTTCTGCCCTTTTGCGCTCCATCTTTCCACCCTGCTGCACTCTTCCTCCACAAGTTAAGAGTCAATATTTGAGGACCTGTTGCAGCTTTCAAACACTTCAAAGAGCACAGAGTTCGGCTCTGAACCTAGCCTTTAATATGCAGTTCAGGAAAAGAAGCAGAGAGGGGCAATAAAGTGGGACACACACAAGAGCGTCTTTTTGAAGAGTATGTGAGCTTGTATGCTTGGAACATGCAGGTCAAACATTTTTTTTACATATATGAAGAAATATAGATCAGTGTTTGTACATAGCTACCTGGTATTGTATATCTTCCCATAGATTAGAAAGGGCAAACCAGAGTAAAAATTAGAATATTACAATAACGCTTTCATTAGTTTTCAGTGGGGGCTCTGTATGACTCAACTGAGTGTTTCCTGTGACAGGCTGCGTTAAGTAGCTGTAAAACATAACTGAAGGAACCAGGAGTATTTTGTATAGCAGACCAAGAACACACCATGCCACTAATTACTTGGGACCTTGGTAAAATAAACATGTAGATTAATATTTCCTGAGATATTGTATTCATTTTATTTATTATTTATTTATTTATTTCAGGCAGTTGCATTCTTTAAGACTCAAATTTAGTTCATCAGTTTTCAACTGGCTCACATTACATGTAACAAACAAAACAACAAATGCTTAAAGAGGATTGGGACATTGTGAACTTATTAGATCCCACCCCGGTTCTCATTATACGCATAAATACATATATACCGTTAAAAAAAATTAGTGGAACACTTTTTAATCAGAGTATGGCAATTTATCAGTCAAACCTCTGGGATACCAATCTGGTCAGTTAACTCATTCACTCCCAGCCAATTTCACCGGGGCAAGCCCCTTTGCTCCCGGCCGTTTTACTGGATTTTGACTGATTTTGCAAGGCCCACAGAAGATTCTGTTCTATTGCTATATAAACATGGAACCCACCAAAAGAAAGATTAGACTCTTCTTTCAGCAGGAAAAAAAGCTTCTTTAGAAAAGATTCTTTAGAAATCAGCATTAGAAGATAGCTTAGTTTCAGCAATTTTCCAATTTCTGATGAAAAAAAACACAGAAATTGAGCTTTTTGTAAACGCATACATTCCAAACATAACTTTGACTTTAACACAGCTATTTTTTGCTTTAGTTACATCCCAAACATCTGAATAATGTTTTCCTTTTACAAAATAACATAAACAACATGACAAATAGAGCTTTTGATAGAAAAGTAACAATTTATTTACACATAACTAACTGAGAGATGACGCTGTTGTGGCCGCGACAGCCGGGGTTAACTTTTCCCTCATCGCCGCCTGTCTCATAAAGATGGATTTTTTGGCGTCTTTCTTTTGTGGCGACCACTGCCTTGTGGCCGAGTTCGCCTGGGGAACTTGTGTTCCTGGGGGGGGAACTGGTTTGGTCGTGCGTGTTTCCGGCAGAGTCGCTGGACACTGGAGGGTGCGGGGGACGCGAGCGGCCGAGCACAGCAGCGCGGGCTCTGCTCGGCGAGCATCACGGACTCAACGGCATCGTCCGCTGCACTGGTGGTCCCGGTCGTTCTGCTCGGTCGTCCAGCACCTGGCATCCCGGGCATCCTCCCGGTTGTTCTGCTCGGTCGTCCGCCGCCTGGCATCCTGGACGTCCATTCGGTCGTTTTCCGCCAGCGCCCCGGCCGTTCGTTCCGTTGAATCGGGTTGCGGGTCTTACCAAATGCGCTACTGCCCTCCAGTGGCTATTTTTATTGCTTTAAAATTAATTTTCAGCCTTGTGCTTTGGAGCTAAGTTGAATCAGAACCTAGAGATGTCTCTTGTGAAAAAAACGGTAAAAGACGTATAAATACATCTTTGGGACACTGAAACAATTTAAAATAGAACGTATATATACGTTTTTGGGAGCAAATGAGTTAAGTAGCAGAGTGGGTTGTTAATCAGTTTCAGCCGCTTTGTTGCTAATGAAATTAACATCAGATGGGAAATAATGACCAAGTTGAGGCCATGTTTTTTCCCTCCTCATCTCTTTTGGCTGATTTTTTACTAATGTTGCACCGATATCATTTTTTTGGCCCCGATACCGATACCTGTTTGTGCAGTATTGGCCGATACCAATACCATACCGATACCACTTTGTTTGAAATGTATTTATATATTTACAAAGTGAATCCAGTAGAACTTTTTATTGCATACCTGGTATGGGTGACAATAGTTAAATAAACCTGTGGCTCTCAAAGGCCAAAATAGTGCTAAATTGGTATAATAAAATAAAAATGTATAATATTAGCCCAACAGTAAAAAAAATAAAAATACAATGAATGAACTGAATAAACTTTTTTAAACCCTGAGTTTTGGCTGTCAAAGGCCAAACAGTGCAACTTTCATGAAATTATAAGTAATAATAATTGACCACATCATCCTGTCTATTAGCCTTCCTCTTTTTGCACCAGCAGCAACATAAATCAACTCCATCTATAGACCCCACTCACCAACGTCACACAATGACGTGTCGCTGTATCCGGCCACCATATTGTCCGTCATTGTTTATCCGTATTCTCAATGGTTTCAATTTGTCGTGCAATTTATAGTGCAATTCATGGAAGCCCCGGTGCTTGCAACATGAAGCTAGTTTAATTTCACAGCCGCAGTATTTCGCAAGAGCCCGAGTGTCGAAAGAGAATGCCACAAAGGCGAGACTGTTGAAATAAATAATTTAAATATATTGTTCTACGTAAATCAGTCAAGGTCGCCCCCCACATTTTTACCACACCAAATCTGGCCCCCTTTGCAAAAAGTTTGGACATCCCTGTTTAACTGATGAGCCGTAGACGAGGCCAGCTTCTTTCACCTGGTACCAGCTAAATATTATTCAAAAAATAATGATGGCGGAAGAAATGAATTTGAATTGAATGAAATTTAATTTGAAACTGTATGTTGTCGGCAATTAGCCTCGCAATGATCTTAATTGTGGTTGTCAGCCCAAAACCCTCTAAATATATATGCATCTTACCGGGTATAAAATGACTACTACATAGTCTGTGGTGATCGTTTGGTGCCCAGTTTTCTCGTCGAATTGCAGCAGTCCATCTCACTCTCCTCTCCGGGTCTCTCGGAATACGGTAGAACTTTAAGTCTCTCCGTCTATCTTCTCTGTTACTGCAACCAACCGCCACACACGCCTTCACCATTTTGATTATTAATGTTAACGAGCAGAAAAACACGCTATAATAGGAGGAATTTACGTAGCGGTAATGCGTAAACACGATGAGCTGACGGACAATATGGCGCGGAGGCGTGGTTGTGACGTCATGTGAGGGGGGTCTATAGCTACGCATACATGAAAACACCGAACGAGTGAGACTCTCCCTCTCTGACACAGACACATGTAGCCACTTAGCTTAGCTTACTTTGCTTACTTCTACAGCACTTTTTAAACAGGTCTCAAATTACTGCGGTATTTCTTTCAGTAAAAGACAATAAAAATAAAGTAGACGATGTGAACTGACCAGGGTTTGATGCACCGGCCCAACCCCATTCATCTGGAGCGCAGTCCAGCTGTTGCAGCCTCAACCTCTTTGTGTTCTTTCACATGTTTCGTCTTCAAATTTTTTATCAGGTTCAAGATATTAAAACTGGCCGATTTAACACCACCTCTCAAAATTTTTAGGCTGCAAATCTTGCTTTCTATGCTGAAATATTTCCAGACACTCTGACATTCCTTCTGATGGTTTGTTTTTCCTCCATATGAAAAAGCTGCCCCACCATTGGTTAAGAGCGGCTATTGGCCCGCTCTCATTGGTCTGGAGCACGCCAATAGTGATAGTTGCTTGGCATGCAAAGTGATCAGGTGTCATCACTCAACAGAGATTGTGTGAGCGTCAGGAGAAAAAAAGGCTGCTGTCAAGTGTTATGAATATAATATTGGACCGGTAAATGGTATCAGTGCCCTCTTTGTTGGTACTCGCCGATACCAATACCACCATTTCAGGCCAGATCGGCACCCCCTGCCGATACTGGTATCAGTGGATCTTTATTTTTTACAGACTGATTTTCTACTGCTGTAGTTTTTCATTTTGCTTGGATCAACATCTCTATTGATAGCATGGTGCGGTACAGAGGCGCTATAGAGGTTGCACAAGTAGGCCAGCTCCTCCAGGATAGTACATCAATGCATGCTGTTGCAAGAAGGTTTGCAGTGTCTCCCAGCACAGTCTCAAGAGCATGGAGGAGATTCCAGGAGACTGGTAGTTACTCCAGGAGAGTTGTGCAGGGCCGTAGAAGGTCCTTAAACCCTCAGCAGGATCAGTATCTGCTTCTTTGTGCAAGTAAGAACAGGATAAGCACTGCCTGAGTCCTACAAGATGACCTCCAGCAGGCTACTGGTGTGAATGTTTCTGACCAAATACTCAGAAACAGGCTCCATAAGGGTGGCCTGGCGTCCTGTAGTGGGCCCTGTGCTCACTGCTCAGCACCGCAGAGCGGGACTAACATTTGCCATAGACCATCAGAATTGGCAACAACGGCACTGACGCTCTGTGCTCTTCATCGATGAGAGCAGGTTCAACCTGAGCCTATGCGACAGGCATTAAAGCGTCTGGAAATACCATGGAGTACGTTATGCTGCCTGCAACATCATTCAGCACGAGCGATTTGGTGGTGGGTCAGTGATGGTTTATGGAGGCATATCCATGGAATGACGCACAGACCTCAACAAGTTAGATAATGGCACCCTGACTGCTATTAGGCATCAGGATGAAATTCTACAGGGTGACCCAAAAAAAAGTTTAGACTCAGTTGACTGCTTGTTTAAAAGCCATTGAAACATATCTAAATAGGTTGTCATGCTTAAGTGATTCATTAAGGTCACTCAATGCAGCTGGTAATCTCTCGTCTCTACAATTCCTGTGCTTCTGCCGAAAATGAAGAAAACTTTAGCTGTACCTGAATTGCTGCGTGCTGGTCTGACACCTACTGAGATTGCAGTAAATCTGAGAATATCCAGATGTGCAGTCTACAAAGTTAAAAAGAATCTGAAAGATACTGGAACAGCCTCACGAAAACCTGGGTCTGGAAGAGCCGATCTGTGCGGACCAAAAAGTTGATTGACAAGGTGATATGTGGCCACCCCAGAGTCCAGATCTCAATCCCCTGGATTATAGCATATGGGCAACTGTGGAGGACAGTGCCTGTAAGAAGCCACAAACTTCTGTGGCAGCCTTGGAGAGGTCCATTGTTAGATCTTGGGAAAAGATGACAGCATCCTACATAAAGAAGACCTGTCAAGCGTTCCGCAGGCGCCTGGAGGATGTTGTGACACTTAAGGGAGGACACATTGAAAAATGGAGTGTACTGTACATGTTCTTTACAATAATGTATAATTTGTGATTAAATTCTACTTCTAAGATGAATAAACATGGCATTTAAGTTGTATTATGGCAGTGTAAACTTTTTTTGGGGTCACCCTGTAAGACACATTTTCAGAACCTATGCTGGTGCAGTGATACTCCTGATCCACGAAAATGACCAACCTCAGATGGCTTGAGTATGCAGGTGGTTCATAAAGGATGAAGGAATTGATACCATTGACTGCCCTTCATGTTCAACTGACCTTAACCCAATAAAACACCTCTGGGAAATTATGTTTAGGTCCATCCTGTGCCATCAGGTTGCTCCTCAGACTGTCCAGGAGCTCAGTGATGCCCTGGTCCAGAACTGGAAAGAGATCCCCCAGGGCATCATCCGTCGTATCAATAGGAGCATGCCCCAAAGTTATCAGGCATGCTGCACGTGGGGGCCACACAAACTACTGAAAATTATTTTGAGAAGCTAGAATGACATTTTAGCAAAATGGACCAGTCTGCTGCATAATTATTCATACTTTAATTTGGGAGGTATATTTGATTTCCTCCACTTCTGTAGGTTGATCGGTTTCATTTCAATCAAATTAATGTGGTATCATTTTGTTATCAATAAATCACCTACTTATCATCAAGAAAGGTATTCAAGATAATTACACCCCTCATTTAGATCTGATTTGTTTTTGAAATGTTCCTCTAATTTTTATGAGCAGTGTATATATACTGTATGTCTATATAAAAATCTTTTTTAGTAATTACATAGTAACATAAACACATTTTTACAAACAATGGAAAGGAATGAACAATACCAGCATGGTGAAACATCACATACAAGGTAATTTTTTTCTGAAGTTAAAAGACAATATATCAGCAATGATCATGAACAATTTTACGGCAATGGTAAGATACTGATGTACATTTAAGACCCTCACTGAGCATATCTTAACCGGATCAAATGTTTATTAAATGTATTTTTAAAAAATAAAGAAAGCCTCCTAATCTTAGGAGAGGAAGGAACTTGGTAAATGAAAAATGAAAGAACAAGTCTTTTACATGGGATGAAGATGTGCAAATACTGTGGGGCGCATAAGTATTCAGTCAACCACTAATTGTGCAAGTTCTCCCACTTGAAAATATTAGAGAGGCCTGTAATTGTCAACATGGGTAAACCTCAACCATGAGAGACAGAATGTGGAAAAAAACAACAGAAAATCACATTGTTTGATTTTTAAAGACTTTATTTGCAAATCATGGTGGAAAATAAGTATTTGGTCAATACCAAAAGTTCATGTCAATAATTTGGTATTTACCCTTTGTTGGCAATAAAGGAGCCCAAACGTTTTCTGTAACTCTTCACAAGCTTTTCACACACTGTTGCTGGTATTTTGGCCCATTCCTCCATGTAGATCTCCTCTAGAGCAGTGTTGTTTTGGGGCTGTCATTGGGCAACACGGACTTTCAACTCCCTCCACAGATTTTCTATGGGGTTGAGATCTGGAGACTTCTTACGAAGCCACTCATTTGTTGCCTTGGCTATGTGTTTGGGATCATTGCCATGCTGAAAGACCCAGCCACGTCTTATCTTCAATGCCCTTACTAATGGAAGGAGATTTTCACTCAAAATCTCTCAGTACATGGCCCCATTCATTCTTTCCTTTACACAGATCAGTCATCCTGGTCCCTTTTCAGAAAAACAGCCCCAAAGCATTATGTTTCCACCCCCATGCTTCACAGTGGGTATGGTGCAATTCAGTGTTCTTTCTCCTCCAAACACGAGAACCTGTGTTTCTACCAATAAGTTCTATTTTGGTTTCATCTGACCATAACACATTCTCCCAGTCCTCTTCTGGATCATCCAAATGCTCTCTAGCGAACCACAGACGGGCCTGGACGTGTACTTTCTTCAGCAGGGGGACACGTCTGGCATTGCAGGATTTGAGTCCCTGGCGGCGCATTGTGTAACTGATAGTAGCCTTTGTTACTGTGGTCCCAGCTCTCTGTAGGTCATTCACTAGGTCCCCCCGTGTGGTTCTGGGATTTTTGCTCACCGTTCTTGTTATCATTTTAACATCAAGGGGTGAGATCTTGCATGGAGCCCCAGATCGAGGGAGATTATCAGTGGTCTTGTATGTCTTCCATTTTCTAATAATTGCTCCCACAATTGATTTCTTTACACCAAGCGTTTTACCTATTGCAGATTCAGTCTTCCCAGCCTGGTGCAGGTCTACAATTTTGTCTCTGGTGTCCTTCGACAGCTTTTTGGTCTTGGCCATAGTGCAGTTTGGAGTGTGACTGACTGAGATTGTGGACAGGTGTCTTTTATACCGATAATCAGTTAAAACGGGTGCCATTACAGGTAAGGAGTGGAGCCTCGTTAGAAGAAGTTAGACCTCTTTGACAGCCAGAAATCTTGCTTGTTTGTAGGTGACCAAATACTTAGTTTCCACCATGATTCACAAATAAATTCTTTTAAAATCAAAAAATGTGATTTTCTGTTTTTTTTTCTCCACATTCTGTCCCTCATGGTTGAGGTTTACCCATGTTGACAATTACAGGCCTCTCTAATCTTTTCAAGTATGAGAACTTGCACAATTGGTGGTTGAATAAATATTTATTTGCCCACTGTACCTACATCAGTACAGCACACAGCACAGGTTTTGAACAACTCCAACGAGCGTGTAAACTTACTCTTTGACCCATCCCCCCAATTTATCAAGGCATCTTTTTTTTTTTTACATACCTTCTTCATTGCCTTCAAATTTAATGTCACAGACATAATTGAAAATGTTAACATACTGTGGATCCATCCATACATTTAATATACTGCGCAGCTTATCCTTGCCGAAATTATGTGGAAGTACGCCAATGTACATTTTAGTCTTTAGTGTACATTAAGATGCATGTTTTTGCAATGTGAGGGAAAAGCCAGTGTCCCTGAACAAAAACCACGCAAGCACATCCAAAATGTGCATCCAACTTTGGCAGAGGAACCCCAATTTCAAGATTTGACCCACAAACCACAGGAGTTTTTTATTATTTATATTTCCCCTTTATTTATTTAGAGAGGTCAATTGAGACTTTTTTCCAGTAATGCCTTGATTACATACATAACACAAAAACAACATTATATACAATGGATATACAGCAATCAAATCTGGTCATGGCTCACATTTACATACAGACTGCGTCATTTATAAGTGAGTTCTTAAAATTATTTTTATTAATAAGGTTTCAGTTGATTTTGAAGAGTATTGATTTGAAGTGTTGACCAAAGCATGACAAATCACACTGTCGGTCCACGTGCTGCCAGTGTTTTTAAACTGTTATCAGCTGTCAAAATAAATCAAGTAAAAGAATATTTAGAGATATGTGCACTTGTAATGGACATAAAATAACAAAGTAATGTGCTTGATATGTACCAAAGATGTGGAAAGAGGCATAGGCGCTCAATTTTTTTACTTTACATGAAACAGTCCCACCAGTCCACCACCATAATTTTAGTCAGCTGTTGTGCACTTCACACAGGTTCTTATATATCCTGTAGAGTTTGGGAAAAATTGTCACAATTCTGTTTCAACTTGTACAAGTTCACCAAAGTGTATGTTCAATAATAGGTAAACAGAAATGACAGGGGACCAGGAGTCAAACCAGCTCCCCTCCAATTGCTTCAGGGTGTGGAAAGGTAGCCCAGAAAATGACAAAGCTCTCTCTGAACATGAATGCCTAAAAATTGCTTCATGTATATGTGTGGTACACCTACCTCAAAATCCACCCTCAACTGAAGCACCCCAAAGAACAAACAGATCGAGATCACGTTCTCGGTGGAAGTGATGATTCAAAACATTTCAACATGACAAATTAAGTTAATGTAATATGCAAGGGGGAGACAGTTAGTATCTAGAACTGATGCAAAGCCTTTTTACAGCCTAGTGTGAAAGGTTCTGGCGGCAACTCACTAAAGAAGACAGCACTCACTCGACCAAATTACCAAATTTTGAAGTGAAGACCTAACAGAGAGGTTTTTCATGAACGAGTACAGGTAGACCCCGGGTTACGACGTACCCGATTTACATAATTTCAACTTTACAACACCGGAGTCTCGTCCGCCATTTTGCCTCCAGTTGTTTGTTTGTTGTTGTTTTTTAGTAGTCGCGTAAACAGTACCTTATTGTATCCCACAGTATCTTAATTTTTACTTTACTTCATTAATATGACTGTTCTGCCCTTTGGCAGTATCTAATTATAATGTTGACTTTTGCTCTGTGATGGGTGCTCTTATTTTGGCGCAGGAAGCGCAGCGCAGATAGTACTCCCACACTGGAGTAAAAGCGCATGCACACACGGAGAAAGTATTTGTGCACACGAAGAAGAGCGCAGGGGCACAGACGAGGAAGAGTGATTTTACTCCCACAAAGTTGCGCAGCCGGGTGGGAGGGAGAGGAAATATTAGATGTTTTTAGATAGTTATTTTGAGATTTGGCGGGGTTTTAGGGGTTCTTAAAGGGTCAATTCCAACTTACACGTAAATTCGGGTTATGCCGCCAGCGTACGAACGGAACTCGTTCTACCTGTATTATAATCCACCTTGCAATGGGATCTATTTTCATTATTGTACAAGAAAGACACTGCTCTTCTCATTTTCATTGAGAAAGGGGAGACCATAGCAGCCGGAAAAATGTCTCTACTGGTTTTTCAAGGAAAGTGAAGTTCATCAGCTAAAGTTGCAGCCAAATCTCATGAAGATATCAATAATGTTAAGCAAAGAAAAGTTTGAAACCCTTTGCCACAGCAGGGGATATAGTGAAAATGATGTATAAATGAAGTTCAGAGAGAATTAATTGCAATTAATTAATTGCATCTTATATCAGCTCAATTAACAGACAAGTAGGACTACACTTTGGCTTCAGCTTATACCAAATCAACTAAATTTTGGAGTATTTTTTTTCTAGTCATTTAGAAAAGAACATTTTTTGCAGGAATTGTATATATACTGTAGTACCTCAAGATGAAAAATTAATTCATGCCAGGGTGGCTTTTGTATCAGGATTTTATTCGGATGTAATAGCTCACGTTTTACATGTAAATCGCCTAATTTGTTTCAAACTCTTTGAAAAATACCGCATTAAATTTGCTGTCATCTCCTCTGATTGCCTGTGTTTAGTTGTAATGCTTTGCCGCCCCATTGTGGCACTTAGGTGTAACTGCTTTGTTAGGTTCCAGCCTCTACAGATGTTATCACATGATTAACCGAGCTCATAGGAAACACAGAGTGCTAAAAGACGAGCTAACTAATCTCCCTTGTTGTGCCTTGATGAAGAAAGCATTGCTTGTAAGTTATATTCTTTTGTTTCATATGCAGTGGGGCAAATAAGTATTTAGTCAACCACTAATTGTGCAAGTTCTCCCACTTGAAAATATTAGAGAGGCCTGTAATTTTCAACATGGGAAAACCTCAACCATGAGAGACAGAATGTGGGAAAAAAAACAGAAAATCACATTGTTTGATTTTTAAAGAATTTATTTGCAAATCATGGTGGAAAATAAGTATTTGGTCAATACCAAAAGTTCATCTCAATACTTAGTTGTGCACCCTTTGTTGGCAATAAAGGAGCCCAAATGTTTTCTGTAACTCTACACAAGCTTTTCACACACTATTGCGGGTATTTTGACCCATTCCTCCATGCAGATCTCCGCTAGAGCAGTGATGCTTTGGGGCTGTTGTTGGACAACACAGACTTTCAACTCCCTCCACAGATTTTCTATGGGGTTGAGATCTGGAGACTGGCTAGCCCACTCCAGACCTTGAAATGCTTCTTACGAAGCCACTCCTTTGTTGCTCTGGCAGTGTGTTTGGGATCATTGTCATGCTGAAAGACCCAGCCACGTCTCATCTTCAATGCCCTTGCTGATGGAAGGAGATTTTCACTCAAAGTCTCTCGATACATGGCCCCATTTATTCTTTCCTTTACACAGATCAGTCGTCCTGGTCCCTATGCAGAAAAACAGCCCCAAAGCATGATGTAATTCAGTATTCTTTCTCCTCCAAACAGGAGAACCTGTGTTTCTACCAAAAAGTTCTATTTTGCTTTCATCTGACCATAACACATTCTCCCAGTCCTCTTCTGGATCATCCAAATGCTCTCTAGCGAACCGCAGACGGGCCTGGACGTGTACTTTCTTCAGCAGGGGGACACGTCTGGCAGCGCAGGATTTGAGTCCCTGGCGGAGCATTGTGTTACTGATAGTAGCCTTTGTTACTGTGGTCCCAGCTCTCTGTAGGTCATTCACTAGGTCCCCTCGTGTGGTTCTGGGATTTTTGCTCACCGTTCTTGTTATCATTTTGACGTCAAGGGGTGAGGAGGGAGTTGAAAGTCCATGTTGCCCAACAACAGCCCCAAAACATCACTGCTCTAGAGCAGGGGTCCCCAACGACCGGGCCGCGGACCGGTACCGGTCCGTGGCGCATTTGGTACCGGGCCGCGCAGAAATAATAAATAATTTATTAATGACCGCATTCTGGCCAATTGACTTTGGCCTGTGCCGCTTAACACACCAATATCCCTGTCTACTCTAGATATACAACTACAGGATAGGAGGTCGTCATAGAAATGCATTGATTGGGCTGTTAGCACTAAATCTCGTTTTGTATATCTATGCGCGCTTGGACTCGATAATAACGTATGACGTAGGTCGTCGCCAATCACATTTCTTCGCGGAAATAATTAGCCCCCACACTAGAATGACTGAATAACAGACGTCTTTGGACAGACTTTTTACGGGGAAAAGGGAACCTTACGAGCCAGAAGATGTGCCTACAAACTCGAAGAAAACAAAATTTATGCTACTTCCCAATCACTAAAGAGCCACGAACTGCGAAGGAGTGAATTCGTGACCCGTATGTGAATAAACTGAGTGATTCGAGCATGTCTGTGGAACAGGAATATCAGCTTGTAGAGATCGCAAATCACGGCCACTTAAACGTACATTTGAGACAACAACTCCACCAAAGTTCTGGATTAAAGTCATTTCGGAATATCCTGACATCGCTAGGAGCGCGCTGAAACTGTGCTACAATTTCCAACATCGTGTATTTGTGATGCTAGCTTCTCTCACTCTCCCATCTCGGGACCATCTCGTCTCAACGAAACAAACTCAGGCCCCCCACTGATTCAGCGAGTGAGTTGTATTTTTTCCCTGCACTTAACACGACGGGGCTAAAAACAAATGCTATTTTATATTTGCTGTATTTTTCTGCCGCATATTGCCGGTGTTCTGACAAAGTTGGCATGCGCGTAACGTTAAAAAGGAGAAGAGATCTCTAGAAGAGATCTGGATGGAGGAACGGGCCAAAATACCAGCAACAGTGGGTGAAAAGCTTGTGAAGAGTTACAGAAAACGTTTAGGCTCCGTTATTGCCAACAAAGGGCACATAACAAAGTACTGAGCTGAACTTTTGTTATTGACCAAATACTTATTTTCCACCATGATTTGCAAATAAATTCTTTAAAAATCAAAAAATGTGATTTTCAGCTTTTTTCCCACATTCTGTCTCTCATGGTTGAGGTTTACCCATGTTGACAATTACAGGCCACTCTAATATTTTCAAGCGGGAGAACTTGCACAATTAGTGGTAGACTAAATACTGTACCTATTTACCCCACTGTACATGAGCATTGTGTAGCACATTGTGGTGTGTATATTTTGCTTGTTTACATTTATGGTCAAACATAGTAGTTGTGGTAGAAGTTCAATTACCCAGTGTGCAATGTGAATACCCATGGGACCATGGGACATTACATACAAGGAAGCGTATGACAGTGAAAAAACTTTTCATGAAATGTTTGGCCATGAATTTCACGCGCCTTATGCTTATTAGAATAATAAGATAACACAGTAGTTACATGATTGCATTGCTGCGAGAGGGAATTATCTATTACAGTACGTATTATCTTTCCTATGATGAATAATTTTTCGTAATATGAAGCAAAAAAAGCTTCGAAAAACTTTTCGGAAAATGATTTTTTTTCATGTGCTCAATCGTATCTCGAGGTACCACTGTATATAATTTGTAGAGATAGACCGTTTATCAGCCGGGCCGATTATCCGCACCAATATTTGGAAATTTGTCGTACATCCGTATCGGCCTTTTTTCTAATCCGACCAGCCGATATGAAAAAAATCCATTTAAAACTGGGTTATTTCGGCACAGATGCAGTTGCATTTCTCTCTCAAGCACTAATACCCTGTCCTCTGATGGTTGAATGGTAATGGTAAATGTAGTTACACTTGTATTGCGCTTTTCCACCTTTTTAAGGCCCTCAAAGCACTTCACACGATATACTCATCTACCTACAGGTCACGCGGCACCAGGAGCAATTTGGTGTTTAGTATCTTGCTCAAGGATACTTAGACAAGGTCATCACGGTAGAGAAATGAACCCACAACCTCTGGGTTGGGGAACAATTACTCTACCGTGTTTCAATAAACACGCGTTAGGCATTTCAATGAAGTTCAGTGTTAACATTATTCAAAAGTTTTATGCCAATTTTTACACTTTCACTGCAAATGAATGTTGGCTCCATAAATCAGTTATCGGCCCCTCTAACTACCGTATTTTTCAGACTATAAGTCGCACCAGCCATAAAATGCCCAACGAAGAGAAATAAACATATTTAAGTCGCACCGGAGTATAAGTCGCATATTTTGGGGAAAATTTTATCAAGTAAAAATCCAACACATAGAACAGATATGTCATCTTGAAAGGCAATTTAAAATAAAAATACAATACAGAACAACATGCTGAATAAGTGGACAGTATGATAATGTTACATGATGCATGAACAACGAAATGCAAACGTGGCCGGTACGTTAACGTAACATAGCTATTAAGAGTTATTCAGATAACTATACCATAAAGAACATGCTAACAAGTTTACCAAACCACCAGTGTCACTCCAAAACACCAAAATAACATGTGAAATGATAGAATAATGTGTTAATAATTTCAAACATAAGTCGCTCGAGAGTATAAGTCGCAACCCCAGCCATACTATGAAGAAAACTGTGACTTATAGTGCAAAAAATACGATACCATAAATCGGTATCGTATTGGTCCTGTAAAACCCATATCAGTCGATGTCTAATAATTTGATGTAAGATTTCTTCATGTTGCGCTTTAAGCGTTAACAACCCTGTTTTCTGTCAGCCAAATGACTTTAAAATGAAATGAAACCCAATAGAAAAGAGAATACTCATTAATAGTTCAACCAACTTTTAAACTGTTATGGTCTTGATCTTGTCACAATCTTGGCTTGTCTCAATCCTGTCCTGGTCAGTTCCGGCACAACATTATTTTCTAGCTTTAAAGATTTCCAAACCAGTCAAGGCAGCATGTTGAAGATAAGCAGGACAATTATGCCATTATCTGTGTTAGTTAGAGGACTGAGTGAGGGGGAAGAGTAGTAGAGGGCAGCACACCACAACCACAGCCACAACACAAGGCTTGGTGTGTTGCTGTGTTTAGGATTTCTTCACAGACTAATCTTCAGAGATGCCTTCCTAATGCAGGAAATACTTCCTTCCCTCAAACCGTCAGAAGAAGCAATATCAGAGTCACTATAAGAAAGGTTCTAAAGACACATTCCAGAAGCTTCTACTTAAAGGAGTTAATAGTTATTTTTCTTTGTCTTATGTAGAAGAGTTATGCCTCATTTATTTAAATTTGAAATGGACTGTAATTTCAGAAAGACAGTTTGTGTGGGCAGCTCAATTAACGCTGTCCAGTGCAAACACATTTTAGGCTCTCCATCAACTTGACTGTACAAACACTACACTGAGAAATTATTCCGCACTAATCCACACAACCTGGTAAATCTCTAAAAGGGCATAAAACATGTCATAAATATCCTGGTTTAGGAGCAAGCTGCACCATCTCATCTAGAAAATGGCCTAAAGACAAGCACCAGCAGCTATAAATCTACATTTTAAAAGCACCCGCAGGGGACCAACTATGTAAAATGCTGACAAGTAAGTGTATTTTTAGAGCTCATCACCGAGCATGAAGTGGCTGGCAATAAAGTGCAGATTGTACTGGTTGAGGATGTGTCCATACTGTATATCTGTGGTGGAAGCACTGGAGCACAATAGTAGCACCGAAGTGGCAACTCTACAGTGATGGATAGAGTTGTCTCACTATCCAAACATCCTGTTTTAAAAAAGACACAACTTGAAGACATTCTCAATGAAAGGTGGAAAAAGTATGTGAACCATTTGGCCAATGCTCTCATAACAGACAATCAGAGTCAGGAGTTTTCCATCTAAACATACTTTTTATTCCTGCAAGCCACTTTTGAGATTTTTTACTTGTCCTGCACTGTAAAGGGAGATGCTCCACAATTTCATTGTACAACCGTATAATGACAATAAAGGGCTATTCTATTCTATTCAAGAGACTGCCACACACTGAGCAATGCGGTGCAGTGTACGGTGCACGGCAACTGCTTTTATGAGTTAGCCAAAGTTTGGGTGTAAGAGTGTCGCAGATTGCACTCATTCAAATTGCACATGAATTTTCGCTCATGCGAAAAGTATATTTACATATTCCCATAAATACGAGTACACTTCTGAATATCACCTGAATACTAAAAATGAACTCCCTTTTGGGGAATTGTTTTGACCTCACACAAAAGGATGGCAGGCATTTAGTGTTTTTTCATGGAAAGACAATATAGAACTACAATTTTCATGCTTTGGATTACTGTGGTGATGTAAAATGTAATCTAAAATAAACTGTGCCGCAGGACATGCTCTTGCACACAAGCAATTGTGAACACAACCACATGTCATTAAGTGACATGATTAGAAAAGTGCTCGTCTGTGGTTGCAAGATGGAGGGAATGCAGAGTTGTGGTTACTCCGACTAGTTCGTTTCACTGAAACACCCCAAATGGCTGGATTGTTAAAGGCTATTGACTCTGACTAATCCCGCTTCCCACTAAATCCTCATCCTCTGACTTCAAACACAGTGCAAAGACTTTCAATAGGATCTGGCATCCTCCCAAACCTTCTCTCCGTCAGTCGTTCATTCTTCTTCCCTCTCCGTCCTCCCATGGATCAACTCTCCACAAAGCAGAGCCCAAATTCATGTGGGAATCTCGAGGAGGCCCCGCTTTGGATTGTGCACACACATGCGCACGTATTAACACACTCTGCTTGGGAGCGGTGACGACGAAAGAGTCAGTCAATTGTAAGGCCCTACACAAAAGAGTGGAGGGCAGCTGTGTGAGTCCAACCTGATTTCAAACGAATCCAACCCGTGTTCAATATATTCAAAATACTACACTATTCATCTTCCAACAATCCCAGTCCTTGTGACTATTATGCAACACACAGGTTTTAAACAACATGATTTCACCGACAAAACTGATGGATTGTCTATCGAAGTACTTATTAAAATAGAATATTTTTTTTAGATTACAAGAATAAAACTCCTTCACTATATTTGTTGGTCTCCATTTTGCAGCTATTTCCATTTTCTGCAAAATAAACATGAAGAGATTACAGGTGTATTTTTCATAATTGTGTTAGCTACAGAACGTTACACTGATGCATTAATAGGTAAATTACACAAAAGCATTTGTAAATCTGTAAATGTTGTTCTCATTTGATTAAACAGCAGTTAGAGGTCAACTGTTGCTTGAATTGTGGCGATATAAAAGCTAGGTAATCATTAATGTTAGTTATAAACTTTATCACAATCCATCAAAACATTAACTTGTTTGAGTTCCCTGGATCAAAACATTCATGTAGCTTTCGATTCTTAGAATAGGCATGTGGAAGCAATGGGCTTGACTTATAATAATTTATTAATCTATTTTTGATCTATTTTTATTACCATTTATTGCTCACGAGGGCTGCGGGGGTGCTGTATGTTTATTTGCAGGCAATATTGGGGTTAGGATAAATATTCTGTCTTTTTTTTTTTAATAGCTATTTGAAATGATCCATTTACATGCACGACCATACACGGTTGTAAATCAATCAGCATATTCCAGCTACGTCATCACGCAGTGAGAACGTCACAGTCCACATCCGCATTCCACCAAACCCTGCAAGCTCGTAACTTTTCGCTCGCCCTCTTGTAAGTCACGCTCTCGTTGCACGGTCTGCCCCCAATAAAAAGACTTAATGTTTCAAATCTTTCTCTGTAATAATGAAATCATTAGTTCCCTCCTCACTACACAACTTACTGTATAGAAAACACCTAGATTAATTGTGAATGGAACATGCGCAGAATCCTCCTTCCAAATGGGTTACCCTGATAACAGCTTTACACGGCCAGATACTCTGTTTAGAAAAGGGTTGATCCAGGGAAAATAATTGGACTTAAATTTTTTATTTTTTTTTTATTGAAAACGAGCATACCCTGGGCTTTTCAAAGTGTTTCCACGGACTTGCATAGCCAGGTTACTACCAAAAACCCAATTATGAAAGGTTGGTGGTTTGCTGACTTTATTCAGCTACTCATGACATCAACACTTGCAAAATGAAACTAAAATAAAAATAAATTAAATTAGTCTCATTGAAGATGAGTCATCTTCAATAACAGCAGTTCAAATTTGTGTTTAGAAGTAGCTGCTGATAAAGCAATAACATACGATTAGCATGTATCAGTTTGCGTCCGCACATCATCAAAAACAATCAAATAAATTCGCCCCAAGTATTCGAATACAATTCAAAATGCACAATAAACAGTACAAAACGGGTTATATACAGCCGTTGCTTCTGGATGCTTCACAAGCAACAAATGGGCGCGCAGTCTGTCAGCTCTGTCACTCAGCTGCTCTGTGTGTGGGTGTGTGGGGTGGGCGCATCTGTATACGCTCGCTTCCTGTTCTACGCTTTTTGCGCCAAAATTAAAGCATGCATCACAAAACAAAATTTGACATAAAAAAAAAACAACAACAACAACAAGACTCAGGCATCGTAAAGTTGAAATCGTGTAAGTTGGGTCCGTCGTAACACGAGGACTACGTGTAATAAATTTATGAGCTACGAATAGGTTGTTCTTAAATTACCAATCTTAGTAGGAATGTGGTTTGCATGCTCAACAAAAAATATCATTTAAAAGCGTACTGTAGTCAAGAAGCCATACAATCTTCTCTCAAGCATGCAGGAAATTTGTGCCCAACATAGGCATTTTACTAAAAAGGGAAACTATGATACTATAGCAACTGATGAGGAATGACTCAGTGCTGGTTAGAGCACAATAATAATTCTAATAATAATAATAATTCTAAAATGAGATAAATGAATATGTTAATGGCAACAGTAATTGTATTGGTAGTTTTTTTTTTTTTATAATGGTTTGCTTATTGAATTTCTGTTACGTGTGTTGGGATTGTAAGAAATCAACAATGTTTCAGCCATTTAGAAAAATCGTCAGTGTGATGGTCAAAAACATCACAGACAAAAGTAATACCAAAAGAGAAAAAGTTGCACAAGTACAAAAATTGGAGAAAGTTGGTGGAGTTTTTGTAACGTCAGAGCAGTTATTTAAGTCTGAATACTCCTGCCATTTTTCAGGCACACACGTGTGACACACTGGATTAAAGTGATGTCACTACAAACATTCTTTTAAAGTAACCTGCACTATACATAATATATTATATATACATACATACATATATATATATATATACTATATATATTAAGGGTGTAACGGTACATGTATTTGTATTGAACCGTTTCGGTACGTGGTCCTCGGTTCGGTACGCCCCCGTACCGAACGAGTTTTGTGACGTAATGTAAAGTGCTGTCAAATTTAGCGCGTTAACGGGCGGTAATTAATTTTTTGAATTAATCACGTTAAAATATTTGACGCATTTAACGCAAGCGCGGAATGCCCGCTCATGCTTCCCATAAACCCACTGTTGCGTCCCACGGACGGCTGCTAAGGGCGTAACATAAAACGAGCCACGCACACAAGTTGCAAGTGGACACAAATTTATTCACACAAGTAGAACTAGCAATGAACAAAATATACAAAATGCGGAAGAAGCTGGCTTCAGCGTAAGTCCAGGCTAAAACAACAAACAAAATGAAACTACACTTGAACCCCACCCGCTAAATAAACCCTGATCGTAAAAAAGAAAAAAACAATACAGCCACTACCCTGGCTTCAACACTAAACAAAACGGGTTGAACGAAAACGGCAGTTTACCTCTACTGCTGCGGTGCTCTTATTTACAGTGGTGAACAAAAACAATCCAATAACGAATGAACACAAAATACCTGACCGAAAAAGCGGGAGTGTAACAAAATAGCGATCAAATGCACAGGTGAATGAATGGCGAGCAAACAGCTGGCGAGGAGATACGCGGCACTTATGCTGTCAAATGCGAAGTTGCGAACTCTGAGTGTTGACTGTAAAATGACGAGCGGTCAGATGACTTTTGTTAACACTGCCTTTATTTGGTTAACAAGACTCAGGCACAATACAACACACACGCGGGTATGCAAGCTCAAACAATGGCCTAATAGTATTACCCAGAGCCGTATTACCATGTGTCGGATTAGCTGCCGTAAAGCAAGTGTCGTTTTTGCCGCAATTGTAAACAAAGCGCTGCATAATGGATACATGTCAGACAGCGTCTAGTTCGGGTGGCCCGTCAGCGGCGGTGACGTCGTCTGTCCGTCCGGTGTCAATCAGAGTACGCCACGTTGGGAGGGGAGGCAGCCGGGTGGCGGACGCGGCGATCAGATGACTGACAGTCTCAAAAAAGATAACAATTAAACGGCCAGGGCTGTTGCACCACTCAGAAGTGCAGTGAGCAGTGTGGGTAACGGTTAAATGTTAACATGGAAGATGGTTGGCCCTCTGGGTGGGGAATTCAAATTAAAAAAGAATATAGATGGAACAACTCTTCACTTCAGTGTTGCAACTGTTCAATTTTGCACATCAGATATTTATTTTAAAGAAAAAGTCTTAGCCAAAGTTATTTTTATTTTGTTTTTCAAAATATCTACATTTCAGAATATTGTATTTTCTATTTTTGAGCAGAATTCTAGCTTTGTTTAGGCTATTGTTCCTATTGTTGAAAGTACAAAAGTGTTTAATAAACAACTAGCACATTCTTACTGTACCGAAAATGAACCAAACCGTGACCTCAAAACCGAGGTACGTACCGAACCGAGATTTTTGTGTACGTTACACCCCTAATATATATATATATATATATATATATATATATATATATATATATATATATATATATATATATATATATATATATATACAGTGCCTTGCAAAAGTATTCGGTCCCCTTGAACCTTGCAACCTTTTGCCACATTTCAGGCTTCAAACATAAAGATATAAAATTTTAATTTTTTGTCAAGAATCAACAACAAGTGGGACACAATCGTGAAGTGGAACAAAATTTATTGGATAATTTAAATTTTTTTAACAAATAAAAAACTGAAAAGTGGGGCGTGCAATATTATTCGGCCCCCTTGCGTTAATACTTTGTAGCGCCACCTTTTGCTCCAATTACAGCTGCAAGTCGCTTGGGGTATGTTTCTATCAGTTTTGCACATCGAGAGACTGACATTCTTGCCCATTCTTCCTTGCAAAACAGCTCGAGCTCAGTGAGGTTGGATGGAGAGTGTTTGTGAACAGCAGTCTTCAGCTCTTTCCACAGATTCTCGATTGGATTCAGGTCTGGACTTTGACTTGGCCATTCTAACACCTGGATACGTTTATTTTTGAACCATTCCATTGTAGATTTGGCTTTATGTTTTGGATCATTGTCCTGTTGAAAGATAAATCTCCGTCCCAGTCTCAGGTCTTGTGCAGATACCAACAGGTTTTCTTCCAGAATGTTCCTGTATTTGGCTGCATCCATCTTCCCGTCAATTTTAACCATCTTCCCTGTCCCTGCTGAAGAAAAGCAGGCCCAAACCATGATGCCGCCACCACCATGTTTGACAGTGGGGATGGTGTGTTCAGGGTGATGAGCTGTGTTGCTTTTACGCCAAACATATCGTTTTGCATTGTGGCCAAAAAGTTCAATTTTGGTTTCATCTGACCAGAGCACCTTCTTCCACATGTTTGGTGTGTCTCCCAGGTGGCTTGTGGCAAACTTTAAACGAGACTTTTTATGGATATCTTTGAGAAATGGCTTTCTTCTTGCCACTCTTCCATAAAGGCCAGATTTGTGCAGTGTACGACTGATTGTTGTCCTATGGACAGACTCTCCCACCTCAGCTGTAGATCTCTGCAGTTCATCCAGAGTGATCATGGGCCTCTTGGCTGCATCTCTGATCAGTTTTCTCCTTGTTTGAGAAGAAAGTTTGGAAGGACGGCCGGGTCTTGGTAGATTTGCAGTGGTCTGATGCTCCTTCCATTTCAATATGATGGCTTGCACAGTGCTCCGTGAGATGTTTAAAGCTTGGGAAATCTTTTTGTATCCAAATCCGGCTTTAAACTTCTCCACAACAGTATCTCGGACCTGCCTGGTGTGTTCCTTGGTTTTCATAATGCTCTCTGCACTTTAAACAGAACCCTGAGACTATCACAGAGCAGGTGCATTTATACGGAGACTTGATTACACACAGTTGGATTCTATTTATCATCATCAGTCATTTAGGACAACATTGGATCATTCAGAGATCCTCACTGAACTTCTGGAGTGAGTTTGCTGCACTGAAAGTAAAGGGGCCGAATAATATTGCACGCCCCACTTTTCAGTTTTTTATTTGTTAAAAAAGTTTAAATTATCCAATAAATGTTGTTCCACTTCACAATTGTGTCCCACTTGTTGTTGATTCTTGACAAAAAAATTAAATTTCATATCTTCATGTTTGCAGCCTGAAATGTGGCGAAACGTTGCAAGATTCAAGGGGGCCGAATACTTTTGCAAGGCACTGTATATATATATATATATATATATATATATATATATATATATATATATATATATATATATATACACACATATACAGTATGTGTATATATATATATATATATATATACACACACACATATACAGTATGTGTATATACATATATAGTATATATAGAGTATATATATATATACCATATATATATACCATATATAAATATATATATATATATATATATATATATATTTTTTTTTTTTTTTTTTTTTTTTTTTTTTTTTTTAAATATACATATAGTTAGTATGAGATGTGGCATCTAGAAACTTTAAATTCTGAATTCTATGTCTTCTTTTACTTACATGGTTCGGATTACTCCAAAAATAAAAGCCAGTGAGTGTGCCGAGAGCTGCAAAGAAGGCCAAACATTGAATGTAAGACATTCCTGCGCTTGTGCCTCCATTCAATGGAGCACCTCCCACCAACCTTTTGCACCAAAAACAATAGTTTGCTAGAGCGGGTTTGTGTACCGTGAATGCAATACAACAAATCACAGATATAACATCCTTTTCTTAGAAATGAGCTGTAATGTAGTAATGGTAAAAGGAGACTCTAAAGAGGTAATGCACAATCGCTTTTCCATCACTGTGTACAGTATGAATATCCAGCTAAAATGAATCCCTTAGTAAAATAATATTTCGGAAAATTTTACTTTTTTTTAAAATCCTGCATCTTGTTGTTGAGTAGTCAAAGCCACAACGTATCATCTAAGCAAATTTAAATTTTTACAACTAAAACTGTGAAGTTTGAAAGCCAACTTTAACATTTCAATTGCAAAGAGACGCGTCTTTTGCCCAAACACGGCGCTGTCGCCTCCACAATCAGGGATTTTCGATGCCAATTTTTGGAGTTTTAAATTATTTTTCCACACCAAATGGAGGACTACAGAGATCAAACTCATCTAAGAACACTCCCAGAAACAAAGTACAAATGTGTAAAATTTCATCAAAATCCACCCAGCCATTTCAAAGTTCATAGGGAACGAACACACACATACACACAGACATTTTAAATATAAGTATAGATATAAATATAAGTTTTTTTCTGATTTACTGTAAGACAACTTAATCTCACCCTCGATTGAAAACGCCTTATCATGTGTCGCTATACTCGAAAGTGTCCTTTCTATTTTATCCATATGTGACGACCGTCAATCCTCCCCCCGTGTTTTATTCCAACACATTGTTAAGGACAACAATATGGCTAATGACTAGAAATCCGAGCAGTTATTGAACGCAACACGAGCAGCTATCCAACAGCGTCAACGAAACAGCCGTCGCTTCAAAACAAGTCGATGGACTATTTTGTTCGCCTTCGTGAAAACAAAGAGAAACAGGCAACTTTTTGGAGAAAAACTACAAAGGTAAATGAGAAAGCCCTCAAAGCCAATTGCCTTGTTGCTGAACTTGTTGCTAAATCCAAAAAGTCCTGCACTGTGACAGAGACATTAATACTACCTGCCTGCAGGGCCATTGTCTGCGAGATGCTCCGCCTTGATGCGGTTAAAGACATTGCTCAAGTCCCCGTCTGATAATTCTGAGCTTTTTCAAGCCTAAGTGCTATAAAAAAATAAATAAATAAAAACAGAGAAAGACTGATAGCTGTTGAAGAATAAGGATATCGATTTTGTGTTCATCTAAACAGCCTCAGGTTTAACACTGAGTAAGTATACATACTGAGAAATTATTTTATAATTAAATATACTGTACTGCAGGCCCCCAAACTACAGCCCGCGGGCCATATATGGCCCGCCTCCACATTTGGTCCGGCCCCCTTGATTTTTTTTTTTTTTTTCTCAATAGTGTTATCTATTTCCTGGCCTTTTTCTGTGAAGAACTCAGAGAGGGATATTTGATTATTACCTATTTAATTAATAGTGTTATTATGATATGATATGATATGATATGATATGATATGATATGATATGATATGATATGATATGATATGATATGATATGATATGATATGATATGATATGATATGATATGATATGATATGATATGATATGATATTTATTTTATTTACTTTTGTTCCGTTTTACATTTAGGCACTCCTGCAATCGTCACATTTTTCTGTTACAAACTGACCCTCATCAGAGAAGGAAAAAGTTATGTGGCCCTCACAGGAAAAAGTTTGGGGACCCCTGCTGTACAGAAAATGATTTTGGAACATTTTTTATTTGTGGTGTGCCGCGAGATTTTTTTCCAATGTAAAAACATGCCGTGACTTAAAAAAGGTTGAAAAACACTGCACTATACCGTCAACGTCATCCCCTTTATTCGAAAATCCATTGAGCCATTATTCGCGCTGCTTATCCTGACACACACACAAACAGTCACACCTACGGAGAATCTAGAGTGTTCGATCAGTGTAGCATACATGTGTTTGGAGTGAGGGATAAAATCCACACAGGAATAGGGAGAACATACAAAGTCCACACAGGAAGGCTGGAGGCTGAGGTTTGTACCCTTGATCTCAGAACTCTGGGGCAGACACGCTAACCAGTCAGCTAATGTGGCGCTAAATTGGAAAATCAATAAATACATATTTATTCTTCAACTGAAAAAGAACATTTCATATTAAAGCAGGGATTCCTGTACACATTCAATATTGTGGCGCACCGCCACAACAAAATAAAAGCCGCCACGCCATGCAAAAGAGATGTTTTATTTTTTTATTTATGTATTTATTTTTAAGGCCGTTTCAAACTAACGGCAGCCTAGAAGGGTTCAGCGGCAACCTATTCATTGTGTATTGTAATGTCCGTAACTATACATGGCCACCTTAAAAAGTGACGATCGGACGGGGAGCTGTAACGTCGAGGGAAGCGAGGAGGAGATAGCGGTCGCATGTCGCAGAAGCCCGCCGTTATTTTGTTATTCCTTTTCTTTATTACTGTTGCCACAATAAAGTGGCTAAGCCAATACAGACTCCTGTCCTTCTTCCCCATTACTGTATTATGGATCGGACCTTTTGGCGAAAGTGAGCGGTGGACGACCGGCTTGGACGGAAAGGCAAGTTTGAATGAATTTGCACCGAGCGGCGGGTCAGAGTGCCGCCGCGCTAATGTGTCAACAACGCATTCAATAGCAGAAAATGCAGGGCTATTACAGCGGACAGATATATGCAATCGCGGCTGACGAACCCTTGATAAATGCTCTTTTTTTCACGAGCTCTGGAACACTCGAAAAATGTCTCTCATACCTCTCCTTGCTAGAATAAATAGCACCTCCATATGTGTTTGCGTGGAAAAGTAGTTCACTAACAACAACCAGAAAAAAAACTATTCATCTTCTCACCGAAACTAGTAAAACTCTTTACACGGCAATTATAATTTCCCCCCTACACCTTGAAATGGCTCCATTACAATGACGTAGGTTTGGTCTCAAGATTGGTGGCGACGCTATAGACCCCACTCACCAACGTCACACAATGACGTGTCGCTGTATCCGGCCACCATATTGTCCGTCACTGTTTATCCGTATTCTCAATGGTTTCAATTTGTCTTGCAATTTATAGTGCAATTCAAGGAAGCCCCGGTGCTTTCAGACGCTGTAAACTCATTGGATGCATTGCATAAAAGGCGTTATGTAGAAAAGCTTCAGTCTAACTATTCGCCAGATCCATATTTCATGCCTAAATCAGTATTTTTCGACCCGCTGTCTTCGCCGTCTCTGCCTGACATCTGCTACCCTGATATCTGCAACTATCTTGTCCACAGAAACTCAGCCTATTCTCACGAGACTTTGAAAAACATTAAGAGCAGCATTCAAAGCAACATAACCCCGTGTGACCCTTTACTTCCAATTTTCTAAAATGGCGACAATCAATTTAAAAAAAAGTTGACTGCGATGGCCGACGCTTCAAGGATAGGTGGATATTGGACTATTTCTTCAATAAAATACGCAACAACTGTGTCTGCCTCATTTGCAAAGAGACAGTCGCTGTTTTCAAAGAGTTCGATGTGACGCGATATTACCAAACAAGACACGCTGACATGTACGACAACATTACAGGGAAGATACGCAGCGAGAAATTAAAGCAACTTGAAGCTAGTTTAATTTCATAGAAGCAGTATTTCGCAAGAGCCCGAGTGTCGAAAGAGAACGCCACAAAGGTGAGATTGTTGAAATTATGAATTTAAAAAAAATAATAATAAAGCAAATGTGACACACAGAAGGGCTTGCTAAAATTTGTTTAAATATATTGTTCTACGTAAATGAGCCAAGGTGGCCCCCCCACATTTTTACCACACCAAATCTGGCCCCCTTTGCAAAAAGTTTGGACACCCCTGTTTAACTGATGATCTGTAGAGGAGGCCAGCTTCTTTCACCTGTCACCAGCTAAATATTATTCAAAAAAATAATGATGGCGGAAGAAATAAACATCTTGAATTTGAAACTGTATGTTGTCGGCGATTAGCCTCGCAATGATCTTAATTGTGGTTGTCAGCCCAAAACCCTCTAAATATATATTAAATGCATCTTACCAGATATAAAATGACTACTACATAATCTGTGGTGATCATTTGGTGCCCAGTTTTCTCGTCGAATTGCAGCAGTCCATCTCGCTCTCCTCTCCGGGTCTCTCGGAATACGGTAGAACTTCAAGTCTCTCCGTCTATCTTCTCTGTTACTGCAACCAACCGCCACACACGCCTTCACCATTTTGATTATTAATTTTACCGAGCAGAAAAACACGCCATAATAGGAGGAATTTACGTAGCGGTAATTAGGGCTGTCCCAAACGACTAATTTCCTCCCGATTAGTCAGCCGACTATTTTTACGATTAGTCGACTAATCTAATTTTTTTTTTTTTTTTTTTTTAACTAATTTAATAATGAAATTTTTGTTAGAGCTTATTAATTCACAAAAAACATTTTGGAACACCTAAATTCTTTATTAATGTATAAATAAATAACATAAATATCAATAATAAATCACAAACAATGAGGTCAAATGCTGCTGGCATTAACTGGTGCAAAAAAAAAATGTAAAAGGAAACACTGTGACTTCACCTTTTTAACAGGAGTCAAAACAATTCTTACTCTTTTTGCGGTATGTCATTGTCTATATTGTTCTAAATGTTAAAATAAATTGCAATGTCCCGGACAATCACTTTCAGAATACTTTGTGTGAGTTCAGATGCTCTTTCCGGTGTGCATTCTGCATTTTTTGGGGAAGGAAAAAACTGTTCAACTTTTGTTTGTTTTAACCTGAAGATAACGAGAGGGCACACTGAAATATTACCACAATTATTTTGAATGAAAGGCACACATACCCACGGTAACAAAAATTAAGTATATAGTATTAATTTTATAGTATACTACTGTATGTAAATACATAATATATAATGTATATATTATCATTATATTATATATTATATTATAATTATTATTATATATAATATATATATAATATTAAATAACTAGTGTAATTAGTGCAGTCATGGATTACAGTAAGCAGGCCAGTGGTGTTTCCATATATATTTTTTATATTATGTACAGTGGGAAGAACAAGTATTTGATACACTGCCAACAGGAAAACCCATTGGCAGTGTATCAAATACTTGTTCTCCCCACTGTATATATAGGATATATGTATATATTTTCCCTAAGTGGGAGCTTCCATGATCCTAATAAAGTTAATAATAATTTTAAAAAATATATAATTATATTAATTATTTTATAAAATTAAAAATGTGTGTTGATATGACGCACATAAAGGCAACTTGTATTTAAAAAAACGTTAGAGAGTTGTATGGACTTACAATCCGCTAGCTTGTTGTTTCTTGTTGTCTTCGAAAATTATACTTGGGTGACGGCACTTCAAGTGTTCGTTTATAGCCGACGTGCTACCGTGGTATGCGAGCTCAGTTTAGCAAAGAGTACACACAGTGGCACCCTCCATATTTTCCTTGAAATAATTCCAGGCTCTGGTTATTCTGGTCCGCTTTTTTGGCTTTATGCCGCTTTCACGTGTAACCATCTCTGCCCTTTTTGGAAATTGGCGGTGTTTTCAACTCCTCACCGGCGATTCACTTGGGTCGTTGTCGTCAGTTGTCTGGGTTCGTCCGATTTCCTCCTTGGGAAGGCGGCGGCGTGCATAAAAACACCGAGAGGCGTCGGATGGCTCTTTAAGGATACTTTTATTGACCAAAACAAAAATGTGTTGGATGAAGCCACTCAACCGCACGCACTTTTCCAACTCGCCGATCTCGCTCCCTCTCTCTCGCTCGCTCGCTCGCTCGCCCACTTTCTTCCTCTTTGCTCAATCTGACAACGCCGGTCACATTGAAATAACAACGGTCCCCTTGGGGGTGCCAGTAACAACCGCTTGTATCCCAGGCGCCCGCCATTCTAAACTAAATCCGCATGTAAATTTTTTTTAACCCGTCATTACCCGTCGACGGTATGTTTTGCCCGTCGACGCATTTACGTCATCGATGACGTCGACAACGTCGACTAGTCGGGACAGCTCTAGCGGTAATGCGTAAACACGACGAGCTGACGGACAATATGGCGCGGAGGTGTGGTTGTGACGTCATGTGAGTGGGGTCTATAACAGCATAACCTGCATGTACACTTTTTGCTGGGAACAGAACATTAATAAAACCAAACTGTTTAGGTGAACAGGGATCAGGGCTTAATTTCTCACCAATATCAACCTAATTAATTGATAGGCAAAATGATCAATGCAAAAATAAATCTGTATTGATTTGTACTAACTTTCACACTGCAAATTTATAACGTTTCAATCTGATGATTTTTCTTAAATCTATTCATATAATTTTTTCCATCTTGTTTAGAAAGACTAGTTAACAGATTAAATGGTCAGATTATTCAATTTACTTCAGGTAAATATTACCATTTGTTCTTATTAAGCCCATACATCTAAAGGTTGGTCATTTTTCACCAAAATTAAGGGGGAAAATGATTTTAAATAATGTTTTGAACAATATCACTTCTTGAAAGAACATTTCTGATGAAAAAAAACTTTTTTTAAGATGAAATATATTCACTTTTTGCTTAAAATTAGAGTGTTAAGATTATTTTGAGATAGCTGTTTTTTGTTTTTTTTTTATTTCAAGAAATCTGAGTAAAATTTACCTGAAGGACTGGCAGATAATTTCACTTATTTCGAGTAGATTTACACTGAAAACAAGGGAATTTAACTAGTCATCAGCCCATCAAACGTGTGTTTGAGGGGGAAAAAATGGTGTCATTGTAAGTCTGAACATAATGAAAGTAATTCACTTAATAATGGTAGGGTCAGTTCTATCCTTACAAAATATGTGAAGACAATCTAAATGACCTCTATTACTGAACTCATTATATAATGCAAATAAGGTTACCTAAAAGTTGATGAGGACAATTTGAGCACCCTGAAGAGTTCCTAGTTTATGTTCCTAACGTCCCTATGCAAACCTACACCAAGGACTAGTATTGTTGTGTTAATGTAGTACATTAAGGACTACGAGATGTAAGTAGTACTATTGCTACGAGAAAAAAAAGACGTATTATTACGTAGGGTAATGTAGCTGTAATCAGCTACGCATTTTACGTACATGTACCGTAGCTGAGAGCTACGACATTAGCTTGGCTAATGAAATATTTCAAATAGATCTTTGTTATGGTTCTTCTTGGGTAACAAAATGTGAAAAAAAAATTAATTTGTCATGATATGACGCAATTTTGCCATGGCACGACATGGTGAGGCAGTCCGACTCCGATGCAGCCCTCCACCGCAGCTTCAAAAAATCCTAGGGGAAACCCTGTTTGGTACATGAAAAGCTCCATGATGACGTTCAAGACCATTATTGGTACAGATATCCCCCTTTGTTTATTTCCACCAGGAAAAAAATAAATAAATATTTAAACTCATATTTTTAAAATGTTATGCAGGTTCACTGCCATCAAATGAAATAGGAGGGATTTTGTTGTGTGTGGGTGGAGGGGCAGATCCTCTCTTTCTTCTGGCTCTAAGAACAGACAGCCAATAGTCCTGTTGTAGGTGGTACTGTCTAAGCCATGGGTGATCCGTTAAAGAGTTTCTACAAGTGCAACTCAGATAACAGACCTGACACCCACACAAAGGATACAAAAAGGTCAAACTGACAACTTCATAATAGCATTCTTTTAATCCAGTGGTCCCCAGGATTGCAACAGCTGACTCCCAGTGGTTTATGACTAACTTTTGTTTGAACACTGCCTGGCAAGGAGCTGAGTTTGAAGAGTACGGTTGCCACGGATAAAAGGCAAACCTTCACCTGATGGAGAAAAAGGGTCTTTCCTGAAGCCTGGCTCAGCTAGGCATATGTGTGCATGCGCGTGGGTGTGTGTGTGCGTGTGTACTGTTAAGAAACCTTAGAACCACAATATGAAACAATCCATTTTGGGAGATTTTCAGACAGAAGACGAAAAGATATCAAGTAATGTGCTACGAAGCTCAAAGGCCATCTAGTGTTTTGTCACAATCCTAGTTGCCCAGATACATGTTTTATAGTGGAAGGTGACTTGAAATGCAATGACCAAATGAGAGAATTACTTTTGGCTCCTATGGAAACAATTTGGCTGTTTCAGGAGGAAACTCTTTGATTAGTTTTTACATTTTAACTTGTACTGTACGTATTTGTGCACCTGGAAGTTCAGCTACGTTGTTTGCCAACAGCAGCGCTTTCTTTGCTCAAATTGGTATTCAGACAACTGAACTGGCGTTTTTTATCAAGTCTTATAATTTCTTTTGACTGAACGTATACGCCATCAGCTGTGTCATATGAAGACAATTACAATTGTAGGCTTTTCTGAACAAATATATACATTTGCTTTACATCCCCACCTGCTTTTGTCTGAAAACTCCTCCGGTCTGTGCATAAACCCCTGCTCATTGCTATTTTTCTCATTCCGGTTCAGTCTGCCAATCAACTTATAAATAAGGGTTTTGACTTGCTCCATGTCCTTTTACAGCAAACAATGATGACAAGGAAAGTGGATAAAACATCTTGTCAATTATTCTCTCTGCATTTGACCTCATTCTGAAATTATGTCAGTCGAAGTGGGAAAAGTTTCCAGAGATCGAGAACAAAAACAAAGTTATTCATGAATAAATAGTGCTTCAATCACATCAATTCAGCAGCAACGAGCTCTTCCTAGTTGGTAAAGGCAAATTAAATAGTGAACTTGCATTTCTTTTTTGTTCACATATGGGCAGAAAAAAACAGCTTTTTCCTCGCTTTGTTAAAACAGCCATATGTAAGAATTGCACTTAAATTATTCATTAAATGGCACTAATATTTCAATTGTCATTAAAGAATCACTTTTGGGGGGAAATACCTTAATGGTTCTTAATGGTTAAACTGAGATTTTCCCCATTTTAAAAGTCGATACTCAGTACGTCTTCGCTTTTACTGTTTTGATTCTGTGTTTACAATGGATGCCCCACCCTCCACCAATCAGCCAATTACGAGGTCAATTCTTTGTCTTTTTCCAGGTTGCCACAGCTCTGTAGGCTGTTGGCTGGGTAAACTAAAGTTGCACTTTCACAGTCAGAATTAACCATGTTTTCCACCAATAAAACAAACAAACTTATTTAATTTTATGTATGTAATAGACATAGGTTGGAGACTACACATGAGCCAATTACCGGTTTCAAGGTATACCGGGAAAATTTTCCGTCATACTGTCCCAACGGCATTAGCTATTTTTTATGTCCAGAAAATGCAGGGAGAAATCCCTCGCTTGCAGCTGTAAGGCTCAACCTTCCCCCACCAGTGTTTGCTCAGTGTCAGTGAGTCACTTGTGCTACATGATGGCTGGAGGAGGTGAAACCCCTGAACTTTTTCCTCCATCCAAGGAAACGAAATCGCTGGCGTGGGAATACTTGGCTACAGAAAAGTGACAGATGGCCGTGGCTTAGAGGAGGAGAGCCAACCAACATTTAAAACATGTTTGCGGAGTGTGGCTGCCGAGGAGGCAATACCTCCTATATGATTTTGCATTTATACAAAACTAAAGGTAAGTAAACACTGTCATGAACTTTTCCCACCAGCTACGAGAGTTAACTCCAGCGTGTTTAGTGTGTCTAGCGGTGGCAAAACATGGTGTTTTTATCTCTCTGGCAACTACCTGTGGGAAGATAGAAAGTGTGTGAATAATGTTAACATGATACGAGTCATACATACATGCTTTTTATGCTTTTTATCAATTATTTTTGTTCTGATCGTAATAATGTTGAACATTGGCTGTGGGTTTAGGCTCACCTAAAAGACAGCATTTATTCAAATTATATTTAGAATATTTTGTAATTTTTTTAAATGTATTTTAACTTGACATTATACTTGTGTTCCAATTTGCTAATTTGTTTTGAAAATCCTGTTCAATGGAAAAAAGGTTTTTTTGGTTTTTAACCCAGATATCTCAAGTAAACACAATTTAGAGCTGTAATTGCAATACCGTGATATCGTGAAACTGATATTTTGGCTTAAGGTTGTCATACCATCATAATATCATACTGGTACATGCCTAGTGGAGACTACTTACAATGTATGTTCACATGATCATTGCTAACGTTAATGTGCAGTTTGTTGGTAATGTTAAATTGTGTTATACTTCTATAGCGCTTTTCCACCTTTCAAGGCCCTCAAAGCGCTTTACACTACATCACCATCCACCTACTGGTGACGCAGCACCAGGAGCAACGTAGGGTTCAGTATCTTGCTCAAAGATACTTAGACGAGTTCATCCGGGCAGAGAATCGAACCCACTACCTCTGGGTTGGGGGACAACTACTCTACCACTGAGCCACGCCCTGTTTGCCTCTCTTTTTTCTGACTGAAATGCAACAGCAGCAGCAGCTTGATTCTCCATTGCAAAGCGCTTATCTGGCAACCCAAAAGGGATGTTGTACGCATCAATTTGAGAAGGGTCCAGCTGTGCCCGCAGTACATGCCTTCTGCATCTCTTGCCTTCCGTGCCCGTTTTCAAAGAGTACCGGTAATGAGATCAAGCTTCGTCATACGACTTCCGCTCTCCCTGCTTTCAACAACTCTAACCCTTACCCTAACCCTAAACTCTAACCCGTTTTCCACATTATGGGACGCGGAAGACACCAAAATGGGGCGTGTAAGAAGGAGCGTGGAAGGCAAGCACCTACTTGCAATATTGAAGTTTTAGAAGTATGTTCAAAGCCTTCATGTTTTGTCGATATTTGACATTTGTACTTTTAATAAGTGTCCAGTGCAGTTTAAACAAAATGTCACAGTAACTCTGTGGAAAACACCATTTGTATAAAATTTTCTCTTCCCTTCATGGTAATTTTCTGAATGTTTCGCATATTTAACTTCCCCACGGAAGTAGTTATTCTCTCCTCTGCCTAAGCCATCTCTTTTCTCATCTTGCGCTACACGGTCTGTGCACAGTCAGTGATTACCGTCTGAAATGCAGACATGACTGGCTGAGATCACATGGGATGGCTTAACTCCCATGTAATTGGTCTGTTTTGTCACAGCCATAAAGTCTATATTGGCTTCGCCGCTTGAAATAGAAGCACCCTGATAGGCTACGAATCATAACTTTCCTAGGATGTAGGTGTAAGTCCATATGGGCCAGTTTCTAGGTCTGGACTGAGACCACATTCCACCAGTTAGCTTTAAATGCTGTGGCTGCTGAGTGTATTTGATAGTGAGGGACTACCACCATCTTACGTGATGACTGCTGTTTGTTTTCTTGTAGGAAATTTCTATATGATGGGGTGGGCAAAATTAGTGCATGCTGACAAGTCAGTGATGTGTTAGCTGCCTGTGCAGTGCAAGACGGTTGAAGTTGGACACAATGCAGGTAAGGCCTCCTGAGGCTATTTAAGCAGCAGACACCCTGTCTGATCTCTGCACAGGAGCATACTGGTGGTTGTGGAAGGAGGACAGATGCTGGGGTTTACTTTGACAAGAAGCCTCATGGTACACACATTCACACTGACACTCTGTTTTCAAAGCACTGACATCATGTGCGTTTAACACCTCAAAATACCACAGTGGGGATTGCTGTCTGACGAGCTGAGTTGTCTTACCTTGAAAAGCGGCCACGTTGCGTGAGATAAGAAACTTTAGGCTGGAGCTAGATGTCTGAAGGAGGTTTTCTATGTCCCTCCGTGCCGCTATCTGGTATCTCTCCTCCATCTTTTTGGTGCAGCAACTCTGACTTTTAGACCTGCACACTTGAAGGTCTAAGCCTGGAAGTTTCATCAAAAACAGATATATCAGGACCAAACTTTAAAGAACATATACAGTGATCCCTCGTTTTTCACGGTTAATAGGGACCGCCCATTGTTAATCGAAGACTGTATAACTTTACCCATGCATTGGTGTTAATGTGTGCGTACTGTGAATGGTTGACATCTCCCGCAAAAGCAAACAAGCAGCCATTCATACGCATATCACATTCACAGCAATTCGGATTTCTCAATCAATCCAATGTGCATGTTTTGGAAATGAAAAAGGAAGCTAGTGTACTCAGCGAAAACCCACACAAGCACAGGGATACGTAATCTACACAGGAAGGCTATTCTATTAAATTCATTTTTCAAATTCAAACTCATAACTCTGACTCTGGTGTTGTACCTGAACTAGTTCAACTAAAGTTAAACTAGTTCTTATTTTTGGCGAACGTGAACTGAAAGTTGTGTAAAGTATTTTGGTTTCGTGAAAATTTTTGTGAACTACAGTATTGGTGAAGATGAGCGAACAGTCGTCATGCAAAAGTGCCAGGTTTCCTTACACCACATAGCAAAAACATTGAACACACTGTGAACAAGTCATTATTTATAGTCGGATAAACATCAGCCATCGGCCGCGCAGCACATGTCATCGAAATTGGTGGAAAAACAACAAAGAAGAGCGATTATGCACTTTTGATTACTTAATTTCAATAATTTAAAAAGAATTCACCTGCAGTGAATTTTGCTGTTCAGCTCTAAGTTAGACAACAACAAATGATGATAAAAAAAAAAGTAGTATGAACAAGTGGACACATATTTAAAATTTAGATTATGGCAAACTAAATTCACCAGCAAAATTTATATGTTATAGTGCATTCTCAATTCATCGTAAAATCCCTAAATCAGGGGTCCCCAAACTTTTTCCTGTGAGGGCCACATAACCTTTCCCTTCTCTGATGAGGGGCCGGGGTCAGTTTGTAACAGAAAAGGTGTGACGATTGCAGGAGTGCCTAAATGTAAAAATGTATTGTTTTTCAGAAAGCCACAATCAAATAATGCTTTCTGGATTCTTCACGGAATTAAAGTAAAAAAAAATAAAAATTATAATATAATATAATATAATATAATATAATATAATATAATATAGTAATAAATAATAATAACACTTAATTAAATAGATAATAACCAAATAACCCCCTCTGTGTTCTTCACAGAAAAAAGCTAGGAAATAAATAACACTATTGAAAAAAAAATATATATATATATTTTTTTTTTTTTTTTTTTGTCCACCAAATGTGGCTGCGGGCCGTAGTTTGGGGACCCCTGCCCTAAATGCTTTTAAACTGTATACAGTCTGTGTGTAAAATTGTATCTCTTTCATCAGATAACTTTGAGAAATGAGAAATGTGACAACAAGGAAAACAACTAAACCTCTGTTTTTTTTTTGTTTGTTTGTTTTTTTTTTGTTTTTGTTTTTTTTTGTTTTCTATAGAAATATACAATTGGTAAAAGCTTGACTGGAGAAACAAACCCAAACCTCAAGATTTTATTATATGTGTACAGTGTATGTGACATCATGGGAGACATTTCAGATTTTTGACTGCGATCAAATGTAAACAATCTGCACCCACTCAAGACACCTTGACATCTTGAAAGTGACCCGAAGCTCTCTTTGGGCATGTTACAACAGGGTGAAGTGAGATTTGTCCTAAGACACCGTCAGCTCCAAGTGAGGCTCATCAAGATGAGATGGCATGTCTGGAGGAATTTGAACTCTTCAACAACAACATGAAAATGCTTACTCGTGTTGTTTGTTTTATCTAGTCCTATGAAAAGATATGCTTACTTAGAACAACACAAACACGTGCTGGAAACTATGGGGGAAAGTTTTTTTGCCTGTATTGTGAACTTTAATTTGGTAACAAGCTTTACACATAAATTCTTGAAATTGATGGGACCAGGGGCGTCACTAGGTTTTAAGAACAGGGGTTGCTTAGCCCGCAGGAGATGACCAGAATGTAAGTGAACGTAGCGTGCAAGCACAAAACTTCACAAACAGCTAACAAGGACGTAAAATTTATTCATTATTATTGTTGTTGTTGTTTCAGTCTATATTTTAATACAGTGGAACAACAGGAAAAATGGCTACAATTGCAAGTTACCTGGTAGATGGAAGCATAAAATAATACCATCTGTTTTAAGGGTGGCAAAATGGTCGATCACACTGCTCTGATTCCTACAGGTCAATTAAGGTGGTTGAGTGATTATTATTAGTGTATTATTATGACTATCCACTGATGATAATCGTATGTGAATGAGCTCAGCTCCTGTACTCATCCATACGTAAAGTGAGAAACACAGCTGATACTCCAGAAGGAAGTCCCCCAAAGATAGTGGTAAAAAGAGTGCACACTTACAGTAACTCTATAAACAACCAGGTTGATCACGAAACAACAAAGACGTGCGCAGACATGGTACTTTCTGCTGTTAAACTGGGGCTGGAGCTAACTGTTACTACCAGCAGTGAAAAATACTCTTTCTTGGAAAACATTGGAAAACATTCTTATGTCCATCCTTCATCTACACGCTCTGCTCTATCCAGACAGCTGTCAAAATCAGACAACTCCCCTTTCATTCAACCAAATTGTAGAATCTTGTCCCTTCACATCCTCAGTAACGGTGTTGCAAAGATGGGAAAAGTAATTAATTGGATTACTCACTACTGGGAAAAAACTGAGAATATTTTAGGGGGGCTCCCCCCCCCCAAAAAAAATAATTTCCCAGATGCCACTGGATGGAACTTATTTTTCACAATCTCACCTAAATTCATCAATAATTATGTGCATTTCCTATCTGATTTTTGGTGGTGTTAGGAAAATCATGTTTGAACAGGTGTAATTTAACTTGCTACATCAAAAGATCATAGCAGCATCCGCAGAAATTCCCTAAATAGTTCTTGATACTGTGTTTTAGGGCTTTTTCTATACTTTATGTAGTGTTACCACGGCTACAGCAGTGGAGGGGAAATGTTCTGAAGTTTGGAAGGAGACAGTTGTTAGTTAAGTTAGTCCACCCAAAAAAAAACAAAAAAACATCACAATCTAACCTTGGGGGGCTTACACTGTATACAGTTCAAAAAAATGTATATTACTTTTAAATTCCTTTGTCTGATTATTTACATTACTTTCAGTTGGCGTGGCTAAAACGTTCTATTATTTTCGATCAAAAAAGCAGGTCCAAATAAAATAAACAAAAACGTTTCAACATAA
Source organism: Corythoichthys intestinalis (assembly GCF_030265065.1). Lineage (NCBI taxonomy): Eukaryota > Metazoa > Chordata > Actinopteri > Syngnathiformes > Syngnathidae > Corythoichthys > Corythoichthys intestinalis. Next base: position 53,317,561 of record NC_080395.1, on the reverse strand, counting down.
ACTATGAGTGTATGCTCAAAGAACGAATATATATTTTTCATTCATTCACACTGATATAAGCAGCATAACTAATTTACTAGACACAAATACCTGAAGAATGAGCTTAAAAGCGCCCTAACACAAACAGCGTTTCAAATCAGAAAATGGCATGTTGACAATAATGTTGTGAATACGACTTTGCAAGTAGTGTAAAAAGAACTAAATTTTTATTTAAAAATAATAATGATAATAATAATAATAATAACATCGTATTGCGTTCAGAAGACTTGTGACCGTCAAAAGACATTTGCTGAGGCCATCAATCTCTGACATACCTGGTCTGGGACTCAAAGGCAGCAACTGGTTCGGTCCAATTTGTCTGAGCTGAAAAACTTTGCGAACATCGTCGCATTTGTGCGTGTTTCCAAAGCAAACGACGCATAAATACGCCAGCAAAAAAGTGTAGCTCGTCCACATCGTAGAGTACTTGGAGAAGAACGGGTGAAATCGGGTGCCTCTACCAAAATCCGTCAGGAGGTGTAGGGTTCCGTTCGGGTCAGCTCCGACTACATCGCAGCTCCTCGGGTGTAATGTCAACGACGCGAAAAATAGTTGACATCCAGTAACGGACTCAAAGTTGCACCGGTGCGAGTGGCGTGTATCCAAAAAGCATGCTGTACAAGTTGGCAGAGGGTGTTCCTATTTTTTTTTTTTTTTACCTGTTCTACTCCGCTCAGTGGCAGCCTATAGCACGAGGTCACCATCTACTGGATAAAAAATGCACCTACACTTTTTTTTTTTTTTAACAAAACAGGTTGCATAATAAGCATCACAAGATCTTTTAGGTCATTGTCTGCCATTGACAATGACAGACGTCCAACACATTTAAAGTGAGAGAACAGCTAGTCTTTCAGCGCTATTGATGGCGCTAGACGTCCGATCAATTATGACTGGGAGAGGTGGCAGTGAATGATAAGCATCAACTCTCACAACCAAAATGGATTAAAGGCCTAGCACCATCAATGGCAGCCAATGAGTAAATGTTTTTAAAGTGCATTTGTAATGCAGATGGTTATTGTAACGCTACTGTTCACTTATTACTTTCCGTATTTTTTGGACTATAAGTCGCAGTTTTTTCATAGTTTGCCTGGGGGTGCAATTTACACTTTGGAGCAAGTTATGTGTGAAATTATTAACACATTATATCATTTCACGTGTTATTTTGGTGTTTTGGAGTGACGCTGATGGTTTGGTAAACTTGTTAGCATGTTCTTTATGCTATAGTTATCTGAATAACTCTTAATAGCTGTTGCATTAACATACCGGCCACGTTTGCATTTCGTTGTTCATGCATCATGTAACATTATTATACTGTACACTTCAGCATGTTGTTCTCTATTTTATTTTCATTCTAAGTGGATTTCGAGTAAATTTCCCCCAAAAATGCGACTTACACTCCAGAGCGACTTGTTTTTTTCCCTCTTCGTTGAGCATTTTATGGCTAGTGCGACTTCTACTCGGGTGCGAGTTAGTCCGAAAAATATGGTAAATGTTTAGCAATGTTTTTAGCCCATCATTTATATGCTAAAATTGATTCAAGAGTAAAATCTGATGAAACTCATGTAGGACGAGTAAGCTACCTTCAGCGGTATATAATCACGCGCACAAAACAACTAGTTTAATTGTTTTTATTCACATAACCTCAATTACAAAACATCAGATCAACAGTACAAGTTCCAGTGCCACAACATTACATGTCTTTGGGGGTCACAGTTGGGGGTCTGGCTGTCCGACCATACCATCATTCCTATACAGGCCGGGACAAGTGCAATACCTCAAAATATACAGTGTTGCTACTAATCCCCACCTGCACAAGAAGGGACACTTTCGCAAAGTTAAAGTAGACAAATAATGACGTTAATATGTAGCCAACTAGCGATATGTCATCAACGTAGTCAGTTTTGCATGGATTTGCACAGCAAAGCCCACATAAAGCTGAATGCAAACCAGCAAAACTGATCAAGTGATGATAAGCATAATTTAGGATTAGTGGAAACGCAATATTCCAAATGAGGGTTTTAGTTAGAAATACTTCAAGTGCCTACATTGCAGTAGATAGAAGAGTACTACCTGCACTATAAGCACTTTAGTACTGCTGAACCTGTGGAACTCTGATGAGACCAAGAAAATACTTGTACAGTTGCGCTTGGCACAATAAAGCATTTAATGAGAATTCAGATTACGGGGATGCCACTTTCAAAAACCAAAAATCCAAACAGGTGGAGAGCAAGCAGGCCACCATCAGTTTTGCATAGATTTGCACAACTCATCTATTCTTGTAGTGCAACTATGCAAAACTAGCAGAGAACTGCGAGACATTAGAGCCCAATTAGAAATTAGGATTGGTCTGGTGGCGCATATACAGCCCCTTATGCCAGAAGGAGCACTTAGGGCAGTAGGTGCTAGTCTATTTCACTATCTGCACTAGATGCACCTTAGCACAAAGACAGTTCTGCAAAAGACATGCGGGATGAGGGTGACTGCACACATGTGTCTGCATATTGCTTTAAGTGCCTCCACTGCAGTAGGTATTGCAAAGAACTACCTGCACTGTAAGCACTTTGACAATACACAGACTGACCATAGCGTTAGTCCAAACTACTCCGAACTGTGCTCGTGGTTGTGTTGCTTCCATTCCTGAGTGGACCTGCAGGGAAAACAGAAGAGAACACCACGTGATGAACGGTACTGCAACAGGTACAAATTAAATGTGCGTGCACTGCAAGAGAATTTCTTAATCCAAGTTATTAATTCTTTCAGTGCAACTGATGATCATAGACGTCCAGTCACTTGACTGGTTTCATCCTTCTGTTGTGCCTTTAAAATAGTTACTACGTATATCCAATCCATTTGAATTGGGAGGGCTGGCAACAAATCATTGCTAGTCCTTCCATTTTAAAATGATTTGGACGTCTATCACCGTCAATGGCTGCCAGCGAGTTAAACATAACGACGATTATGATACGCAAGCGTATTATTTGAGTGAATGCTCTGCGAGTCCCGTTTTTGCTCTACGGGAGCGCGTGCGCGGGGAGTGCTGTTTACCCCTCCCCCACCGTCGTTAACATGGCGCCGAGAAGTGCGCCAACCTTAGCGTAAATAGCTCTGAGCCGAAGCCACCTGAACGTACCTCTAGCACCGTGATCGTGTGTTGTCTATATCGGTGTGTTTGGCGCGCGTGCTGGGCGTTCGAACCCCTTTTCAACACAAAACCCCGCAGTCAGTGCAAAGAAGGGGCAGAGAGGAGTAGCTTAGCCACGGCTAACTGGTGTTAGCACCATGAAAACATGGCCAAAACGTGCCGCTCGAACCTTGCGTGGAGTGTCTTTTAATTACATCTACCTAACCTGAGGTGGGACGGGCGTAACCTTGTTGTTGAAAGCAAACAATTGACGTTGTACAAGTCGGGCTTTGGCTATATTACGAAATGTAATGGTACAAGTTAGCTCTAGCTACCCCAACAACAAACACGCCCATTTAATTAATAAAGTTTTTATTCCTTTTCGCAACAGTCATGAATGTGTACCACTATAGATTGCGTGTTTCGTTGTGTAGGGTTTGACTTGAAACGGGTTAAGTTCACTATAAGGTTAAGCAAGTTGAGGCTGCTAAGCTAGTTAGCTCAAGCGTGCGGCCTAAGCGTGCCCCATGTGCTACTGCTTTGTTCTGGGGGCACTTTAACTCACACACCACTGCACTCGAAATTGGCCGGCCAATTCGCCGCGTTTTCTCGAGTTGCTTGAAAAAGTACTAGGCAGTCGTCCTCGTATGAAACTCAAATCCACCATGCCATGTGCAGTTTGAAGTAGTTGCGAAAGCGCAGCGACCTACGCTCGGGACGGCTTTTCAAATCTCCCTCATTCCCTCAATGGTGGAAGCTGAGGGGGCTGCCATGCGCCTCATGTTACACTGTTTTCGTCGCCAAAACATAATTTGCGCCAAACGGGTTGCTTTTTTTCAACCACCGTGGCGCTAAAACGCGTACAGTAAACCCCAGATGCCAAGGTATAACAATTCCCTTCAAAACACAAAGACTTGAAAACAGCCCAAAGCGGACTTCCTTGCTGATAAACACGCGCTCGACAGACACTCACCAGCCGAAATCCACCATCTTCGCTACTTGCTCGGAGTGGCGTGCACTCCGCCGCCGCCGACAAAAGCGGTATAAAGACGCAACAATTCGCAAAACTTTTGGACCCGCGGCGGAAAAGCGAAGGACTAGACGTGACTCGCGCTGATTGCGAGTCAATGTGTGGTCCCGATGCGCCGCTTGAACAAGACTGCTGGCTTAGGAAAGTGGCGCGAAGGCGACCAGTGGGTAACCATGTGGGTGAATGAAGGGCGGCTCCCACTGAACGTAAATATGTAGCTACAACCCCCAACTCTCCTCCATTTGCATACATCAACTACGGTACTTCCGACGGCAACGAACAAGACGGCATCGCTTTTCGAGTAGAAAATAAGACTATTTTTATATTCACATCTCACTTCAAACATTATATGTAATGTAAACGACAAGACCCTACCTCCGTTTACGTGTTTAGTTTGTGTTAACCTGGGTGTCATTGACATGATTGATCATCTGGAGCACCGGACACGTAAAAAATTAAATAATGATAACATTATTATTATGCAACACTTTTTTACCCAAGTTAAAACTAAACGCAGAATCGTGCATCGAATAACTGACCTGTTGCTTCTTGCATTTTAAAATGTGTATTTACATTTAGAGACAATATTACACTTACTTTAAGTTCATCTACGTAATTTCCCTAACGGTATTCGTTATTAACCCCTTGATGCCTGAATTTAGATTTAACAAACTACATATTAAAAAAAAAAAAAAAACATTCTTCCTTTTTTATTTCTTCAAAAAATATTTTTCTTTTATTTTCTTATATATTTTTATGATTAGGATTTTCTCAGTTTTAGCTATATTTTTATAAAAAAAAAAAATTTTTTTTAGATATTTATTTCTATTTATCAATGCTATATTTTAGGGATGCAGCTATCGATTATTTTAGTAGTCAATTAATCGATGAACTAGTTAGTCCGAGTAATCGGATAAGGAACATTAAAAAAACAAAATACCTAAGCTAAGCCTCAAATGGTTTAAAAAATAAATAATTGAGGAGGTACAACAAAAGAACAATTAACTTACAGTGTATCACAAAAGGGAGTACACCCCTCGCATTTCTGCAGATATTAAAGTTAAACTTTTCATGGGACAACACTGACAAAATGACACTTTGACACAATGAAAAGTAGTCTGTGTGTAGCTTATATAATAGAGTTAATTTATTTTCCCCTCAAAATAACTAAAAATATAGCTATTAATATCCAGACTCCTGGCAACAAAAGTGAGTATACCGCATCAGAACTAGGTACATCCCTCAATATCCAAACTGAGTACTGCTTGTCATTTTCCCTCCAAAATGTCATGTGACTCGTTACAAGAGTGCTGTCAGCATTGCTGCAGAGATTGAAGAGGTGGGGGGTCAGCCGGTTATTACTCAGACCATAAGCCGTACTCTACATCAAATTGGTGTGCATGGCTGTCACCACAGGAGGAAGCCTCTTCTGAAGACCGTACACAAGAAAGGCGACCAGGTGAGGAGTACAAAGATAAGTGTCAAGCATGGTGGTGGGAATGACTCCCCCCACACAAACACACACACACCTCTTCACTCTCTGACAGCACTCCTGTAACGAGTCACATGACATTTTGGAGGGGAAAATGCCAAGCAGTACTCAACTTGGAGATTTAGGGATGTACATATTTCCCATGCGGTGTACTAACATTTGTTGCCAGGGGTCTAGATATTAATGGCTATATTTTGAGTTTTTTTGATGGGAAAATAAATTAACTCATAAGCTGCACACAGGCTACTTTTCATTGTGTCAAACTGTCATTTTGTCAATGTTGTCCCATGAAAAGATATGCTTAAATAACTGCAGAAATGCGAGGCGTGTACTCACTTTTGTGATACACTGTAAACGGCAAAAGTCTGCTGCTTGAATGCTATAAAATGGCCATTTTTTTCCTATATATTTTTTACAATGCTCTTAACACGTGGTTCAAACACATATTCCCACAGAAAACGGCTAAATATACCTTTAACCTAAATTACGATTGCATTTAAAAAGAACATTAGCGCAAACAAAAACGTTTGTGGTCTTCACAGGGAGCAGCTAGATTCAGCTATGTGAAATAAGTTATGTCATATTCACTGTTGCCAATAGAGGGCAGTGTAACCACCCAAATCAATAAAACTAAATGCAAACACTTTCAAAACAAACCATGACAACGCCACTTGAATTGAACGAATACTTGAAGCAGCAAAATTGAATTTGAATCTTTTTTCTAAAGAAATTACTCGAGTTAATCGATTAATCGTCGCAGCACTACTATATTGTATACTTACAGCATGTATTCCGCCAATGCTTTAGGCATTTTTGTTAATGCATTGGCTGCCATTGACAATGCTAGACGTCCAATCCATTTGAAGTGGGAGGTTAGGCAGCAAATGAACAACCACCCTCCCATTTCAAGTTGGATTGGACATCTACTGGTGACAAACTCATTTCAATTCACAACAGAAGGATGATTGGACGTCTATAGCATTGTCAATGGCATTAAACGGGTAAATGTAAATTCAGGCATCAAGTTCTTAATCTAAACTAAAACAAATTGATCGGTTGGGTAATGTAGCCTAATAATTTGCTTTTATATTAGTTGATGAATTTGGCCTATTTAAGTCATTAGTTGCCATTGGTGGTAGATGTCCTATCTATTTGAACAGGGAGGCCCTGGAAGTGAATGATCATGTTTCAGTACCATTAACAGTGATCGACGTCCGATCCATATTGCAGCAAACATACATAAAACTTAAACGTTTGACTCACTCACTGCCATTGACGGCGATCAACGTCGAATATGTTTTCCATGCTATGCCTGATAATAAATGTGACAAAATTTGCCCGACCATCGCAATTGCTGGTGATGGAAGTCCAATCCATTTGAAGTGGGAGGGTTGTCTGTGATCATTCACCTTTTCACCCTCATCCACTGCTAAACCTCACAGTTCAAAGTAATTGAACGCCTGTTTCCGTCTGTGGCAGCAAACGATTTTATGTATTCCATCTTCAAAATACCTTTTTGAAACGGATCTAAACATTCACCGCATTCAGACTTTGGACTGAAGAAAGATTCACCGATCTTAAGATATTCAAAATAAAGCCATCTAAAGATCAATCAGTGAACTAATATGTTACAACTAAAAAAATTTTCTTGACGTATTTTTAACTTATTGGCTTATGTGACCGGGGGGGGGGGGGGGGGGGGGGGGGATTACCTTAACTTGATATCTCTATACAAGTTCCCAATCACTGACTTTGATGATTTTGAAACAGAAAAATGTGTCCATACCTCCCACTTTAACATATAGTGCACTGCAATTGTGCTGCAAAGTATTCAAAAATATTTATTCGTGCAAATATCCACGACTGACCATTTTTACAGATGATGCTCATTTAAAAATCAAAATACAGTATGCTCACTGATCATTTTGTTTTGAGTTTAAAATGATGTGGATAGATTATCTCTGTCTTGACATTCTGTATAGTTCATTGATGCTTAGAAAAGCTGCAGGAGTATTTATTATATCGATTTGGACCATTAGTCGTTGCTGAGGTTTTTACCTCAAAGCCTGAGGCAATTTGTCATTGTAGACAATAAGACCTGATTCCTGTGTTTTATTTTAAAATGGTTAAAAGAGTATTGCAACACCTTGCAAAACTGGTTGCTTTCAAAGTCCATAATCACCTAATCAACAGTAAACTCCATACATCTTCTGAGGTCAAATGAAATTGACAATGTTAGGTCATGTAACCCCCACACACATACACACACCGAGTTGCTTTGACACCTTAAAACAAATGAATTCATCCTACAACGTAGCGATATACAGTATGTTAGCTGGCCAGCAGAGGGAACTAACATACTAAATATTACTGTAATGTCATCTGTTCTTTTCAACAGTAAGAGGGAGTAGAGGCACCACAGTTACCCTTAATAGTAGACCAGTTGCTGCAAGGTCATCTGTTCTTTTCAACAGTAAGAGGGAGTAGAGGCACCACAGTTACCCTTAATCGTAGACCAGTTGCTGCAAGGGGCCTCCTGTAGAAGTACAAATATTCTGAGTCCGTAATCGATTATTTGGGTATTGTACTTTATTTGACTATTTGTTTTTTGGGAGATTGTAAGCTTTTTTCTCTCTAAATATGAAAACTTATCTTGTACTTATTTCTTTGTGAAAATAGGCAGTATACTATGGCCAACCTTAACAGGTGATGAAAAAAAAGGACACTAACTCTCTAGTCACAGAAGGGGGAACCGTAATACCGATCATGGTTTTTAACTATCATCAATAGAGTGGTTGAGATCTTTTAGTGACTTTAGGGCTGTTAAAACAGGGTTAGCTTTTTTAGGGCTGTTAAAACGGTTAGCAATGAAATGGAGGGATGTTACCCAGGGAGATGATAGCATCAGGTTTGGAGAAGCAAGATATTCCTCTTCCATGGCCTTATTAGGACAGTTGTTTGATGGAGTTGGTTCCAAAAAAACATTTGTCGAGAAATATGTCATGCCTTATGCAAGTCTAAAGATCAGACAGTTCAAAATTGAAGGTCAGGAGGAAAAAAACACTGTTTTGTTTTGTTTGTATGTTATCAATGGCAAATGAACAAAAATACAAAGCTTTTAAAATGTATCCGAGTGCCGAGAACTTGTTTTCACTTCAATCCCAATCGCTTGAGCAGCTTAGCTTGCAGCAAAGCTGTGTCCAGTAATTTATTTTTTTTCTTCTCAGTACTTGTACGATGCATGTTGATGAGATCAAAACTACTCAATGTGCTTGAGTTGTTCCTGTTGCGGAAATAGTATTGTATGAAATTAATGGTACAAATTCATTTTTACTTTTGTACTCGAGTACATTTTTTTAGTGCATTTTGTCACTTTAGTAAAGGGGTTGACTCATCACTTCAACGTATATCAGTCCATTTTTTTCTTTTACAAGTATCTGTTCTTTTACATAACTAAAGAGTGTAAGTATTTGCTTTTGCTTTTCGCCCCAATTAAAAAAATATATATATATATTGTCTTCTTTTCTTCCTGGTTTTTCAACCCAGGTCATGCACCCCTTGACTCCAACCCACCCCAACCACCAACCCCCGACTCGACACACAAAGTCACTCGTGCGACCAGCTCTTCCGCATGGAAGTGAGATGGGGGTGGTGCATCGGGGAGCTGTAGACTTTAGTCTCGTGGGGTCAGATGAAAGCATATGGCTCGCCTTATTAGAGCCCCTCAACCCCCTCTTCAAGCTATACTCTCAGTACAAATGATACTTGATCAAAATGGGTTTAAAGAAGAGCAATGAGGAAACAGCAATTCATGGCGCATTTGTTTGAAAAGGCTTGTGTGCATGTATGAAACATCAAGATCATTTGTGCAATTCAAGCTGAATACTGGCACATTTCAAAATGAGATTCAAGCCTGTACTTGAGATACTTCTCGGCCTATTTCAACACCTTCTTCCTAAAATGGCCTACCATAGCGAAGCCCCACCCACAGCAAGGCCCATAAGCCCTGAGGTCCATGTTTTGTTCTTCCAATAGAGGCCCAACTGGCCATTGTCTCCTTGTGACCCTGGGGTCAACTGAACTTACCTCGCCTGACCATTGACTATTCAGCTGTGAAGCTTCACATTAGATAGAAAAAACATCTTGCAAGATTCACACATTGATAAACAAACCACAGACACATTATCTCTTTTTTTATTATACACAAGTTGCGACTGATGATACAGATGTAAACGTTAAGTAAGGATTTTGTGTTTTCTATCATAGAACATTATTGGTAATTTAGTTTGGTTCATTTATGTTGGTCATATTTAAGTCGCGCATTCAACTTCAGGCGTCATTCTATTCTAGCCAGAAGGTAGTGGGCTACCTACTGCAAGATTTAAAATAAATAAATAAATAAATAAAATCATTCAGTGCTCAAAGCCAAAGTCGACCTGTAATCATGGTAATCATCACAGATAAATAAAAAAAGAACGTCCCTCGAGACTGAGAGGCTCATGAAAGCTGACAGGTTGAAAATGTGTCGCATGATGCGGCTGAGGGAGCATGAAACGTGTTCATCCATGGATGACATGCATGTTGCCACAAGAGAGGTTGTGAGACAATCAAGTGATGAGTATTTTTTTTTTAATTAAAGATCACTTGATGCCTCGTGAGAAGTTAATGACGCCACAGCGAACCATGTGGATTTTACTTTTTGAATTTTGTTCCACATTTGAAATTTAAAACTGTGTTTCAAGTCATCTTAGCGGTTTCTTTGCTTGTTTATGTCCAGAGAATGGGTGCGATGACCGCAAGAATGATGGTTTTTAATAATGTCCATTACCGTCAAAATTTTTTGCAGTGGTTAATTATACTGGCTTCAGTATTCTCATTTGTAAATTGCTGATAGGGGTTAAAGCACTATCTATTGCTTTTGCATTCAATTAATGCCCTCACAATGTGGTATAATATGGAGCAAACTTCTTTCTTTTCAAAAATGAATAACACATATTGAGTTTTACTCCAGAATGGAGTGGAAGCTGTTATTTTAAAAATAGTGTATGCACTTTCAGAATTTACATCTATTGAATTAGAGACATCCAAAGGTAACATTTTCCATCTGATCGCATTCATTAAATCATCATTTGCTATTATGTCTATATTTTTTGTATACAAGGCACCCTTCCCCACTCTAATCTGCTAAACCTAACATTGCCCAGAGAAGCTCACAGCATGATGCTATTGAGGGCAGACTGACATTCAATTTCCCTGGTACATCATTAGAAGTCGAATAAAAATACATGTACTCTGAGCAATGTCACACTTCTAATAGCACCCAAAGGAAAGCTGAAACACCATGTCTTTTGTTTTTTTAAAACGATTGTTCCTCACCCAAAGTGGAAAATTGCTTGTTTAATTTCCTAACGTCTTTTAGGTCGGCTGTTTTATGTACTGTATATTAATTATGTGATTGAAATGATATAATTTGGTCATATTTTTGTGACATCCCATTAAATCCACCGTATGCCCACTTCATTGTTTCCTACCTTTACCCATAGTATTATTTACTGCTTATGTTAGTTAAAAAAATTGTTGATCAAAAAGCAATTAAGACGCCTCAAGAAAAAAGATTGTAATTCATACTTGCACATAACCACGCATATACAATAAAAGACTCAGTTACCTAAAATAAATGTATGATGACTGCAAAATGTGTTGAAATGACTGAAAACCTTAATAAAAGAGCCCATATTTTATTTCACTATTAACGCACTCATACAATTTTGAAAGTTCTAGAAAATAAATACAGAGATGTTTAATGTAGTGGAATGTGTTTCAACAATGTTGGGTACAACATCAGATTCAATTTAGAAAAAAATCAAACAATTAAATACTGTACATTTACAAAATTACAAGATTACATTAACTACAAGTCCCAAAATATATACTGAAAACAGTCGCAAGTGGAAATCAGAATAGTCAAATAATTTATTTACTAAATGTGTGACATCAGTATCGCATAAATGTCCTTGGATGTTTCTCTGTGATTGTCTCGTCACAAAAAGTCCAATTCATATAAGACAAGCTATTGTTCCAATGTTCTCATAGGCAAGTGAAAAAACAGCGTTGCAAGTAACCCAAATTAAACTTTATAGTAAATGTTGGTGGGGCTCTGAGGCGTTATCTCCTTAACAATGTATACAGGAGGTCCATATTCGCCGCTCACACGCTCAAAGTGTCGGCACAGTCTAGTGTCAGAGGTCTGCAGAGGAAAGACGACCTCGCTACGGTCTGAGCCCATGTTGTCGCTGCTGATGCTGTCCCGCTTTGGCACAGCTAAAGTGTTGAGGGACACAGACGCAGACTGCTGCCTATCTGGGACACAGCGACGGCACTTCCACAGTACGGCCGACGGGATGATGATGAGGAGGAGGAGGATCACACAGGCCGAGACAACCCATATCAACAGTCCTGGCTGTGAGCCGCCACTGCCACCGGGGTTGAGCTGCCCTGCTTCTGAGCCTGCGTCTGTCAGGGACAACAGGACACAGAGAAGGAAAGAGAAACTGAGATAAAAGAGTGACTCCCAATGAGGGATGGGGATGTTCAATAGTTGTGACGTGTGAACATGCAATTCGTTGTGAAAACTGGAGCCTAAAGGCATTTATCAAAGGGCTGAACTGAGGACGCACACGCAGACTCATATTTGCTCAAGGCCAATCAACCAGAGGGCTTCCACTTGAACAAACCCATCAATACAAAGCGTAAAGTCTAAACAAAACAATGGTGGCTAAGAAAGGCAGGAGCAGGGACCTGTAGTGCATTGTGGTGCCGCTCACGTTTTCTTCAAAGCAAGACTTAACAAGCGTAAGTGTTCGAATCAGACACAACCACCACAACATGCACACAATTATTAGGCTCCGGTCCATTACAGCTGCACCAACTATATCGAATGAAAGAAATTATGGAGTCCCACATGCTAGTTTAGCTGTTCCCATTTGTCTGGCAAAACTTTCCACAAGAGAGCATTCTACAATGCGTCTTTGGGAATTTGTCTTTAGAGCACAATTTTTTTTTCACATTTTTTTTACTCGGTACATTCTAAAACCTGTAAAACCATATTTTTTAACTAAACATATTTGTTTCTACAGGCAAAAAATTGCAAACATTTGAAAAGCATCTGTGATTTTAAAAGAAATATTATCTGAAAATGCACAATAGAGACAATTATGTGTTCAGTCTGGACATGCTCAAGAATAGCATGACCGAAACAACAATCCCTTAACACTGCGATAATTCATTACTCGGGGTGCTCAACATTATGGGTTTCATTTCATCACATTTTTATGCGGCTCTTCATATCCCTCATACTCGTCAAAGTGTAATGTCCTACATACGCCAAATGTTTTGCATAAAAGAACCGTGAGGACAAGCATTTGATGTACTGTACTTTCTTCTCATTACCAACTTGAGATCTATTTAACAATATGAAGGGAAACAAACGTTCTGGTTTTAGATGACCGCTATGTGAACATATTTTGAGGAAGGAAACACCTGCTGTAAGTGAACTAAATGTTAACACTAAAGATTAGTCGAAATGATTATTTATAACAAGGGCGTAGGTTTGCATAGGGACGGTAGGGACATAATAATACCAACTTTTCAGGATACTCAAATTATCCCCACCAACTTTTAAGCAACCTCATTTGCATTACATAATGACTTCAGTTATGTAGGTAATTTAGTTGTTTAGTTTTAGATTGTTTACCCATATGTTGTAAGGATAGAATTGACCCTACCATTATTAAGTGAATAACTTTCATTATGTTCTGACTTACATTGACCCCTTTTCGCTTGTTGAATGTGCCATTTTTTCCCCTCAAACGCACGTGTGATTGGCTGATGACCCCCCCACACACACACACACTCACACGCATTCACAGCCTGACAGAAATACAACATGCTGCCTCCTCCACCCCCTTTGAAGTTTTTTTCCGCCAGCAGCAGCACTGTAAGTAATGTAAAGAGACGTCAATGTTGTGGATGTGTGGGAAAACACCACTAATTTTAGCTATTGTTGAAAACATTATTTGAAAGATTTTTTTTTTCTTGATTTAGATGAAAAAAGAAGACTTTTAGATGGATGGGCTTAATAAGAACAAATAGTAATATTTACTTAAAGTAAGTGGAAGAATTTGACACATTCATCTGTTAACTAGCCTTTAAAACAAGATGGAGAAAATTATTCGACTACATGTAAGAAAAAATATCAGACTAAGACACTTTCAATTTGCGGTGTTAAAGTTAGTATGAGTCAATTCAGATTTATTTTGCATTAATCATTTAGCCTATCAATTAATTAGGTTCATATTGGTGAGAAATGTAGCCCTGACTCCTGTTCACTCAATCTGTTTGGTCTTATTAATGTCCCGTCCCCAGCAAAAAATGTACATGCAGGTTATGCTGTTATATCGTCCCTACCAATAATCAGACCAAACCTACGCCCTTGATTTATAAGCAGTTTGACGTACTGCATTTTCATTACAAAATCCCTACTCCGTTTACTGTGACAATATTGCACTTGCTTTGTATGGCACTTGTCCATTGCCCAAAGCGTAGCACCTGGTGAGAAAAAGTTCAATGGAAGACGAATGTACTAGTATAGCATTTGGATGATACTGCAGCATTTCACTGTAGCAGATTCCTACTATGTATGAATGTTTTAGACAGTTCTGGTATTTGATTTTTCATTTATTTATTTTTTTACTTTGCTGCCCACCTTGTTTTTGTCACCAAACGAAATTCATCAGCTTTCTGTGGCCAACAGCCACATTTGAAAAAAGTACAGTAAATAAGGATGTTGTTGTTTGTTACCATGCCTCCTACTCACTATCTTCATCAGCACTGCCTTCAGGGACGACTAACATGGTCAAGCAAACCTTTCGTTCATCGATTTCCTAAACTAGTTTTCCTGTTCAGGTTGTCACAGAAGTAGAGCCTACCCTGCTAATTAAAGGCATCCTATAGGCCTACCCTGGACTGGTCGTCTGACATTTACAGGGTACACATAAAGACAGACAGGCAATCATTCTCACTAACATTTACAGCACAACTGCGTGGGAAATAAGCCCACACATTGTTTGGAAAACCAACTGCCTCAAATTAAGGCAAATACAATGGCAGTCCAACTGAGCTACTGTGCAGTGAGAAGGGTGATTTAAAAGTCTAGTATAACACCAATAGTAACTCAAGTACCCAAGTGAATATAGCCTGAGAAAGAACCATTAGACTCCTTCTGGTAAACAATTTCAAAACTGCCATTTAACGTCCTCATGAACATGAAATCTACTAAAGATGAAAAGAAGTACAATGTGTATTGTGTCCCTTGATTTTACTCTTTTTTTTCAGCATAAATGTTCCCATCCTACCTTAACACTACATGGGGCCAGTTGAAGTAAAACCATAATTTTAGGGAATACAATTCTGCCCCATGGCATTATTTTGTGTAGTTATTTAGTGTACTGAAGATACTTATAACATATATCATTGTTTTTACTCCAAGATAAATAAGTATCAGTAAATTTTGAACTTGCAGGTTTTGTTCTTGACATCATTTTCTTTAGATGTCTCCTTTCCTTTCGGTTTTGGTTGTGAAGGTGGAAATCTGGTTGGGGACTCCTGAAGTGTTGATCGAGGATCTGAGGAACCTACAGCAAAAATAATAACACATGATGAAAGAGAGGAAAGAAACATCAATGTCCAACAACAGAAAAGGTCTCAACACTTAAAAGTTCCTTTGTAAAGCATCATTCCTCAAAAATGTTTGGTTGGATCATTTTTAGTTATCCAGAGCTAAAATGACGTTTGTGTTTAGATATCCTGTCTTGCACTGCATATACTTTATCAATAATGTATAGCTATTAACTTGATTGAAAGTTCAATTTCAAGGCAAATGCACATCTTCCATTTCTAAATAAAGTGTTAAGGATGAAAAATCCTTAAATGTAAATGACTCCCATTAACTGACATTAATATATGCAAAACTAATTTTGCCTTACAACTAAATCTTCTTAGATATGACTTTTTTCTGCTTCTGTTAAATGTTTGTTTGCGCAGTGGTGTTTTTTAAATGCAACATGAAAGCAAACGCATATTTGCAAGATCAGTTGACAAACACAAAATGCTGAATTTTCATGTTGAAGTCCAACTGTTCAATTATTTATGTGAATAATACTGCAAAACTGCAGTTTGGGGCTTCAACAAATTCATAATCTCTAAGCATTTAGTTGTGCACACAGAGTGGTGTGTCTAATATTCGGAAAAGTTTTCAAATGTAGCCCCACATATACAGTATGAAGAACATTCTATTTCTAAAGTTGACCTAAATTGTGTTTTCTATTTATTATTTGTGTGATATGAATATTTCAGCAATGAACTAAGATAAAACTCCTCAGTGTGTAACAAATCAACAATGACATAAAATCATAAAGAGACACTTTAGAGAGGATCAAATAGATAAATATGTTTGAGAACAATGTAATATGTTTGGGTAGAATGTAATTAAAATGGACTACCAGTAAAAGCAGAGGATTATTGATGGCGACATTCAGTCTAACCGATTGCATGCAAGTAGTTAGTGATGATGTATAGCAGTTAGAGGTTTGAAGCGGGGATTTGAGATTATATATGACAGCAGTCTTTCGCTCCGCAAAAGTGCATGGCTGAGATTATCCTACCACTTAGAAGGTGGTAATATCATTACATTACATTTTAATAAGTAGAAGCTAACAGTTCATTCATTTTAAATCATTATTCAGATTGATATTCGTACGGCACATTCCTCCATTTTTCATGCCTTGTGTTATGTTGCCATGCATCCAAACATATAATATGCATATTTCAGCCCATACAGATCTTACTTTGCCCAACTCTCAGCACCAGCTTCATGGACTTGGTCCTGCACACGCCTCCATTAGTGTTGTCCAGATTTTGCAGAGATCCTGTAGATGTTGCTGATACAGAGAGCAAGCAAGCAGAATTACTTACAGAAGTATTGTAAAAGGGGATTATCAAGCAATATAGTTTTACTAGTTGCCAAATGTTGCATCACCTTTGAGCAGGAAAATGAAGATGTGCACATAAACTCCAGCAAGACACCTGAAGCAAACACTTTTACCCCCCACAACATTAGGTACAGTAAGTGTTGTTTAATGTTCGGTTTTGATAGGTGCTATTGACAATGCGTTGATTTAACAATATGTTATAATTATTATTATTACATTATTAAAGGTGCAGCTTCTAGTGTTGTAAGACTATATGAGAGGTGCCTATTTAATGTTGTTGATCTTAATTAGTACCGTCAACCTTTTTCACATTAATCACGCGCACATCATGTCGCATCTCGGTCTTTCTCTCTGTTTCTCTCCCTCTATCTTCCTCTCCCTCTATCTATCTATCTATCTATCTATCTATCTATCTATCTATCTATCTATCTATCTATCTATCTATCTATCTATCTATCTATCTATCTATCTACAGTGGGGAGAACAAGTATTTGATACACTGCCAATGAGAAAACCCATTGGCAGTGTATCAAATACTTGTTCTCCCCACTGTATCTATCTATCTATCTATCTATCTATCTATCTATCTATCTATCTATCTATCTATCTATCTATCTATCTATCTATCTATCTATCTATCTATCTATCTATCTATCTATCTATCTATCTATCTATCTATCTATCTATCTATCTATCTATCTATCTATCTATCTCCCTCCCTCCCTCCCTCCCTCCCTCCATCCATCTATCTATCTAACTTTGTAACTATCTAATTAAATCTGTGAATGTTAAACTTTGCTTGCTGTATATATATATATACAGTAGATATCAGAAAACCAAAAAACTCTTGAGGCTGTTTGATTTTTGATTAAATAAAATATTCTGTTGAATTATTTAACAAAACTTTCATTTGTCAGTTGAGGTTGAGCCAAATAAAATTTCAGCGTAAGAGGCTAAAGGATGATTGAATAAAATTAATACATGTTGCTTAGCAGTTTAAAGAAGAAAAATACATTCATCCACACACGTACATCAAGAACTCTCCCTCACCCCAGTCTAAGCACACACACACAAAGACGAACACACAAGTACACACTTGTTAGGAGCATTTAGGTCAGATAACAACATCGCACAGGCAAGACGCCACGTTGCCATGAAAGCTCACGTCAAATCTGCCTGATGCTGTAAGAGCCTTGTGTGATTTGGGGCATGTAAGCCCTCAGAATGGCACTGTCCTGCCATAGCCGAGTGTGCTGTCAGAGTGTGGCGAGGCGGGGGAGGCTGTATGGTCACACTTGTTCACTATCTCATGCATCAGTTGCCATTAAGATGCACTGGTTCTACTGACAGCAGTATGACAACGAGGCCATAGTTATGACTGTCACGCGAGTTGACAAATTGACAGAGTGACAAGGATGATGGCCTCTTGTTGAATCAGGGTGTGTGGTTGATTTTGTGGAAAGAGTGGGGGGATGTTAGTACGAGTCACACCTGTAGCACCCGAACAGGTGGTTGCTCGCACATACTGTAATTCTCGGACTATAAGGTGCACCTGACTATAAGCCGCAACCCACCAAATTTGACACGAAAACGGAATTTTTTCAGAGATAAGCCACGCTGGACTATAAGCCACAGCTGTCCTCGCTGTATTATGGGATATTTACACCAAAAGATATTAACTGATAACACTTTATTTGATGGCGGCGTCATAAGACTGTCATAAGACCAATGAACCACCATAAAGCTTTGAACCGATTGGCTGCAAAGCTTCAGTGCTTCAACAAGCTTCGTTTGGCCATCACTGCTCCCTTGGAGGAGACAGTCAAACTCTGCTGCCATCTGCTGTCAACACTTTTGTCGTCCAACATGCCTCCTAGCATGCATTGCAGCGCTACAGATGGAAATAACAATCAAAAATCATGTTCAATGCTAATTATCTCTTCAGTTACGGTTCCAGTTGTTTCATTAATTGCTAGTTATGGCATTTGGTAACACTTTATTTGACAGTGGCGCCATAACACTGTCATTTGACCATCATAATTATGACATGACACTGCCATGAGCATTAATGAATGCTTATGACAGATGTAATTTTGTGTCATTCAGCAAATTATCTTACTTTTGAATGGATGTAAAAGATCCACGCTGGACATGAACGGAGGTAGCGACATGATTTGCTAGATTACACTTAGTGACATCTGTCATAAGCATTCATTAATGGCCATTATTGTCACTTATTTTTCTTCTTATTCTTTTCCTTTCGGCTTGTCATGTCATAATTATGACTGTCTTATGGCAGTCTTATGACGCCGCTGTCAAATCAAGTGTTATCTATTAACCCAATAAATCAACAAATAAGCTGCACTGGACTATAAACCACAGGAGAATGAGGGGGGGAAAGTAGCGGCTTATAGTCTAAAAATTACGGTACTCACAATGGTATTATTACACAAGGTGACTCACAAAAATGACTTACAAGTGATGTAATAATCCTTTCCTTTGAGGAATTCCAGCCCCCAAAGGTTGGGGCTGAACTCTTGGAACTTGAAAGTAAACTTGACGTCCCGGTGCGGCTTGTCACAGTTCAGTAGGGGTGTGTCTGTCTTGTCTATTGTGCAGCTCTCCATCTGACTTCGGGAGACTAGATAGACTCGATAGAACTCCTCCTTTTCCCCTTTAGAGGTGTCTGCCCTTGGACAGACTATGTCCATCTTGTCTCCAATCTGAGGGTAAAGGACCAGACCTCCACTTGGAGTAAAGCTATGAATAAAGAGTTAAGAAAAATAAACAATCAGCAATGGATGTTGATTGAGGATAATTTCCTCAAAAGGGATGGTCATTTTGAATGTTCTTAAATCGGATGGCCTTAATCAGTATAGGCTTTCATGCCCCAAATCACAGATCAGGGACAGTCGTAGCTCAGTCTGTAAGGCCGCTGACCTATAGGGTCAAAACCCAGCACAGATGAGAAAATAAAGAATCGAGACCCTACAACCAAAGTTGCAATGCCATTCCATAGCAATCACTGTAGTTACCTTGCCTGCATGTCATACTTTGGCACCCCTGTGCTTGCATTAAAGTCCTTGAGCAAAATTGAGCAAGTAGATAGAGTAAATGATAGTCACCTTCAACCCCTCCCTCTCGCCAGAACTAAAGGATCAAGACAGATGGCCGCCTCACACAGGGTCTCAACATTTATGTGGGAATCTGTTCCTGTTCCTTTATCAGGAGCGTGTTTATACCCTACCGCAAGAAATTCTTTTGGAAAACTGTTTTGGCACTATATACAAGAGCAATTGAGTTAGAGCTGGGGGGAATAAAAAATAATTGTGCAGGGGTTTTTTTGTTTTTTTTTTACTGCTTTTTTATTTTATAAATTATATACTGTATGTATAGATACTGTAGATCTTAAATATTTGCAAATCATTTGATCATATCCATAATACAATGGCCAAACTGATGCATTAGTATTTAGTACCCTGTCATTTTACATGAAATCATTATTACAGTACAACTCCAGTATACATGCATTACAGGAGAAAGTATGAGAAAGTACCACTCACTTAGTGTTGGCGCTGCTCCAGAGGATGGAGTCCAAAGTGATGGCCCTACACGAGCTCATGATGACGGCCAGCAGGGTGACACCACCGTAGTTCCATGTGATTCTTACCCCCATCACGGGACAAAACCCACGCGTTGGCTCGCTATCATAACACGCAGTGGGGGCAGGTCAACGTGCCTTGCCTGTGCATGCGTGCGTGTGGTGCCTTCAGGTGCATCCCGCGGCGAGGTGCCATTAAATTCCAGTCCCAAATTCATGAAGCTTTCCACATTGGGGATAACTGGAGAGAAAACGTTCCGTGGAACTGCATGCACTCACTGAGGACTGAAATTGTGTGAAGCAGCTCAGCCATCAGCTGAGCGGCCGGCCCGCCCCATTGCCGGCTCATGCGTGGAAGGGACGCCCGGGTTGGTAGCGCATTTTAGACACGCTCGAATCACATTGGATACTTGGAATTGGTACAGGACCCAGTTTTTGTCATTTATAATTTAATTAAGTTTGCAGTTGTCAAGATTCATGGACAGCACAATTACTACAAGGCAGATTCACCATGGTTTATTTGAATATCGTTCTTCAGATTCTTTATATGCGGTGTTCCTCAACCTTTATTAAGCTATTTTAGAGCTACATTGTAAAAAAAAAAAAAAAAAAGAAAAAAAAAAAAAAAGTACAGTACTGTGTATTAATCGAAACAACATTAACCATGTCTCAAATCTTTTATACAAGTGTTGTTTCTCGGTGGGAAATACGTGATTGAAAACAAAGCTATTGTTCTGTTGAGACCAACAAGAAAGATGATTTTGTTTTACTTGTCGCTACACGTCACTGACACAGGCAAATAAATAATACATATCTTTTTAAGGGGATCTACAGCTAGAAAGACTGGTAGTTCTTAAAAAATAAACATAATTTGATATTGAAACTAGGGCTGTCAAACGATTAAAATTTTTAATCGCGTTAATTACAGCTTAAAAATTAATTAATCATAATTAATTGCAATTAATCGCAATTCAAACCATCTATAAATATATGCCATATTTTTCTGTAAATTATTGTTGGAATGGAAAGATAAGACACAAGATGGATATACATATATATATATATATATATATATATATATTCAACATGCGGCACATAAGGACTGTATTTGTTTATTATAACAATAAATCAACAAGATGGCATTAACATTATTAACATTCTGTTAAAGCGATCCATGGATAGAAAGACTTGTAGTTCTTAAAACATAAATGTTAGTACAAGTTATAGAAATTTTATATTAAAAACCCCTCTTTATGTTTTCGTTTTAATAAAATTTGTAAATTTTTCAATCAAAAAATAAACTACGGTAGTAGCCCGCCATTGTTGATGTCAATAATTACTTACACAATGCTCATGGGTGCTGAAGCCTATAAAATCAGTCGCACCCAAGCGCCAGCAGAGGGCAGCAAACTCCACAAAACACAGTTAACAAGTGGGCATTTCACTATACTGTCATTTAAATCTGTCTGAGTGGGGCATTGCGTCAAATATTTTAACGTGATTAATTTTAAGAATTAATTACCGCCTATTAACGCATTCATTTTGACAGCCCTAATTGAAACCCTTCTTGATGTTTTCGTTTTTATACAATTTGTAAAACTACTTTAAAGACCAAATGTGAAGTAAGGTAGGCCAACCATGTTTTTGTATAATATCAATGGCTAAACAATTATAAGCATAGTTCTTTTTTTTAACGCAACCCTTTCAGATTCTTTGTTTAACCCATAGCAACGCCCTTGACAACTAAAATGCTTTTCTTCAACAATCTTCGGAAATCTTCGGAAATGACGTCACACCGAGAACTGCGAGGGAAGTCCACCATACACACATAGTATTGTTGCATTGCTTCTCGGTAAGATGCCACGGCGGTGTGTGGCGATGTATTGTTTTCAATCTTAAAAAAAATTGTATGAGTGGCTGAAGGATAGCAGGGCACATAAATGGACATCTTTTGTTCGCACTAAGTGAATGAATTTCACACTATCATCGAGTCGTGTTCTCTGCTACAAAGACTTCGAAGATGCCTGCTTCCTCAACCGGTCTGCTTATGATCAAGGATTTGCAAAAAAGTAAGTGTGATTTTTGGATAGATGACTGATGACTTTGTCAAAGCAGAGCTGCCAACTGTTGTGGAACAGTGCTTAATTTGTAAATCATAAGGTGCCGGAACACAAAGTACATATGACAGCGCAGGGATGACTGCACGTGGACCGGTCCTGGAACATATTGTAATAGCCCGAATAGGGAAATAGAAAGGAGAGGAGTGAATGATGGCTTCCTTCACTTTATTGTGGCAACAGTTAAATAACAAATAACAAAAATAACAGCGGACTGCTGCAACTTGCGACCGCCAACATCGTTCTCACGCCGCACTCTTCTCCTCACTTCCCGCTACGTCACCACTCTGCTGTCCGATGGCCCCTTCACAGTTACGGACATTACATTATGCAGAAAATGGTGCTGAAAACAAAACGCAAATGCCCACTTGCCATGCTGTGGGACTCTCCTTTTTTTCTTTCTTTTCTATGTGCTTTTCTGAGTCGTTTTGAACCATCTTCCTTCTTTTTGAAAAAAGACAGTAAATGCAACAGTCTTTTTGGCATGTTGAAACACCGTTTGATCCTGGCTGCTTGCTCCCAAGATGCCGCAAATTTCAAGTTTTTTTTTTTTTTTTTTTTTTAAATGTCAGGAGTGTGATTTGTTGGTCCAGCTTCTCAGTGCACCAACAAATCTCCGACTCTTTCATATGACGTTAATTTTCATAAACTACATGCAATTCTTGTTTTTTTTGTGTAAATTAATTTATGTATATTATTATTTTATTTTATACTGTAACGTCCTAACTGCGTGTAATATTCTGATATAATGTTTTTCGAGGCACCCTGAAGTGCACGCAATATGACTCTTGTTTTGGTCATGTGATAGAGAGGCACAGTGTGATAGAGAGGCACAGGCTCTATCTATCGCTCCGCACAGCCTGCCGAGAGCCCCAAGCTGTGTTCGTACTGTTAGCTCCATGTGGTAATAAAGAAACAAAGTTGTCAGCACGTCGTGTGTTCAATACCTTTGTCAACAAAAAGCTCATAACAAGACAGTATGCACGATCTGTTTAAGAGACGCTGGGACTGGAGAGCTCTGAGTAGTAGGAGGCGATGGGGGGATGAGCGAGAAGCAAAACTTTGCAGTCGAATGTGGCGGCAGTCCGCTATTATTTTGTTTTCTTATTGTTGCCACAATAGTGGAGAAAGCCATCAATGACTCATCTCCTTCTTTCCCCCCAATGTTTTTATATTATTATTTTATATGCATGAGAGCTGCCGGATCTGCCAAAATGAACATGAAGTCTGATTAATATGTTTTTTAAACAATGTCATCACATAGACAAAAACATAAAATTATGTGCAAATGCCTGCATCTTCAAATCATGAAAATAATAACAGCCTATATCTTATCAATCTTGTAATCTCGATGGGTCTTGTCTCCATTCCATGTCAGGTAGTCTAGGCACATTGTTTGCATCCTGATTAGCGTCTGGCTAATACATATTAGGTCCAACATAAAATTCCAACCTTCTCTTCTTCCTCCAACTCTTCAAAAACTTGAATCTCTTCCCTTCTGCTCGATCTATCGCTTATATCGCTGTTTGAATCATTGTTTGAAGGGCTTTGTATGGCGGCCGTATGGAGCGCTGCCATCGCTGTTCTCGGTGTGACGTATCACTTCCGGGATCGTCCCCTTTCAGGCTCGAACTTGGGAAACGCGATTATTTTGTCAAATATACAACATATAAATTATTTTTTCATGCTTTATTTATTGGACAATGTTAAATTACTTTAATTGTGACCCTATTTGGCATGTTATGAAATTACTTCACATTTGGTCTTTAACTAGTAGGTCGCCATTGCTGCCGGGCTTCTAGAGTATGACTTTAGCGACATAAACATCCCAGACAATAGACCGACGTTGAAAAGATGTTGGATAAACATTCCGCTGTCAATCTTATATCGTTGAATCAACGTCACTTTTGCACCCTCAATTAATGTTGTTTCAACAGTGAAATCCTTACAGAACCTAAACGTCATTTCGATTATTAATAATATTGGAACAACGCTGGATCAATGTTATGTTTTCGACCAGAATGCGTGCTCATCCATAATTCAATGACTTTTCAATCATATTTCCCGTTCAATCATAAATCAACTATTTGTCAACATTAGTTCATCAACTATAAAACAATGTTTACCCAACCATCGCCTGACATACCATAGAACAACGTTGTTTCAACGTAACTTGACGTCGAAAATTTCGATGTCAACCATACTGATGATTTTGATGGAAAATCAACGTTTATTCAATGTCGGTCTGCTATCTGGGATGTCATCTATTCAACCTTTTCCATTTGAACCCGAGAGGAACATTATAGAGCGGGACAGCACTGTTGATTTTTCACAAAACGAGCCGCAAAGCAAAATGAACAGGAAAGACGGGATGAGAAGAGACAAGAGTCGGGAAAAAAAAGGTGTTCTGCCAAAATGTGCTACCGTCCTACAAGAGGCAAATTTGAAACCCAAAGTACTATCGTGCGCTTTCAGCTTGTTTTGTTTAGATGCATACAGAAAGAACATATTAAAGATGCCTTAAGAAAATACTTAAACGTAGTAATATCAAATAAGGGTGGTTTAAGTATGCTACATGTCAACAGATTAACAATCTGCTTTAAAGTTACTACACAAGAAAACACAATGCTTAAAAGTATGAGAGGGAACACATGCAAAAAGTATTTTGAGGCAATGAAAAGGTATTTAAAGACTCAATAAAAACATAAATAGTAAGTACTCGACGCCTTTAACCAATGAGCGGATGTGTTGGATATCACTCCGCTTGGCAGGAATTGCAGTAACCCGGTAGTATTTGTGGAGTGACAGTGACAATCTACGTCATTACCCCGAGCGTCCATTGCACACTTAAAACATGGTGCCCTCCGTAGGTCAAAACATGTACTACATAATATAGATTTTTAAATCAATAGCAATATTTATGTGTTTCTAATAACTTATTTTAGTAAAAGAGAACAATTGTGCCTTATTAGAGCCCACAAGTCTTTAAGTCCGGGGTTCCCTTTAAAACTAATCATGTTAAAGTGAATCTGTAGTACAATGGTTAGTGATATTAACTGCCACAGTGAAATGTAGTCTATCCTTGTCCATAAAGGTTGAACTGAGCTTGAGTCTATATCAGCTGACTATAGGGAAGAGGACACCCTGGACTCATGGTTGCTAGCCAAATGCAAGGGGGGAAAGTTCAACTATTCACGTGCACCTGTGGGTAATTTAGAGTCTTCAATTAAACTAATATTCATTTTTGTGGGATGTGGGAGTATACCACTACCCAGAAATAACCACTTTACAGTTCAATTGCAATTCATGATAAGGTTAGAGGCAGTGGTGGAATGTAACAAAGTAAAGGTACTACATTACTGTACTTAAGTACATTTTTGTATATCTGTACTTTACTTGAGTACAAATATGAAATGGTACTTTTTACTTTTACTTTACCACATTTTACAGCACGTATCTGTACTTTCTACTCAACTACTTTTCAAATTGTTGCTTGCATAACATGTTACTTTTGTTTGTTTGTGTTTTTTCTCATTGTGAAGCGATAGTTTCGTTTTCATGCCTGTGGCACAATCGATAAGCCCCATGCAACTATGCCGTAATTGAGCACTAGAGGCAGCAACACAATTACAAGCAAGATTGAGTGAGTACCGTAATTTTCGGACTATAAGCCGCTATTTTTTTCCTTTATTTTGCATCCTGCGGCTTGTAGTCCAGTGCGGCTTATTTGTTGATTTATTTGGGTTTATAGGTAACACTTTATTTGACAGCGGCGTCATAAGACCGTCACAATTATGACATGAAACTATCATGGGCATCACTGAATGCCTATGACACATGTCATGAATTGTCATCCGGTAAATTATGTAACTAACTCCATTTATGTCCAGCTCGGATCTTTTACATCCATTCAAAAGTGAGATAATTTGCCGGATAACACTAAATGACATCTGTTTTAAGCATTCATTAATGCTTTTAACTGTGTCACGTCATAATTATGATTGTCTAATGACATTCTTATGGCACCACTGTGAAATAAAGTGTTAACAAATACCATAACTAGCAATTAATGAAACAACTGGAACACTAACTGAAGAAATAATTAGCACAGAACATTAATTCTGATTGTTATTTACATCTTTCGCACTGCAATGCATGCTTGGAGGCATGTTGGACAACAACAGTGTTGACAGCAGAGGTTGACTGTCTCCCCCAAGGAAGTGGTGATGGCCAAATGAAGCGTCTTGAAGCAATGGTGGTTCATTTGTTCTTAAGACAGTGTATGATTGCGCTGTCGAATAAAGTGTTGCCAGTTAATATCTTTTGGTGTAAATATCCCATAATACAGTGAGGAAAGTGCGGTTTATAGTCCAGTGCAGCTTATCAATGAACAAATGTCGTTTTGGTGTCAAATTTGGTGGGTGGCGGCTTATAGTCAGGTGCACCTTATAGTGTCAAAATTACGGTATCCACCTCTAACTTGGAGGTGAGTTTCGAACCATGAACCGCAGAACAGAGAGGTTAATTTGCTAAACTTGGTCACTGTGCTTCCAGGAAATTATAACAATAAATTATATTGTTATCTGTCACTGAATATGATTTAAGACATTGTCTTAAATCATATACTGTACTGTGCTATACTGTATTGTACTGTACTGCAGGGGCGGACTAGTAATCTGTAACTTCTGGAGGATCACAGAACAGCCGGTGCTCTGGACAGCCGGCGGCCACCATACATGCATCACTGTTTTTATCCCCCCTATTCTCTATGATTATCTACAGTTCACATCCAATTCGACAGGTGGCAGCAATGCGCCTGGCTGTTAACCGCCAATCTGATAGGAGAAGAACGAAGAAAGCACAGAGTAGCTTACTTTGGAAAAGTACTCCTTGTGCAAGCAAAAAAGCGACGAGCGTGGATAAACAATATGGATGGTTGTGGCAAAAAAGAAAAGAGAAGGCTGGCGCAGAGAAGGTTGGAGAGAAAAAACTGAATAAACTCGAGAGCGTAGCATTGAAATGTCACAAGCTGACACGCATGTTCGCAAACAGCAGTCTGGCTGCAACAGCCACGCCGGCTAGCAAGAGCCCAGCCCCCGGCGATGGTGAGAGTTGGAACGGCAGCAGCTCTCAAGTGCAGCCGGTGCAGGAAGAGACAACAGACGAGGGAGAGGGTAATGATGACCTGGTGGAAGTTCCCCAGACAAGCGCTGGGCAAGTAAGTAGGGATGAAGAGGATTACTTGCTAGGTATATTGGCAAATGTTATCCACCAGGTAGCTACATTTTAAATGAAATAAATGGCAATTAAAGGGTTAGTGCCAGCTAGTCCATGTCCCCGTTTGCAATCGTGTCAAGTTTCAGTATGCTAGTCCTACTATCCCTCTCCTAAGAAAAAGATATTTTAGTTGCAGAACAACTTATGCACACGCAGCAGCAATATTATTTCAGAAAAAATATAGTCTTCTGCCTTTTTCTGGTTCTACATAGAGATCCTGGGAGTGTTCTGTTAGTTTCTCAGTGAGTATTCAAGTTAAAATGTATAAATACAGCCTCTTTTCATTGTGATTTATCATAAATCATACCATGTTTTCTTTGTGCTTCAGGCAGTCTTCTGCCTTTTCTGGTTCTACATTGAGACCTGGACTGTGCTGTTAATTTCTCAGTGAGTATTCAAGTTAAAATGTATAATATTGCAATGTGTAGTTCTTCATAGCCGCTTCATTTTTCTCTCAAAGTTCACAAAATTGATGCATTTTACAATAAAATGTAAAATAAAAAATAAAATAAAAAATCTCCCGCGGGGGCATGCCCCTGGACCCCACTAGAGGGTCTGTGTTTCCCTTCGTACAGCAATTCTTGTGAGCTGGGCTGACTCAAAGTCCAGGGCTGCTTTTTAATCCCAGTCCGGCCCTGCTGTACTGTACTGTACTACTGTACTGTACTGTACCGTACCGTACTGTACTGTACTGTACTGTACAATGACAGATCCCCTAAATGTGCCCATTTTTTAAAAATTATCTGTATTTTTCGTTCTTTCGTTTTACAATGAATGCATAACATTAAGTGTGCAAAAGCTATGTTTACATTTCAACCTTTGCAAAGGTAAGGTAAGGTAGGTAACAGCGTCACTTGAAGATATGCTGATAATAAGATGGTGTCAAACTGCACCGCACTCAGAATTGTATTGCTTTAATTGATTTACTTGAGAGAAGTAAGTGGGGGTTTTTTTTCTTTGTCTTTTTAATTTAATTTTTTTGTTCGTTTGTTTCATTGAATGGTTTGGACTGTAGCCCCGAATTTGGATTTTGTGTTACAAGGGCTATGAAATGTGTTCCTAGCAAGGAAACTGTCTTTACAAAATGATATCTCATTAGATTGTGTAGGTGAACCTGAAGGTGTGTCCGGTGAGTATTTGATTAATGTTAGTGGCGCAGCTGCAGGTGACGTGTCACTATGAAGGACATTTGTATCTATACCCTACCCTGTGACCTTCAAGTGCCCACATACAGTCCATGTGTATGGAGAATTTTGAAGCAACATCACCTCAAAAATTGTAATGTCACAAACAATTGACCCAGTTATTTAAATCCTTTAAAGAGGAAGTCAAAAGCCCACTTCATTATTGAATGGGATTCCTTTCACTATGGCGCATAGAATAATTTGCCATTTCATTTAAAAAGAATTCTAAGAAACCATAGACATAGACTTCATAATGATCATTCTTCATAATGATCATTCTGAAGTCTATACCATAGGTTTGAGTGATGCACTTAATGCAATGATTAAATATCGTCCAATAGCACACCTTGGATTAATCGTCTCTACCTTCTCACTAATGGCGTTGTGGTACAGCCTCCATACTTGGGTGCACACAGTGTACTTCCAGTCAGTCCCCACTAACATGGTGATGTGAGATGGTTGTCTGCCTTTATACAATATGTGCCCTGGGTCTGACTGCTGGCCAGCGCTGGATATGATCTGTGATAGGCTCCAGCACACCGTGATGATGAAAATGCCTAGCATTATAGAAAATACATGGCTGGACCTCGTGAACAGATATGTAAGGCATGCCAAAGTCAATCAAAATGAAATGAAAACATCAATGCTGTGACATCTATTCTGTATTGCTGGTGGTTGGATTGGGATTGATTTGTAAATCTGCTTTTAAGGAGACGATGCTGTAATCCCCATTTTCAGGGAAATCTGAACTAATGACAAAGTGGATTAAAAGATTATATGATCTTCTGTGACCAAAGCATCACAAATGACGGATGAACTAATGTCTGACTAATGTCTGTTTATGTGTGGAAGAGACGGTGCTGCATACGCTTAAAGTGCTAAACATCTTTGGAATTTATAATTCATTTAAACCTTGAAATTCGGTGACTATAAAGAGAGCATACACAGTGACATTTGGTAAACATGGGTATATGACATACGTATCCCTTAAATTTTAGTTCTTTAGATACATCTATATTTTATTTATATGATAGCCCTGAAGCATTGCACCCATCACAGAAGTGAATACATCTAAAATAGTTATGATCAGAATTGGATTCAAACGTAAACAGTATTTTATGTTTATTTTTATTTTAACAGTGTTTATTTTGGTATCTGTTACCAAACAAATGCCACACAGTGCTCACATAGTGTAATTATACAAACATTGAGCAATGCACATGTACAGATGCAAATCCAGGCACAACAGAGGAAAGAAGACAAAGGTTAGTTGATAATCTATTATGACATGGATCATGAAACGTAATCCTTTTTGATTGAAATATTCATACAGGCTCAATGGTCACAGACTTAAAAAGCTTTTCACAATGGTGACAAAAGTAAAGAGTTTGTAAATACTGCAGTTTTTCCAGGCAGTTTTCACCTTTTGAAGTGTGTTTCTGAGACCCACACAGTGGCAATGAGCTCCAGTGAATTTTGCAAGAATTATCCCAAAGTGAAGCTAATGCTAACATGACAGGCGTCAGATGAAATCAACCCCTATCACAATTAGCATTAACTTCAATGAAGGACTTTGTCATCATCACCTCCATGTCGAGCTGGCTGTTACTAGAATGCTGGAAAAGATAATTTTAGTAGATAATATCAAATTGGGTGAAAAAAAAAAATCAATATCTGTGTCAACATTTTCAATTCATTGTCATACTCTAATATCTATGTATATTTGAGCAAATTCTGGCAACACTTTCAAAACAGATTTGATATTCGTTTGGATATTTTTTTTTTTTTGCCCACAGTGAAATCAAAGAAATCATCCTCACTAACACGACACATACCATTTGCATTTAGCCTTAAAGAGTGCAGTATGACAAAAATATCAACTCCATATAATTAGGAATTATCATCATTTAAATAAAAAACATGTATACCAAAATAACCTGAAAAAAATGTAACACCTGTAGTGTTTTAAAATTTCATTTTTGATTTGCTTGGAGAAATCACACTCCCTTTTAGAGGGGCATGTGGTGGCCAATTTACCTTTTAATGATGTTACCATTTCCGGCTCCTTGTTGGACAAAGGAACCCAGGATTACAAGCAATCATTCAAAAATAATGAAGCAACTATACCTTTAATTAGACAGGTTTTCAACTCATTCACTGCCATTGACCATGATAGACATCCATGTCATTTGAAATGGGAAGACTTGCATTGATCACTCACTGCCAGTCTCAGTTCAAATGGGATGGATGTCAGTGGCCGTCAGTGAGTAAACAGGCAATGCAAATGTGTGTTGTAACGATACACTGTAGATCACATGAATCATAAATCCACATTGATTCCGAATGAAAATTCATTTTCTTGCAAGTTACTGAGTGGTCTTCTTCTATAAAACACAGCTTCTAAACAAAAGGAAATAGTCCGGATGTAAACACTATTAGTGTGAAGAATGAATAGAAATGAGGTGAAGATTTACAACGCCTGGAGGTTGGGTATTCACTGACCTGTCTCGACGTAGCCTGACTTCCTTCCTTTAACCATTGGGTGCTAGTTCACGTGTCGCTTCCCTGCGCCCTCTGAGAGTCTCTTCCATTGAGCGTCTGAATGTGGGTGTCTTTTAAACATTTGTCCGTGAGTCATGTAAAAATCCCCTCAAAACAGTATGACTTAAATTAACAGATCAAAACTTTGTTGTCAATTGCCATTTGTACCATATGTAAATGCTGCCTACAGAGCTTTCATTTCTTGAAATTTGCTGGGTTACTTACAGTTATACTAGCAAAATGGAGTGTAAGCTATAATGGACTTATGTAATTAGATCATTAAGTTATCAGTGAAATGTGTAAATAATACTGAATTAAAGTGCATACGACAGGATTTTTAAAAAAAAGTCTTAAATAGCATTATTATGTGAATTAGAATCATATTTTAAGACGATTTGACTATATACTGTACAACAATTTGGCAAAGGACAGATGACGAGAAATTAGTCTTTTAATCCGCCATTTAGCCGCGCCTACCATTATAGGGTTGTAGCGTCCCCAACAGGTGGATGACATCAGCAGGGTAATGTTTTCATCTGATTTATAATTCAGCCCATTGAGGGGGAATCATTCAAAACGAGGAAAATGTGACGAAGAGGGCCGCAAAATGTCATTGTTTCAGTCTCTCTACTCCAATATTTTTACAGGATATTCTTTTTGTCGAAGTATTTTTCCCCAATTGCTAAATAAATGGTATGGTCATTACAAATAACATTCTTGTACTAAATGGAACATGAAATAATAAAAATGCATTTATTCAGTACGACATGGCAAAATTGCTCCATAATCGTCAAAACTGTCGATTTCACCTTTACTGTCGCACCTCCCGAACGATATTTTATGGCACCGTAGTTGGTCTGGTTTTTGTCATTTCCCTGCCCCGGCTTCGGAGAATGTAGACAAACAAAGAGGTGTGCCAGCTAGCCGACATGCTAACCCGAACCCAGTGACGTCTCAAAGTCTTATTTTCGCTAATTGAAGCGAAAAATCACACAAACTAAACCGAATCATGTCACACGGAGGCAGGGTCGTCGAATGTCTAAGCAGATCGGCAACCCGCCCGGCGGCAAGCAAGTTACAGCTCGTTCCACTGCTGCAGACAGGAGAGCTTGCCGGGGAAACAGCTGGAGAGTACCACTGGACAAACCGGCCGACTTCGGAGAAGCGCGTAGCTGCCACATGGTCAACACGAATATGGCGTAAAATAATGCTTTACTACATGGCGAAGACGTAAACAGCGAGAGTCTAGAGAGCGGCGTGCTGTTGTTGTGCAGCTAACATGGCAGGATGTGTCTGAGGAGAACTTTTCTCCATGCCCGTCCATGATCAAACGTAAGTAAATAGTTCTTTATTTAAAGAAAGTATGTAGTGTTTACTCTGTAATCGTTGAATTCGCAGCCAGTTTTAACACAAAGTTGTAATTTCTGATAGGCTTGAAAATTTGACAGAACACCAGGCACACGAAGAGGGCAATAAGCCAAGTATAGAGGGGGTGGGATGAAAACAAGCCTCCGGTCGTCGGCCGAGTGGCATTTTCGGTGGGCAATCAGCCACAAAATGCAAGCCACCTCCGTATTAAAACGTGTGTCATGATCACAATATTTGACAGAATACAAAATACGATGTTTACTCACTTCCTCGTAAGTCCAATGGCCTCTTGATTGTCGGACTTGTTTTGACCAATATCCGCGGTGAACGGGAACTTTTGAAACCCAAAAAGGCTCAAACGCCTCTTCTTGGTGCAGCAACAATTTTCTGTAGCAGTTTGGCTGGCGTGATGCTAAAAATAAATGAATTAATCTGCAAAATCAGCTGAAGCCGCAGTCCATCTACATGCTATAAAACAATGCTTTATTGTGAGATGCTGACCCGGGTGACGTCACATTCGCTTTCGTCCTAAACCCGAGACTGAAGCCGGAAGTCACTCATTTTCATGGCACGGGATTCAAAAATTGAATATATAAAACGATCGCTTCCACACACATCCAAGCGGTCCATTTCATTCAGGAGCATAAAACACTGCGTGAAATATGAAATAAATATGCTTTTTGGTGTATTACGCACTTTAAGTTATCAGTGAAATGTGTAAATAATACTGAATTAAGTAGAGGTCGCTGATACAACAGCAGCTAATGGGGCTCCTAACTCTTAAATTCATATTCATCGCTCCATGTTGAGCTGGAACTCTCAGCGATAGACATCCAGTTTATTTAAAACAGAAGGGCTGAATGATAATTATTTGCCAGCCCTCCCAGCTCAAATTGTTTAGCCATTTATCACAGTCAATGGCAGTGAATGAGTTAAACAATTTCTCACTGCCTTGTCTTAATCGAGTAAAATTAAAACTGCATTGCCTAAAACACGTTGTCTGGGATTTAAGAAAAATTAAACTAATCTAAAAATGTAGACAAAATGAACTCAATACAACCGAAAATAAAAACGGTTTACGAATTAGTTGTGGAAAACTTGCCTAAACAGTGTGTTCTGAGAAATGGTTCAGCCTGCCCATAATACTAAAAACTCCACTAAGGATACCTTTAATTGTGTCAGGTGATGAGATGAATTGGACCAAAAAGTTCAGTCATGGGAGTGTCCCCAAAATGGGGGATTTTGAAAGACTGTGAGTAAGCACACAATCCTTATTAGACTTCTTGGGTCACTTGTGCATAGTTTTCATGTGGTCACCCAACAACCAAGTTAGTATGATATGATTCACAGAACTCAAGGTGCATCCCCATCCACTCACTCGCACGGCATCCCTTCTAGCTGAGAAAACGATCTCCTCAAGTTCTTTCTAAAGGTCCCTTTTGAACATTCCCAATGACTGTAATAAGAAAACAAATGTGAAAAAGCAATGACACAATAGTTCATGATTGGCATGAGTGGGTGGGGGAAGAAAAGCTCTATCAAGGGGGACCCCCAAAATAAGGATATTCACAACTGGGTTTTAATGGGAGTTTTTTTTTGTTATTGCTTTTATATGAAGTTATTATATCTTCTATTTCTTTTTGTGTTTCCACCAACACGTTGACACAGTTTGGATAGAGTTGATCAAACTAACTGTCAGGATTGAAAAGATGCAAATTGAACCTGTGCCCTCAAGGATGAAAAAGTTGCCTGAATTTAAGTTTGTAACTCTTTTTCACTTTCAAAAGCAATCTGCCCTAAATAAATGTATTTAATAATCCCACGCGTTAAAATTGTCTACTTTGAACTGTTTCTTGAACTGCTTAAGAATCCAGAATTGAGAGTGCACTGTGGATTTAGTAAACTTTGCAAAATGCATGTTTGCTTGGTATAAGTCTTACTCGTCATCTTTCCACGTGGGCTGCGTGACATCACACCGTTTTCCTGTCATGTGTTTTTAGTCTTGGAAGCCATACAGCTTATCTGATAACGCTTCACCTGCTGTCTTTCAGGCGCATGCAGCAATCAAAAAGAAAAAAATGTATTTGCTTTTTTGTTTCCTTTCATTTCAGCAAGACCATCATCTTGCTGTCCCAAATCGACATCATTTCTCGACAGTACTATACTAGTACGAATATACGCATACACACTATGAGCAACAAAGTGCAACATTACAGAACTTTCTTTCACTCTAACTCTTTCTGGGACAATAAACATTTGGTTTGCCCGATTCAAACCTTGTTTCTAAAATTAGCTGGTTTAAAGGAAATGTGGGTGTTCTTCAGAGGGTGAAGGAGAAAAGTTGCTCACGATTAAATGCCAGAAATTAACGATGTATACATTTGTCTGCATTCGGAGTAAGAACAGCCATGATATGATCATTAGATTTTCAAATGATTACTCATCCGTGTTCTGAAGCATTCAGAAAACATGTATTCAAATTGTCATAAACAAATGAGACACAAACAAATCAATGGGTTAAAACAACAAATTAGGTTATGTTAATTCCGACATCTTTAATATACTGATATAAAAATTAAGAGAAGATATGGTCAGAGAACTTAATGTTATATCCTATAAATCCTATAAAACTAGCCCTTTGAGGGGAAAACCAATTAATTTATCTAATGTAAGTAAAATACATTAAAAACGAATTTACACATATTTAGTACAAGATTTTTACCCTCAAAGTTTCCGAAGGAAAACAAATCCACTGAAATTCATCAGAAAAACATTGGGGAAAATGGAATGGAAAAACAATATATATAAATTGATCTCATTATATATTATCATATTAATCATTATATATTTTTTTTTCTCCAACCCTCCATGAATAATATTTTGTCCTACCATGTAATTTACAATTATTTTGTTGGGACATTCCTTATGTTTTTGGCAAAAACGGATTGTGGTAATCGTTTAAAATGTCACATTCTGTTTCTCAGTAAAGTAGTTTGATAACACTGGCTCTCTTTTTGTGATATATAGTCTATACTACAGTAGTCCTATAAATAATTTAACTCAGCTCAATTTAGTTTACTTGAACTTGATTAGTTAACCTCATGAATATTCAGGTTGAAGGAATGAAAAAAAATATTCCCATGGCATTCAGCGAGGAAGGTTGTGTTAAGATTTTTTATATGTTGCTGGGTGTAAACCAAATCTTTACCTTAAAGGGAAACACAAGGTTTAGTCATAGACTTCATAATGTAATTGACGGGACACGGGGAGCGGGGTCGATAAATACGGGGCCTGCATTGTTGGCGAGGCTGTCAAAGCTGAGCGAGTGGAATCACAGACAAGGAGCTTTTTACGTTGAAATTCTTGTGAATAAATGCTTAAATCCCTGAATTCTTTATACATACGGACGTAAAACAGTCTCGATTCTTGGTTAAAAGCAAAAATAAACGTACAGGTAGCATTTATTTCACGTAAATATATCAAATGTGAGCTCGTCTTGTGGTTCACACAAGATTCACTGTGGCGCCGCCTTACCACAACAAAGAGCTTTTTACGTTGAAATTCTTGTGAATAAATGCTTAAATACCTGAATTCTTTATAGATATGGACGTAAAACAGTCTCGATTCTTGGTTAAAAGCAAAAAAAAAAAAAAAAAAAAAAAATGTGCAGGTACCATTTATTTTACGTAAATATTGCGAACTATGATGCCGATGCCTTAGCGGCTAATTTCTCCATTTTTTTTCACAACGTTTCAAAATGCATGTTACGAAAAATATAATAATTACCTTGAATCCCCTAACAAATAACTCCTGAGACAATCCTTCCTGTTTGTATGTGGTACAGCTTTTGCACTTTTTGAACCAAAATCCGTTAGTTCGCCACGTGCGTGTGTTTATGAATAGCTCCTCTTGATGTGGGCGGCCCCCTGCTTGAAGGAGTTGTGCAGTGCATGGCTTAGCTGACCCGTCAATAATGATGATGTCTATAGTTTAGTATAAAAGACATTCATATCAAAGACAGTTGCTCAAAGTGTTTAAATATGCTAATTGTGAATTTCTTAGACCTCTGGAGAAAATAATGTTCAAATTAGGGCTGTCAAACAATTAAAAGTTTTAATCGAGTCAATTACAGCTTAAAAATTAATTAATCGTAATGAATCGCAATTCAAACCATCTTTAAAATATGCCATATTTTTCTGTAAATTATTGATGGAATGGAAAGATAAGACACAAGACAGATATATATATTCAACATCCGGAACATAAGTACTGTATTTGTTTATTATAACAATAAATCAAAAAGATGGCATTAACATTATTAACATTCTCTTAAAGCGATCCATGGATAGAAAGACTTGTAGTTCTTAAAAGATAAATGTTAGTACAAGTTATAGAAATTGTATATTAAAACCCCTCTTAATGTTTTCGTTTTAATAAAATTTTTAAAATTTTCAATCAAAAAATAAACTAGTAGCTTGCCATTGTTGATGTCAATAATTACTCAATGCTCATTGTGCTGACACCCATAAAATCAGTCGCACCCAAGCGCCAGCAGAGGGCAACAAAACACCAAAAAACACAAGTAACAAGTGGACATTACACTGTGCTGTCATTTTAATCTGTTTGAGGGTGGCATGTGCGTTAAATGCGTCAAATATTTTAACGTGATTAACTTTAAAAATTAATTACCTCCCGTTAACGCGATAATTTTGACAGCCCTAGTTCAAACTAAAAAAAAAAAAAAAAATGACACAGTTTATGGGCTCATCCAGTTTGTAATGTCAATTATACCCATGCACATACACAGTAATAGACTCAGGACAGATACATGTGATAATGGATATGAATGAGCTAACAAGAAAGGGCAGGAAATTCTTCTCTGGCTGGGAGAAAGATCTTCTCTGGCTGGGCATCCGCCCTGCGCTCCGTCGCGGGTCGCTGACTGGGCGCCGGTGTATCAGCGGGGTGTCGCCTGCACCGGCGGGGGACCCTGCCTTGCCTGGGGCTTGGTGGGCCGCAGGGGGTCTCGTGGCGTGCCGTGCCGGTTGGGGGGCTGCGGCTGTGGCTCGTGGCCCGGGTTGTAGGCGTGGGGTTGGTGATGCGTCCCCTCCTGCCATCCCTGAAGGCCGGTTGATGGGTGCGCGGGTGGCCCGGGGGACCACCCTGGGTCCCGGGGGGGGGACGATGGCTCCTTTGCTGGGCTGCGGGAGGAGGGATGGGCTGCGCATGGCCCCCCGCCCCCGCGCCCGCCCTCCCTCCCTCCCCGGGCTGGCTGGGTGGGGGCTGTGGCCCTGGGTTGGCGCCCGCGCGGCTTCTCCGCCCGTCTGCGTGGCTGTCGCGCGCCCGGTGGGGCCTGCGTGCTGCTGGATGTGGTAGGGCATTCTCGGGTCGGGGGTCCCGGTGCCGGGATTGGCGATGCGGCGGCGTAGGGTTGGTCGCTAACGGGCTTACTCATAAGAGATTCACACGATTACTGGGTTCTAGATCACAGAACTGATTTGTGTACACTCTACCCCTTTCAATCACTTAGTTTATAGGCTTATAGACACCCCCACCCCCATTCTCCTCTTTCACTGGCCAATAGGCCCCCACATGGTGTAAACCGGAAATACATCTCGCTGACGATAGCACCAGCATATTAGTAACTAGTTAGATGTTCAATGTATTTCTAGTTGTTGTTTGTGTATGTGTTTCTTTTCCTTCTTCTCTTGTATTTCTTTTCTTCTGTCCCCCCATAACCCCTTCCTGTTCGCTGCTTTGTCATAATAAAAAGGTATTTTGAATGATCACAATGGGAGTATGTCAGACTCTCAATGTGAAACATTAAAACTGTTCAGAATCTGGGCACTTAGACTTCCATTCTCTGTGTCAAACAGCTGAACAGGACAGGTTTAAATAAATAAATAAATAAATAAATAAATAAATAAATAAATAAATAAAAAAAAAGAAAGGGCAGGAAATTTGGAATGCTCAGATTTGATTTACTAAAACAGTAACAGCACTGAAAAAATATCTGATCCCACTGTAGTTAGCCTTTTTGAAATAATGGATTTTATTGACCCTTTTCTCCATTATTAAGTGTCACACAAAAAAACCCCAACAACTTCTGTGTTGTTGTTTTTACCACTTTACCAAACAAGACTCTTTCCGCTGGGATGCACATGAGAAAAGTCTTCTCTTTTGCATTGATTGGCCTCTGCTGCTACCCAAAACGTTTGAGGAACCGTAATGGCATTTCTCTTTGTAGATGTGTTAGATATAGATGTGTCACATTATTTGAATACGTAATAGACATTATAAAACCAAAATGAATTTTGGCCTGAAGAACGTGATGTTATTAATATTAATGATTTCAAAATTGTGATAACAATACTGTATTGTATGTCCCACCCACACCAAGTTTTAGCATTCTATATAAAATTAAAATAAAAGAACATATTAATACTAATTATTATTATTATTATTAATTTCAAAATTGTGATAACAGTATTGTATTGTATGCCCCTCCCTCAATATCAGGGATTTTTTGTTTTGTTTTTGTTTTGCATTTCACATTAAAAATGTACAGTAATTAAAAAAGGTTTTTAAAATGAGTAATAGGGACACCTACTGGATAAAATGGAATACTGCATGAATCGAATCCACTTCTATATGTCGGAGTTTTGTTTTTCTTGTAAAAAAAAAAAAAAAAAAAAAAAAAAAAAAAAAAACTTAGGGCATAACATGTTTTGCTTCATTCAGTAATGTTTTTAATCTCCAACAAATTAGCCAGAAAAGTATGAATGATCATCGTTTGCATATTACTGTATTTGAATTATGTGAACAAATTTCAATCGTGCTGCAAACTACTTGGAGAAGATGTACAGATTGTCAGTATTCCAATAAGATCGAAACTGTTTAACGTTTCTAAAAAAGAAAACAATTTGCATCCCCAGTTTGGTTTTACTCAAGGGTGTAGGTTTGCATAGGAACGGTAAGGATATAACTCCACCAACTTTTCAGGATGCTCAAATTGTCCCCACTAACTTTTAAGCAACCTTATTTGCACGATATAATGATTTCAGCTATACTGTATAGGTAATTTAGATAGTCTTTCCATATGTTGTAAAGATAGAAGTGACCCTACCATTATTAAGTGAATTATTTTCATTATGTTCAGACTTACATTTACCCCTTTTCTCTTGATGAATGTGCTGGTCTGTTTTTTACCCCTAAAACACACGTTTGATTGGTTGATGACTTGCATTTATTTAAAATGTATTTATTTATAAATATTTTTATTTGCAGCCTTTACAGATATTTCTTCAGTTAATCATTCATTAATCATCATAATCGGGTAAAAATGTTTCATTATTTGTTGAGTTCAGCTGTGCTTGTGGACAAAAGCAGTCGTGTTTTACCTGAAGGAAGGATCGCTTTTTTTTTTTTTTTTTTTTTTTTTTTTTTAGTTATACCCTTACTAAGAAGTTTTTTTTTTCAGTTGTGTTTATAGTTATATAAATATATTTCTATTTAGTTATATATAAATAAGTGTGTATTTATTGTGCGCGTTAATATTATTCATGTTCAAATACTGCAATTTAAATTTGCTTATAAAATCCAGACATTTATTCTGGAAGTTTTCAAAATGTTGCTTTAGTAGTTTTTGACGACAAAGGTTTGAAACGTGAGAAACAAGGACGTAGGTTTGGTTTCTACATTTGTAGGGACGATATAACAGCATAACCTGCATGTGCACATTTTCTGGAGACGGGGCATTAATAAGACCAAACAGATTAGGTGAACGGGGTTCAGGGCTACAGTTCTCACAAATATGATATATATTGATAGCCTAAATGATCAATGCAAAATAAATCTGTTTTGACTTATACTAACTTTCATGTGTGTTGGTAGGCTCAATTCTTTCCGTACATATGAGAAGACAAACTATATGACCTATATAACTGAACTCATTATATAATGCAAATAAGGTTGCTTAAAGGTTGGTGGGGACAACATGAACATCCCGAAAAATTGGTAGGGTTTTATCCCTTCCTTCCCTTTGCAAACCTACGCGCTTGGTGAGAAATGTAGCCCTGACCCCTGTTCACCCAATGTTTGGTCTTATTAATGTCCCGTCTTCAGCAAAAAGTGTACATGCAGGTTGTGCTGTTATATTGTCCCTACCAATGTTGAGACAAAACCTACGCCTTTGGTTTTACTAGAGATTAGATTACTACGGATTACTGTCAACAAGATTGATATTTTTATTTTATCTATTTAATTATTTTACCAATACGACCTTTGAAAGCTGGTACTTGTTGAGGTTTTTTTTTTTTTTTAATCAACAAAATAATCATCAAAATATGGTATTTTAAAGAGATGGAGGCTGAGAGAGAAAGAGCGCGAGAGAGATAAACAGAATATTTTTTTAAATCTTCAAGAAGATTTTTTTTTTTTTTTCAAATATTAAATGTGTGCAACTTAAATGTTTGCATATCTTTTTCAACACCACTTGCCAAACAAGCACATCTACTACTTTATGTTTGGAAGAGACCAAGGGCGTAGGTTTTCATAGGGACGGTAGG
Organism: Corythoichthys intestinalis; assembly: GCF_030265065.1. Classification (NCBI taxonomy): domain Eukaryota; kingdom Metazoa; phylum Chordata; class Actinopteri; order Syngnathiformes; family Syngnathidae; genus Corythoichthys; species Corythoichthys intestinalis. Next base: position 53,276,176 of record NC_080395.1, on the reverse strand, counting down.
GACATAACACTACCAACTTTTCAGGATGTTCAAATTGTCCCCACCAACTCTTAAGCAACTTTATTTGTATTATATAATGAGTCCAGTTAAATAGGTAATTTGGATTGTCTTCCCATATGTTGTAAGGATATAATTGATCCTACCATTGTCATTTACCCCTTTTCACTTGCTGAATGCGCCAGTCCATTTTTTTCCCTTCAAACGCACATTTGATTGGTTGATGACTTGCATTGCATACAGTCCCTGACTCAGACTATTTATGTCGCCTTCCACCCTGCAGATCTCTCAGGGTGCAGACAATTAAAAAAAAACGTGTGGCATTTGCCAAGGCCCACAGCCTGTCAAGAGGACGGATGCTGGAAAAGTGGCAAAAGGTGGATTTTGCAGATGAATCTTCTATTGAATTACACCATAGTCACCGCAAATATTGCAGGAGACCTACTGGAGCCTGCATGAATCCGAGATTCACTCAGAAAAAGTGAGGTTTGGTGGTGACAAAGTCATGGTCTGGAGTTACATCCAGTATGGGGATGTGCGAGAGATCTGCAGGGTGGAAAGCAACATAAATAGTCTGAAATATCAACAAATCTTAGTTGCCTCTTACATTCCTAACCATAAAAAGGGACAAATTATGCAGCAGGATGGTGCTCCATCGCATACTTCAATCTCTACCTCAAAGTTCCTCAAGGCAAAGAAGATCAAGATCCTGCAGGACTGGCCAGCCCAGTCACCAAAAATGAACAGGTTGAAAGAGGAAGCATGGAAGACGAAACCCAAGAATGAACTCTGGGAAGCATGCAAGTCTACTTTCTTTGTTGTTCCTGATGACTTCATCAATAAATTGTATGAATCCTTGCCAAACCGCATGGATGCAGTCCTTCAAGCCCATGGAAGTCATAAAAAATATTAAATTTGGATCTCACAGCACCACTACTTAATTCGCTTATGTTATGTAACATATTTTTGTATCTGAAGTACATTTTTTGTTCAATTGTCACACTACTTTCTGTAGGCGACAAAACTCGTCTTGCCAAAATTTGACCTTTATGTCTTTATTAAATGATAAATCTTTTTTCAGTGAAACAAATATGTTCTTTTACATTCAACATCATTTGGGAAGGTATTAGCTTTCATATGAGCCATATCTGAAACCAATTGAATAATCAAAAGTCAGGTTATTAGCAATTGTTTCTACAAAATGGATCAGCGACAACACTTTTGTCAGGGACTGTACATTTATTTAAAGAGCATTTATTTATTTTTTACAATACTTATTCCAAAATAGTTTTATTTGCAGCCTATGCAGACATTGTTTTAGGATAATCATGCATTAGTCATAATCGAGGTGAAACGTTATCATTTTTTGTTGAGTTTAGCTGTGCTTGTGGACAAAAGCAGTCATGTTTTACTTGAAGGAAGGTTCCATTGTCATTTTTGTTATACCCTGACTGGTTTTTTTTTACAGTTATATTTTATTTATTTAGACAGAAAATGTTGAGTGGTCTTAAGACAAATGTTTATTTTTTTACAATCCTGGATAGTTAAGGGATTATTAACAAGTGTTTATTTGTTGTGTGTGTTAATATAATTCATGTTCAAATACTGCAATTTAAGTTTGTTAATAAAATCCAGACATTTATTCTGGATCTTTTCAAAAAAATTTCTTTTGTAGTTTTTGAAAACAAAGGTTTCAATCGAACTGTGTGTCACTTGAACAAATACACATGGAAGTTTGTATAAGTCAATACAGATTTATTTTGCATTGATCATTTACCCTATCATTTAATTGGGTTCATATTAGTGAGAAATGTAGCCCTGACCCCTGTTTAACCAATTTGTTTGGTCTTATTAATGTCTTGTCCCCAGCAAAAAGTGTACATGCAGGTTATCTTGTTATATCGTCCTTACCAATGTTGAGACCAAACCTATGCCCTTGGAAGAGACATTTCTGATTGTAGACTAATTTGAATGGCATGCTTATGATAGCGATGTTCATACGAGGATGCAGTGGCAGTCCTGGCTACTTTCGCGCCCTGGGCGAACCACCCCATCAGCGCCCCCCCACCCCACCCCCACTTAATAAACAAAATGTACTTCAGATTATTATTATTATTATTGTGCTTAGTACACATACCTTTACACATACCGTATTCTACTGACTAGCTGGTAAGTTATATTGCTTTTACTTAATAAGGATAACATTCTGGCACAGAAGTGAATCATGTAACATCTTATCAGTCTGGCTGATCAGTGTGTATGGTGATTCTAAACACTGATTTAATGTTCTAGGTAACATCTTTATGTATGAAGAAACGCTAGCATGCTGCAATGCTGTTAGCGAATGCTAACAAGCTAGTTACAACAAGTTAAGGCAGTTAATTGGTTTACTACTACTAGTCTGCAGTGCTTGGACTACATTAGGACATAAAACTACAGTAACATAGTACACTCACCGCTGTCTTGCTTCCTTTTCTCCTCTTCTGCTTTTTTTTCTTTCTTTTTTAATTTCCAGACGGATAACTTTTCATTTTGCCAATTAAAAAAGGGCCCGATCGCCGCACACTCACTCTGAGTCACGTGACACACATACATATTTGTGCAGTAAAATGAACACGAAGGTGGGGGCGGGGGGTTCGAGTGCGCGCTGCGTGCGGTCATCTTAGCCATAAAAGTGGCGAAAACTAAGCACTTTACACTCATATGGATGTACAACATCATTTTAAGATGCTAAACTAACACCTTCCCTCTTAAAGCAAATGTGCAATGCGAATATAAAGTAAAGAACGCTCTCCTCGACGCAGCGAGAACGAGCTGACGTAACAGGAAAAACACGAAACGGTCGCACTGATGATGGCTCTAACTTATCATAAGAACTTTATGGCATGAAGAGGAAATACTTACATTCGTTCATGGACGCACAGATTAATCCTAACAGGTGGGGTGGCCGTCCTCTGCTCAAAATGCGCACCTTACGCTTACGCCTATCCTCGTTCTCAGAATATGCAGCGCTTTTGACGTAGGACAATAACAGGACTGGTTGCTATGGGAACGTACGCAGCGGCATACCGCATACCCAAGTAACCTTGCTAAAAGGAGTATTAAAATTGCTAATAAAATCGTTTAGGATTATTTTAGATGCATATATGTTATATTTTTCTTATAGAGTATTGAACGAGGAATATGATAGACCCATTAATGGACTTTCTTGGGAACAAAAAAATCACCATTTCTTTAAGTAGTCACATGAATAATGAGGTAGCCTTTGAAAACCTGTACAAGGTCACAGGCTGTACAGCATACGGGTCCCCGCCCCCCTCCTTGCTTTTCCTCTGAGAGTGATTGAGACCCGTACTGCTCACTCACTTTGCAGATGCGAGCAGCTGATCCCCCTCCTGTCTCCCCCTGCCTCTTCCTCTGACACACACGACTCTCAGCAGCAGTTGACATGATAGTAAGGGGTGCCCTAGCGCCCACTCTACTAACTTGATGTGGAAATGAGCGGTATTTGTCTCGAAAACTAGCAGATGTTTTTTTTTTTTTTTTGTCTTCTCTTCTCGAGGGTGCTTGTGCGCCCCCAAATAGATTGCGCCCTGGGCGGTCGCCCACATTGCCCATAGCCAAAACCGCCTGTGCGAGGATGCCTATGAAGCAATCACACACAGGAAAGAAACAGAGTGAGAGGTGGACGGAACGGGAAGGAAGGAGGGAGAAAGAGAGAGAGAGAGAGAGAGAGAGAGAGAGAGAGAGAGATATTTTTAATCTTCAACATACTGTTTTTCTTTCTTTATCTTCAATTCCATCTCTCAAACCAAGACATCAAAAACAAGGTAAGGCATAAATCTTTCATTTTCACAAATAAAAATCTGGACCATTAATGGCTTTTTATAGGTCACAGGAGGTCTTTGTTGGTTGATGGGGGATTCCGTCCAAATTAAAACATGAATAAATGCATGTAAAAATCATAGGGTTAAATGTAGTAATTTATTGACCAAGGTATGTGTAACTGAATGGGTATTCTGTCCTACTTTCAATGTACAAAAACAGGTTAGGTGTACCAGTAGCGACAAGTCTGAGGATGGGCCCCCTGGCAGCTGTGGTGGAATGAGATAAAACATTTTGGTCTCTTTAGTCATAACTTTGTACAAGAACAACGGACATATGCAACATATCAATCAGTTCATTTGAATCTTATGAAGTTAGCCAAACAAAATATTTTATTGTAATCACTGTATAAACAAATTTAGTAATAGGGTACCCTTATATTAAATAAATACTGTATTATACAAAATGACCAATATCTTGATTACAGATTAGGGATATTCAAGATATGGTTTATGGCACATGCATACAAGAACATCAGATATTTGCCTGTTATAAATCATAAAACTTCAAAACGCGTAGTTTTACGATATTAAACACAATACATTGACTTTACATACAAACAGAAGTTTATATATGGTATGTGTGTAATGTGGAAATCTTCTGCAAGTTGCTTAAGAAACCCACACAATCTTGCAATATGTTCATGTCAAATCTAGTCAGTTGCCATTTAAATATGAAGTGTTTTTTACTTTTATTTTATTTTTAATGAATAAACGACATCAAAATTGTCACCAAGTTTAAATATTCTTTATAGCCATTTTCTTGATTAGTTCCTGAATTAAAGAAACATGTTCGAAAATAAGTGCTGAAAACGTGTAACAAGTTCTAACAATTTAGTTATGAATTTCTGAGTCATAGCAATAAGCCCTTTTTCACCTCCTCCTCCTTTTTTATGTTGGATTTAAATGAGGGATTGGCTCACATCCCCAAAGCAATTGGTTTCTGGCCCGCTTTTCCTGTAATATATAAGGACTAAGGGTCTACTTGGCGCAATTGCAACTTCCTCATTCATAATAACATGGCCATCAAGCAATGCCTACAAACACCCTCAAAAGACAACATCCCTCTGGTGTTTATGTGAATTGCGTTTAGTGAAATAATGCACAGTGAAGCAGCTGGTAAGCCAGTGCAACATCACAGCATATAAATCGGAGGGGGGAAATCATATGATACCCTAGGAAAGCTTGGAGGGGTGGCGACTAGGCCCAGTGCAGCACAGCAAGCCTTAGGTGGCGGCCGCCTTCCGAATCTTCCTCGGCAGTGCTTGTCTTGCAGCCGCCCTCCGAGGACTACCTGGCAACCATTACATCGTGCAGCAGTGGCCGACATTGGGTGCATTAGTTAGCTACAATTCTGCCAATGACCCATCAAATTATGTGGTTTGTTTCTGTTTCAGCATAGCGATGCCCTTGATGGCTGCCATGAATGAAACACAAAAGGGGGGACACTTTTCTAGCCCGAGCAGCTCTTGGCAGGCAGAGGCGGTCCGAGGAGTTCAGATTGCTGCCACCCTGTTAATTTTCCTGGTGAGGAATCCCTTTTATCGCACAAATTGTTAATGTTACTGCAGGATATGTCAATTTCTTAGAAATATAATATTAAAAATTGTTGTTTTCAACAAGCAAGCAACACAGTGTTCTAGCTTTGAGCATGCTTCTTTTCATTTTGGCAGAAAATGTTTCTTTACTTATTCACTTGTGAAAGATATTTATATATATTTATGAGCTTTTTGCTCAACAAATCCCTTTTTGCTGTCAATTAAACTACACGTTTGCTTGGTCTTACTCTTCACTACTATCTTTCATGGCTTCAGATTTCCAATTAAAATTGTTGAAAAGTAATACATTGTATAATAGGATGAGGAAGAATGACCTCATTTAACTTATTGGCGGCCACTAACGACGCTGGACGTCCAATCCATTTTGACTGAGCAGGGCGAATGCACAAATTCACCCCTCCCAGTCAAAATGAATTGGACGTCTATCGCCATCAATGGCATGCAATTAGTGAAATACTATGAAAAAAAAACTTTAGAGGGTTACTTGTGGCCATAATTTGTGTGTATTTCTGATTTTATTCATTTTTATTTCATGAATTTAGTTTTAATTAACATAGTAGTATAAAAAAATGATATATATATATATATATATATATATATATATATAGGTTATACATGTATATTATATATATATATATATATATATATATATATATATATATATATGAAAAAATACTATAAAAATACAATAACTAAAATTAAAAGATTTAAAATGACTAAAAAAAAATTTCTCTTGCACTATAAAGGGATAAAGGTCTTAACCCATAAAGGCCAGCAAAATTAAAGCAACACTAGGTGACTTTTCAGTTTTGAAGGTTTTAGCGACGCCGGTGGACAAAAGCGGTAGTGTTTTGCCTTAAGGAAGACTGCGTTTCCCATGAGTACCAGTGCACACCCGCACAGTGTCGTAAAATCCCGATCTCCCTGTCACCTGCAGATGGAGTTAACAACTGTTTCCAGCGGCTGTGTGAAGGATGAATAGTAATAAGGTAATGAATCAGGATGTGGCTAAACAATAGCATATGACAGTGAGCAACCGTGTGGCTAAACTTGTCAGCCGGGGCCGGATGTATGGGGGGGCCAGGGTGGGCACGGCCCATCCAGACGTGAGTTGTGCCACCCAATCAAAATGTCGGGAATATCTATTGTAGCGTCGCACTGGATATAGAGAACGCATGGAGAGTTGGTCTCACCTACTTTTTTATTGCAGGATTAAGGGTTACTTGGCCGCAACCACGCCGAACAAGCAATCACCAAAACAAGTTGTTTTTCCAACCTCGTTTGTTATCCGCGCACTTCCTCTCTCTCCCCCAGACGGTAGATAGATGAATGAAAAACAAAAAAACAAAAAACAAATAAACCCCCCAAAAATTAATGCAGCCTCAACGGGACACAAGGGACTTGCGCCTGTGTTATGCCGAAAAATAGCTGCCCTGCATGAAATGTCCCCCTGACGGGAACGCTTATTCATAACGCTTTATTGAGCGCTTATTTTATTTATTTGTTTATTTATTTTATTATTGAGCGCTCACACGTCACTCGTACAAACAGTTTTTTCTTACCAATCGATGGACATGGAAACGATTTTCTTGTACCGTGAATATGTATTATTTTACTCTGCTTGAACTAATAAATGTCATACCTGTGTGATTGTCATTGGGATATGGTCGTGAAAACCTGTAGACTAATACATTTCTGTTCAAAGATGGTTATGTGTCCCAGTCCATGATGTGTTACGAAAATACAGTACGAGTATTTTGTGTAATTTATTTATTTAAAACTGATTTTACAGTCGTAAATCCATTACTGTAATGCGTCGATGAAAACATTTGATGTGTTCACCTCAATAAAGCGTTATAAATAAGCGTTCCCGTCAGGGGGGACATTTCACGCGGGGCAGCTATTTTTCGGCACAACACCGGTCCGGAAATGCAGAGGGTAAAGAAAAGCCTGCATTGGGGGTGCCCCCTCAAGATTTCTTAGTGCCCACTCTGGTGGGTAAACCTAGATCCGGGCCTGTTGTCAGCGCTGACGAGTTCAATTGGGGGGGTGTGTGTGTGTGTGTGTGTGGGGGGGGGGGTTACGTGTGAAAGGTAGGCCAATGTTTATTCTTGAGTATCCTTTTACCCTGGTAGCCTCTCTTTTCCCCTCATCAGACAAAATGTTTTGCCTCTTTTGTTGCTCTGCCATCTTCCACGAATTTGCGCAAAAGTGTTCATATCGACTTCCATCTTTATAATGAATGGGAGAAGTGACGTATGCCGTTAAGAAGTCAGCAAATTTGTAGTGTTTTTTGTTGACAGGGTTCCTGCCACCGTCCCCAAAGTTAATTAGTGCCGGTGAAAGTGATACAGACCCACACAAGACATGAAAGCAGTGTCATTCAACAAGTTGTCAGTCGACATATCATCACAAATATTATGAAAATATTTTATGCAGGTTGAAAAGTTACCTAGTTGCTTAGTTCAAGCAATCATCAGAGAATCCTCGAATTTGAATAATAAGGTCGTAATGGAACCTTTTTTTTTTTTTTTCATTTGTAAAAAATCAAAATCAAAATGAATATGTGTAATAAGCGCTCTAATATCTATAACCTTTGCAAAAGACTGACTTGACTGGCATCCAACAATTTTCAAGTCTCAAGATCGTGAATTTCTAAGTGTAACATATACGTATTTCAGATCCTATGTCAACTTTTGAATTTCTGTCCATTGTAAGGACCACCGTCCCTGAAAAGGCTAATTGTATTAAAAATATATTGGTACATACGTAAAGTTGGGATTTGGAGGTAAATGATTGTTCCAGTACCACTATATTTATTGACAGCTTATGTTTGTGCCATGGTTTGGAAACAAATAGTTTGACAGCTTTTCCTCTTTCTTCTCCCAGGTGGGCGTACCTTTAAACATGCTAGTGGTTTGGGCACTTGGACAAAGACGACGCTATTTGAGTCGCAGAGGCAGCAAGGAAGAGACACGCTCTGCGACCAGTTTTCGAATCTACGTCCTTAACCTGGCGTTGGCAGACCTGGTGCTGATACTTCGGACGCCCCTCATGTTGGGATACCTCGCCCACAACAACAGCTGGCCATTTGGTTTTTCCCTTTGCCGCCTCGTCATGTTCCTGCGAGGCTTAGGGTTGTATGTTTCGGCCTTTCTTGTCTGCGCTGTGGCCTTGGAAAGATGCCTGTGTCTACTGCGGCCCGTGTGGGCTCGACTGCGCCGCCCCGCCTGGGCTGTTCCTTTGGCATGTGGCTTGTGTTGGCTGCTGGCCACTACCCTATCTGCCCCCTACCTGCACAGTGCTGTTTTGAAGGAATATAACAACACCCTCCAATGTCTGGAAAGTGGAAAGTTTGACATGGGGCTTTTTATCACAGAGACCGTAGCAGGCTTCATATTGCCCCTGCTGGTGTTTTTGGGAAGTAATTCAGCAATTTTGCTTACTATTCAACAGTCGGCACCAATTAGTCCAACCTCTCCCTCCCCTTCAGTTTCACGCAAAATGACCAGGATGTATCAAGTGCTCTTTTTTACGATGCTGCTCTTTCTCATTTGCTGGGTACCCTACTTTGTGTGCCGATTCCTGCGGGCCCTGGCTGAAGGACAACCTGATAAGGTTGCTCTATATAAAAGGGCATATTATGGAAGCTACATCTCACTGTACCTAGTATACATCAAGAGTGCCCTTAACCCCGTACTCTATGTATTTGCCGCCCGAGGCCTCGGCCGGGCAGTCCGAGCTTCAGTCACCTCTACCATTGATCGACTCTTCAATGATGATTCCACCGAGACCATTAGAAAGAAATCTCTCAAAAAATCCCAGATTTAGCCTGAGATTTAAGGCAGAGATTAAGTAATTTTTCTCACTGATCAGAAAAAATGCACCACAAGGTGATCTGATGTTTCTTGCAGTGTCTTGCATGAGCATCTGGCTCAATTTAGTTTTTCTCCGTTGCTTTTGTATGTTTCTCAGATCAGAATTTAAATTCCCATAACAGTTTGTGCATTTCTCAAAACAGGTCATACAAAAAACAACATCGATTACCTGCAAAAGCCATTTTTTTGTGCACAATTCTTACTCTTTCATTCAAAATTACATTTCTATGTCAATGAACATGTCAGTGCTGTCAGAATGACAGGTCCTTGTTTCATTGTGTGCAGAACACACAGTCAACTTGCTTTGTCAAGCTCTTAATATAACACTACCTCTGTTTGAAGGCTCTAATGCTGAAGATGGTTTATGTAAATTTTGATGAAATTTACAAGTTACGCCTTTGTGTGTGGGAGATTGATTGCAAGGGACTGGACAAGATTCGTTTTTACACTTTTACTGTTTTTACAATGTGTGTTATTGCGATACAGAGAGCAAAAGACAGCACTGAGTATCACAAACATAAACAAGCAAAATTAGAAATGTGAACATAAGACAATTAGCACAACTAAACTTCGAGTGCTGCCGGGATTTTTTCCCATTTTTTCTACACATCTTGACGTTTGCTCTGTTGGTCCAGATATTTTCATCCACATCACAACGGATGTCCTCTCTTGCTATACAGTGTGGAAAGACTCTTGTTGAATGCCTTATCCAGCCTCTGCAGACATCTGCTGTGATGGCACTGCATGCTGCTGCATTCATGGCATCCAGGAGTGATCTGAGTGTGAAGCTGGCGATCATACACTTGCTATCTCCATGTAGAGAAAAAACCTTCTATGGGATTGAGGAATGGGAAGTACGGTTGGAAGAACTTCATTACCATTCTGTTGTGGGTTGCAAACCAGTCCCTGATTATGTTGGCGTTGTGGAAACTCACATTGTCCCAAACTATTACAAATTTTGGCAGGTTAAAATAAATTACGTAACGTAATGAAAATGCTTAGAAATAAGCACACACGTCAACATATTCTGACATGTTCATGTAAAGACTTATGCAATGAACTAATGGTGAGACTATTCATTAGAGACCCATGATAATCCATTTCGACCATCATGACAGATGCAGCTGATAATTTAGGAAACAGCAGAGAATTGTACAAATTATTTGCATGGATGTACGAAAACATCTGCAACTTGTTCAAAGAAATGAGAAACTGCTTTTTTGATGTGCACTAGTGATACAATGTTGTGAGGATTGAACAAGTAGTTTTGAGACTTTCAAGTCCGAGCAGAGAAACGTACGATAGCAATTGAGGAAAAACTAATTTAAGTTGAAAGATTTGAGTTTGGACTGAGCCAGATTTAGATATGTTGATAAATGCACTACTGTTTGAAAATAAAATGCTTACAATTATTTGGGGGGGGGGGGGGGGGGGGGGGGGTTGGGGAGCATCAGCTTGTAAATACAAATGGCATTTTCCTATTGTAAGAGATGTTCTTGATTACGCAAACTGAATGGTATAGATAAGTGTTGGAACACAACTTTTCCTTGTTAAATGTTGATTGAAAGCCACAGATACCTGTCAAATCCTCATTATCTCGCACTATTTTCAACTTTGGTATTTCAACTCAATTCTTCCCAGTGCACAAACCCAGTGCATAAACTATGGTTGAATATGTCTGGCGCCGAAGATTTTGAAAGTCCCGATGTCAAAAAATTCAGAACAGATTCGGCTACAAGACTAAATTCCCAAAATACAAAGTCTATGAACATTACCTTGATGTATTAAATGTACATAATAATAAAATGTGGAAAAGGGTGAAAAATTAGGCGTATTTCTTGCGTGGTCTTTTTATTTTCCTTACAAATTGTGTTTTTTTTTTTTTTTTTTTTTTCCAAACAACATGGCTGGGAGAACTTGGTGTGGATATTCTAAGACTCCTTTTCAAAACCTCATAAAACTTTTACACATCTTTATGAATTACTTTGAAAAATACACAGCCGCTAGTTGCCTTCTAGACAGCAACCACCACTGACAAGGAATGATTAAATGTTGATCAAAAGTTGATCTACGTGTTTATGTGCTTGTGTAATCAGGTGTTTTTTTTTTTTTACTGCTTGTGACTTTTGCAATATTGTTCCCAGTTTAAGAGACATGCTGTCACCCTCTTCCTCCGGGATCTGTCTTCTCAGCGAGCCTGCAGAAGAAGAAGAAGAAAAATATGAAAGATTTCAGTGGTGTTTTTTTTTTAGGTGGCAGAGTTGGTTTTTACCCAATAATCTTAGCATATTACTCCATCAGTGCTATTTAGAACTCACTTGCAGTTCCTCCAGGGAGGAAATGCAACTCAGCCATTTTAACCACATCTTTTAAAAGTGAACCCCTTAACAATGAACATCGATTATGCAATATGTCCTTGTGAAACACATGGGCTATATTGCAAAAGTGTGCATCATTCATTTCACCTCCAAGGTTGTTTCATCCTTTCACAGCGGGTAAGAAGGGAGACGGAGGACTGTTTGCTTGCTTCTCTGTAGCATCTGACAGGATGAGAGCACATGCCAATATATTTGCATCTACTACATCTACTACATTTTATGTGCACTATTTCACAGATCTGTGCCTTCATAGACACGGTTATGGTGTGTCTAAATTGTAAACACAAGGAAATGCCCTCACCTCATATGATGTAATATAACTTTCTGTAGTTCTTCCTTATGTGGTCTGTGAGTACCGTAATTCTCGCACTATAAGGTGCCTGACTATAAGCCGCCATCCATCAAATTTGACACGAAAACAGCATTTGTTCATAGATAAGCCACACTGGACTATAAGCGGCAGCTGTACACACTGTATTATGGGATATTTACACCAAAAGATTAAGCGGTAACACTTTTTTTGACAGCAGAATCATACGACTGTTATAAGACCAAAAGAACCACCATGAAGCTTTGAACCTTTAAGCTTTAAGAAGCTTCATTTGGCCATCACTGCTCCCTTGGGGGAGACAGTCAACCTTTGCTGCCACTTGCTGTCAACACTGTTGTTGTCCAACATGCCTCCAAGCATGCATTGCAGCGTTACAGATGTAAATAACAATCTAAATTCATGTTCTGTGCAAATTATTTCTTCAGTTACTGTTCCAGTTGTTTCATTAATTGCTAGTTATGGTATTAGGTAACACTTTAATTGACAGTGGCAACATAAGAGTGTCATTAGACACTCATAATTATGATACGACACTAAGACTGTCGCGATATGCAATAAGTCAAATTATCGCACGGTAAATAATTTTTAAAATTTTTATTTATTTTTTCGATTTATTGCTGGTTGCTTGCTACATATGTGCTGCATGCACTCGGCACACATGCGTGTTAATTACATATGGGACTCTAGTAGCTTTCACAGATGTTTATTGGCCATCAACACGCCGTGGAACTAAAGTTCAGACATGGGGATGGTGTGGCTCAGTGGTAGAGTAGTTGTCCCCCCAACCCAGAGGTTGTGGGATCGATTCTCTGCTGAGTCCCTGATGAACTTGCCTAAGTATCTTTGAGCAAGATACTGAACCCCACATTGCTCCTGGTGCTGCGTCACCAGTAGGAAGATGGCGATGTCGTGTAAAGCGCTTTGAGTGCCTTGAAGGGTGGAAAAGCGCTATACAAGTATAACACCATTTACATACTGTACAAAATAAGGAAACACTTCTATATTAAACATTGTAAAACATTGCTACATTGAGGCTAATGGAAAAAAGACAATGTTCTAACCACTTAAGTCTTTTATAAAACATTGACAGTCTTCTCCACAACGCAAAATTGCGGTTAAAAGGTGACACATCAAACATGAAAACTCGCTAGATTAAAGAATTTGCAACCGATGCGAACAAAAGAATTTTTTAAAAAATCGATTACTGAAACAACATGCATGACGAAAGAGAAGTGCATTTTGTTTTTATTTCTTTTTACAGAGTGTAAAGCTTACGGTTAGTGGCTTAGCAAACGTACTTCCGGTGAACATTTCAAAATAAAGGTTTGTCATTTTTATTTATGTCGTTGTGATTTCTGGATGCAATCGCATATACTTCAGACTACACCAAGAATAAATTTAAAATGACACCCATTATGAAAAATCTGATTGGCAATGATAATATGATGTAATAAATGATAATAATTTAGCTTCAATTTTGTTGCATGCGCACCTTGCAGGACAAGATGATAGTCATTTTGGATGAAATTAACACTTTTAATGGGCTCTAATATGCAAACAACAAACAATGACAGATGGTTTCTCACCTATTCTATATTCTGCACCTAACTAGCTTTAAAATTACTCATCATGCATTGTTTTTTTTTCATATTTATACATTTTAATATAGTTTGTTTTATCTAAGAATAACAACTTATTGCAATTCAATAGGTTATTATTAGGATTTATTGTCACTATATTTGTGGTTAAATAACAAAATAGGAAATATCATATATCGCAATAATTTATGAGACAATACATCACCTACTAAAATTTGTTATCGCGACAGACCTACATGACACTGTCATGAGCATTAATGATTGCTTATAACAGATGTCATTTAGTGTTATCCGGCAAATCATCTCACTTTTGAATGGATGCAAAAGATCTGAGCTGCACATAAATGGAGTTAGTGACATAATTTGCCGGATGACTAGGCCTGTCGCGATCACAAATTTTAGTGTACGATAATTTATTTAATAAATTATTGCGATATGCGATATTATTGCACCCCCTCAATAAAAAAAAAAAAAAGTTTTAAAAATGTACAATAACACTGTGAGAATACAGTATATATTAATAGATCATGTACACCCATTTAAACGCAATAAATGTTTACTCTTAAATTCAAAAATACTTTTTAGGAAATCACAACTAAAAACAATAGACCATGCCTCCTTTAAGTAAAAGACAACAATATTAATACTGCACAGAAACACAGAAGAAATAAAATGTGTTTTTTTTAACAAAAATAAAATTCCACTTCATAATTCAAGCATCTAGGCAAATGAAAACGTTTCCCCTCATAGCTTCTGCTATGGCGTTCCATGTGGTACCTCTAAATACGGAGTTAATTCGTTCCAGAAGCTTGTTTGTAAGTCGAAATGGTCGTATGTCAAGCAGGATTTTCCCATAAGAATACATTATAATTCCAATAATTCGTTCCACAGCCCAAAAACCCACACTACATCCTAAATATGTACTGCTGTTACTATTGCAAATAGCAATTACAAAGAGAAAAACAAATAAAATATGAATAAAAATCAGAATAACAATAATATAATAATAGCAATAATAACAATAATACAGTACAGTACCTGTAATAATGTAACAAATCGGCTTCTAATGTGGCGGACTTTTTTTGCTGTACCTGAACGCACCGCGGGGCTGACGATGAGCAGGAGAGCACTATTTTACTTTCTGTTTCGATCCTGGCGTCAACAGCAGTGGACACTCGGTGAGTTGATGGAATAAATGATTTGAAACCTGACGAAGCTGGCGATTTCTTAGGCGATGATATCACAATAAGAACTGTCACCTTAACTTATAAAGACTGGCGAACGGAGGACCGACGGCAGAGATCGACATTCTACAGCCCTATTGTCGACCCAGTTCATGGATGCACACACCATGCTTATATTTTGCTATCATTCACATCTTCATTTCAATGGTAAGCGTCACCTTTTCTTTTTTCCCCCACCTGCACTAAACCTAAACTGCACTAAACTAAAAACAGAACTAAAATGCATTTTGCCTAGTTGGTAACAAGGAAGCCGAACTTTTAACAGCACGTCAGCCGCACGCGCGCACGCAGGTGCACGCGAGGCGATAAATCGCAGCGGAAAAATTATCGCCTTCATTTTTATTTACCGTGCGATAAATGGAATTATTGCATATAGCGACAGGCTTACGGATGACATTTAAGGACATTTCTGTCATAAGCATTCAGTAATGCCCATGATAGTGTCATAATTAAATGGTCTTTTGACAGTCTTATGACGCCGCTGTCAAATAAAGTGTTACTTATTTACCCAAATTAATCAACAGATAAGCCGTACTGAACTATAAGCCGCAGCATTCAAAATGAAGGAAAACAGTAGAGGCTTTTTGTCCGAAAATGTTTTTCCATTTTTGTTACGGTTTGTTGTTCACAGAATTTTTAGGGGGGCGGGGGTATGCCATTCATTTTGGAGTAACACAGTAATCCTAAATACACGTGTTAAAAAAAAGTGAAAAAAGTAAAGTGCTGCACTAGCTGGATGCACTGTATGCATCTCAGGGCAGGTACTTGCATAAGGTACGATGCAATGTCACTCCATGACCAATTTCAAAACCTACTATTTGCAGAATGATTTAACTTGCAAATGTACTTGCAATCAAATATAAAAATTACACAAATAACACACTTCAACCTGGGCACATTCCCATTTTGACCCATCTTATTCATGAAAGCGTTTAAAATATTCGAAAGGG